>NC_081825.1:103111547-103418252 GCF_030867095.1 Alligator mississippiensis | reverse complement strand
CTGGGTTAGTCTAGCCTACTGGAGAATTACCATACTGTACTCAAATTATGGTGTTCTTTACTGGGACCACACTTGTCCAGATGTGGCACTGTAGGAGCTTGTCTCATGGTTTTCTGTGCTGCACCAAGCAGTGCTGCCTTAGGATTCTTTTCCAGTGAACTGTGGGAGAAACTAACTGTCCTTCTGGTCACAAGGAAGGAACTGTCAGAAGGCACTGCATGACTATCAGCTTGAGTGACTGTCTTCACTGCAAAGCAGATAGGTAAAAAGAATATTTGAGCATAAATCTGTACCTCTCCACTTCCCACCCTTCCTAAGCCAGCTACTCTCAGTTAAAAGCACTATCTAACTTAACACAGAGGTTTTGTGTGTGCATGCAAATAAGCCTAGGGACTCGAGTAACTATGAAACTTAACTCTCCAATTAAAATACACCCTCCAAATCCTTGATGTTTTCCATTCCCCATGCTTCCTTTTCCTTAGGGGACCCAGGATAGTAAAAAGGAGGGCAGCGCACATGCAGTAAGCTCACTTCACATGCATCTGGCAACTGGGATCAGTTCTTGCTGAACTGGCAGCAAAACAGGGCACCACCACACCACCCACTGGATCTGCTTGTTCCTTTTCTTAGTTTTCCACTCCTTTTCATCCTTTAGCCTCCTTTTCTCATACGTTTGGCTGCCTAACATTTTACATTCTCTCTCTCAACATCCTTAATCCCAGTGGCATAATTAAGGGTGGGGGTGGAAATGGGGTTAGCACCGAAGGCACCAGCTTGGAGTGGGGTGCATGGGTGCAAAAGCAATGGCTGCCACAGCTGCCAGGTGGCTTATGCCACTACTGGTAACCAAGATCTGCTATTGCCCAGGACAGAGCTACACGGTTACACCTCTGTTTAGTGCTTACCCCTTTGAATCCCAAACATCCCTGACTCTTCTTCATGGTAAATACTGTAGCAAAGATATTATACCGGATGCCATTAAATAAGAAGATACTACACACAGTTATAAAATTTTCTGAGACATGGGAGGTGTTTTTCTTCCTAGATACAGAAAATTATGTATTTTTAAATAAATGTAAATTATGGAGAGTTTGAAAGTCTCTGACATCATAGCTCTCCATTACCTGATTGATTCTGCCATGCCTTGGGCCTCACAATATACCAAACCACTCAAAACCTTCAGGGAGTTCAGTTTTAAGATCAATGCTCAGTGACAACAACAATTTTTGGTAAAACTTTAAGAAAACTGGGGAATTAATACGTAGGCAGAAACAATTAAAACGATCTGTTCTATGGATTTTTAAAGTTTCCATCGATTTTTCTGTCCCAACACTGAAGGAAAGGACTTAAAAAAAAATTTTATGCTCCCATACTTGATTAAAAGGTTTCTTGTCCTCCGGATTAACCAAAAAAATAGTTTCTTTAATTAAATTCTGTGCAACATGCTTTGCAGAACTCAGTTTTTATACACAAAAAAATGTTGTATTTCAATATTATTGAAAATGTATACAGGAGGCTCTGACAATAACACTGATGTGAAAAACTGTTCCTGTGACAGGCACATCAATAAAAAGCTGAATGAAGTTACACTGAAAACAAGCTTGTGTACTGAGGCAAATGAAATGTGGTAACGCTAGGGTTACCATACGTCCGGGTTTTCCTGTACATGTCCTCGTTTTTGGCCCCCTACCCTCAGGTCCGGGCGGGTTTTTTAAATTAAAGCAAAGGTCTAGGTTTTTGCTTTGCCTCTGCTTTTCTCAGGCACAAGCAGCTTGGATGCATGCAGGGGCCTGGCAAGTAAGTGTATATGTGTGTGTGCGTGTGTGTGTGTGTAAACATGCACACAGCAGGGCTGTGGGGGGGCTGCAGGTTTGGATTGGGGACACCAGCAGTTCTGCGGGGGGGAAGGGGGGCAAGGCTGTGGGTTGGGGGTTGCGATTCAAGAGTGAGGAGCACTGGCAGGGCTGAGGGAGCAGGGGCTTAGGAGTGAGGGGCTGAGGCAGGGCACAGGCACATCACTGCCCCCTCCCCACAGTCATATACCCCTCTCCCCCTCTTCCCCCTCCACCGGCTCTCAGCCCCCTCCCCGCCACAGGTGTCCTCTTTTTTGATCCTGGAAATATGGTAACCCTAGGTAACACTACCAGTGAATTCAGTAAGCACAGAAAAAAATATACATTTGATATGCTAAGTATATAATTAGACATGTATATGTTGAAAGAATTATACTTACGTCCTCTGGGTTAGAGTAAAAATTTTCACTGGAGTGTACAAAGCAAATTTTCAACATCGTTACTACCAATAGGCAACTATATTCGCATTATCTTAAGAGGTCATTTCATTCTTCAGATTACAGTAATGGCTTTTTCATGTTATTTGAAAAAAGTATATACATTACTTCAGGAATTATTTTTAAGTGAAGAGAGTTTTTGTTTAGGAAAAATATTGCAGTATGTTAAATGTTGAATTTTTAATAAAGCTCAGTGTAACTCCACTCCTGCTGTTAACTGAGTCATTCTTGTAAGTGAGTTAAATTGCCACCATCTGGGACTAGGTTAAAATGTTTTAGCAATGAACATTTGACCTACTGTTTCTCTCAGTAATGATGATAACATTTGGAATGCGTATAAATTACGTATAGCAAGAAAACATCTCTTACAGCATAACCTTGAGTGTGTGCATGTGCCGCTTGAGCAACCTATGCAGCAACTTGTTGTTTAAAGATTCATAGATTGTTAGGGGCTAGAAGGGACCTTGTAGATCATCAGGTCCAGTCCCCCTGCACTACGCGGGAAAAGACAACTTGACCCCAGTGAGGTGACTGTCCAGTGTCCTTTTGAAGATTTCCAGGGTAGGTGACTGCCCTACCACTGGAGGGAGTTTATTTCACAGTCTGGTCACCCTGACTGTGAAGGAGTTTTTCCTGGAATTGAGCCTGAAGTGACCTTCCAGGAGTTTGTATCCATTGCTCCTGGTCCTATTTATTCTCATGGCAACAAACTTGGAAGCAAAAATTTAGGATAAAAATTAAATGGATAAAAATATGGAAAACTCACAGTACCTGGGAAATAAAACTGAACCCATTTACTTGGGCTGGGATTTTCAAACATGCCTGTTGCAATAACAGATTGGGCTACTTTTGAGCTTCACAAGTGGCTGTGCAACCAACTTCTTTACGGCTTCTTTGAAAATGACAGCCCAAATTACAATGTAAAACTCAATACAATTCTATAATCTAATCTACCTGCATTTAACAAATCAATTGTTTTAGGTCACAGTCTTCAGCCACATCAAGGCCAGAATGTACAGTTTTAGGAATGATTACAAAGACTGTCTAGGTGACACCTCCCATTCCCCTCCCAAATCTTAGAACAGGTCTCCAACTGCTTCAAATGCCATCAGCTCTCTAGGCCTGGTTAAAAGTATTCAGTGCTACCGTCTGCAAGATCTCTAATGGCCTCATGCAGGGTGAGGGGTCAGAGGTATCTGCGCTGCTTTGGTGGCTTTATGCTACCCAAGGAACATCCTATGATGGGGGCAGGCCTCTAATGGCCAAATGAATCACAGGAATGCTAATGCAGGTAAGCGAGCACAGTTCTCATGCAACTAGAAAATCCTTAATGCTACCACCAAACCCCAAAGCATAGCTAGATAAATTGAGTCTTTTAAGCAAAATCTTTTGCTAGGAATGGGTTAAGATGCACTTCTTCAGGAGTACAAATGCTATGCCAGCCTTCAAAATGGAGCCATGTTCTTTCCCTGCCTGAACTGTAGGCTGCCCAAGAAGACAGAACAAACCCATGGATCTAACCCCACCGTACCATTACTGCTTTTAAGGATTATAAAAGTGTCACAAAAGGAGTGCTGAATAAAGTCTCCCAACCCAGGCAACTGTAATCCTTCCTGGCCCTTTTGTGGGAAGCTCAAGGTCCCTTCCTTCCCTTATTTCACAACTGAAGAAATGTTTGGGGCAATCTGACCCAGAAAAATCTAGCAAACAGGAAATATTTTGACAGGTTTTTTACATATTAAATGAATAGCACTCAAATCTTTTGTTTGAATTTTTACCAAAAAAATCCACAGACCTGATGCATTAATTTTACGGTCAATGCAAAAATGTTCATCTCCATGACATCTCGTCTCTCCCTCACGCACAGATACAAGCTCACACACAAAGAGAGGGAAAGTGAACAAAGAATAATGTCTTCCTGGAAAGTGCTATGTGTGACAGGCTGTGATTTCCCTTTGAGAATAAAGGCTACAATTAGATCAAACACAAGTCATTATTATTTCAACATTTCTGTTTTTTTCTGTGAAACAGTACCAATTCAGGCTCCACAGAGGATAGAAATGGGTTGAAAGTTATGAAACTCAGGTAATAGGAACCCTGCAGATTTCAACTTTAATGACATCTCTTGTAATGAGTACACTGTCAAAGACACTCACCTCACACTTTGACCCAAGATCTATAGGTCTAGTTGTATAAAGAGGTGTCTTTTAGATAGTTTAAACCCAAATCAAATAATTACAGCTCTTAAAATATCCTTTCAGTGTTCTCTCAGCCTCAAGTTTGATCTCTTGAAGACTAGGAGTATTTCCACTGTCCTTGTTAAAAACTGGCAAACAAACAACAAATCCTAGAAGCTAATTCAGCATCTGGGACACCTCTGTTTTGCTTGATGGTTAGTACTGGGGCATTAAAGATCTTATCAAACGTTAAAACCAGTGTGTTTTAGCTGAAGCATGTATTATCAAGTTAGCTTTAAAATAAGAGAAAAAGTCCTCAGTGTATCTTGAAAATGATTTATAAACATTTAGAGCATCGATGCAGTGCATCAATATACCTTACAGTACATTTGACTTTATGTTCCTGAACAACTCTGTTATAAAAAAAAATAATTAGCTTTGCCATGTATACTGGTGAAAAGACAAGTGCTTCCATTTACTAGAAGAAGCAGCAGCTTATACCAGTTGGAGAACAACTTTGACAATAGACTTTCTTTTGTCTTTTGAAAGTTGGAAATTATAGCTTTGTTTTGAAAAACAAGAAACAATAAAGCAAAAAAAAAAAATCACTAAGCTAGAGGTATCAAACACACTTGGCCTCCTTGGCTGATTCTGGACCACAGGTCTGCTTATGGGTTGGATCCAGATGAGGTGGCAATGTGGGGGAAGCAGCAGCCATGGTGGCAGAGAGAGGGAGCTACTGAATCCATCGCTCAAACCCTGCTACTGACATGTGTCCCCAACATAGCTCTGTAACCCGGATTTTGGTGGTGCCTCTGCCAGCCACACTCCCTGCACAAGCTCTGCATGGCTCTGTGGCTTGTATATTTGCCATCCCTGAATTATGCTATAAAACATTTACATTTTAAAAAATATTACATGCAGGTTATTTATACATCACCACTGTCCAATTTATTTAAAAAAACTGAAGGGGTGGGGGAGGGGAGGAGAGAGAGAGCATACACCTGTCCCACTAATTCTTCTTTTTAAGTCACAGGAAATTCTGTATTTCCTGTATTTTAAAAGCTGACACACATCACAGCAACACACCTCTATCTTTCATAGACATTGAATTCGGTATATTTTCTCTTGGGGTTGATTTCTTCATCTGGTTCAAACATTACTTCCTTTTTTTTTCTTCCTGATGCTGAGGTGCATACGTTTTGTTATCTTGACTGGGGGATATGTAATTTTAAGGGGTAAGTTTTAGATGGAATTATTATGTCTGCTGTTTCCAATGGTAACATTGTTTTGAATGCCATTCTGCTCCTGGTAAAGAAATATATAGATTGTGAATGTGCCAGCTGGGCCCTATTATAACCTAACTGACCTGTCTTGGGGACAAATGCCCAGTAAACCTCATCTTTTTCTTGAAATATGGATTTTTTTTCTTTGCAAGTACCTCATTTAGGTCTATGTTTTACATACCTGGATATATCAATCATTTGGTTATAATGATCACGGTTAGAGCTGAAAAAATAGTGTTTTTTATAATTGGATTTAGCAGCATCTATGGTATTTTTCTTCTGCTATAAGTGAAGTCTATATAATTGCAAATTCCTTCAATGTGCCTCCAATTTGTATGCAATCTTTTTCATTCTTCTGCCTCGGTAAAAACTTTATTGCAATAGATTTTTCTTTCTGTTTTTGTACTCTTGCAAACTAGTAATTAGATCATAACTTGGACAGTGGTATAACTTACCATAGGTAGACGTGAAGCAAAATGAAGACACCCATTCAAAGAATGGTATTTTTTCAATGATGACACTGTTTTGATATTTCTATAAGCTGCTGTAGTAATTAATCTGGAGGTTCAAGATGTGAGGAATACGCAGTTCTAAAAAATGTCCTAGGTAGTCTTGGGAAGTAATCTTTTCCCACATATCTCTCTAGGTCTTCAACTCAGTCCCAGAGGGGACAGCTGATAAATCTGCATTTTTATCTGTTCGCTTTATATTCTGCCTACTATCTCAGAGTGTCACCTCTTCCCTCAATTGAGGCTTCACACAGGTGTTCCTTCTACAATACAGAAAATTTGAATTGTAAAAGCTGCCCTTGGAAATGCTATGTGGCCTCAAAGCATCTTCATGCAACTAAATAAACATGTGCATACAAAAATAGTTGTCACTGCCACACTGAAAAAAAAAATCTTCCTGGTAAAAATCAGAAAGGTCCTTTCAAATATCTGTTTGTGCTCTTACACTTTGCCTATCTAAAGTGTTCCCTACATTAAGATGTGTATGATTATTTTGCAAGTCCCTCTTTTCCACTTTCCAACAAAAATACACACAGGGGTCAAGGAGGAAGAGGACAAATGTTGACAGTGCCCCCTTTCCTTTGCCCTCTCAGGTAAACAGTGCAAGGGACTGTGCATTTTGGAGGATGCAGCTCTTCGTGGCTCTTGAGGATTCATAGGTATATGAATCCCTCATGTACAGAGCTGAAAAAGAGACCACTGATGAAAAGGGTCAAAAAGGACAGCAATACTATTCATATTTATATTACCTCATAGGCAGACTTTGGAACTTATTCAGGAACAAGCATGTAAGCAGCACTGAAAGCAGCACTGCCTTCACTTCCTAGCCCCTGAAAACCATACAAGCCCCTCTGCATAGCAACACATCTGAAGGATATAACCTTTTGACATATGAATGTAAAAGTAAAAGGAGGCTGCTGGTACCCTCTTCATTAACAACCCCACAACATTCTTTGTCCTTTTTTCTGACTCTTGTTTCCTACTCCCCTACTCCTACTCTGGGAGTTCAGCAAGCAGACTTCTTTGAGTGGAGCTGATATACTTGCCTGATGGGGGGCCATAAAGTAGTCATGCCTCCATTGATCCTATTCAGTAAAGACAGAAGTAAAGGTCCAGTGAGATATAAAGATGGAGACAAACTAAAGATATGAGACACCCACTGAACGACCATCCCACAGCACACAAACATCTGAAGTTATGCAGGTGCTTCATCACCAGCACCCAACCTCTCAATGCTACACCCAAGGAGACACAACTACAGATGTGGAACAAGATGTGGACAAGCACCTGGCTGGGGTCATCTGACCCAAGCGCTCTTTCTTGCCCAGGGCAGGGAGTCAGATGCGATGATATCCTGAGGTCCCTTCTCACCCTAATATCTATGAATCTATAAGAGGCTGAAGAAAATACATGACGGAGGAAAAATGGACATTCCAACAGCCGAGTCCTCATGAACCATGCTGATAAACCATGGCAAAGGAGTCAGATGCTCCGAGGAACTCATGAAGAAGTGGAGATATAGCATTGGTTTAACCACCTGTGACTGTGGCACAGAGCCTCAGACTATGCAACACCAGCTGCAATGCCCACTGCTTGAAGGCACATGTACAATGAAAGACCTTGCAAAGTACAATAAAGAAGCACAAGTATGTGCAACAAAATGATCAAATGTGGTGTAAAGACACAAGTGGTAGAAATAAAGCTGAGTAGACACGGATTGAAGAACTGTGCAACATATGCAGCCCCTATAGAAACTCTATGGTCATGTTTCTTCTTTACATGGCAATTTCCCCCAGTTCCTGACTGACCAGGACATATACATAATTGTTGCACATACCAAAATGTGTTTATGGACTTCGTATAAGAGTGTGGCTCTTACCCTTGATGTTCCAGCCAAATTCCAATTCAGGGAACAAACACTGTCTTCTAAATTCACTCAGTGACTTCAGTTGGTTCCTACTTCATTTCCTGCTGTCTATTGCTGCGCACGGCTACTATGTTTTGTTTCAAAACTGCCACCTTCCATCACAGAGGTGGGTGCAGAAATGCTTCTTAAATCAAGGGCCTGGAAAAGTGAGACATTTTTCAGCCCCTTCCCCTTATATTCTGGGGTAAGGTTAGAGCTGGGCAGAGAAATAGAAACTCTGCTTAAGGTCCCAGAAGGAAATTATTTTTCCCAAGGTAAAGGCAAGATTTGGGAGAGGCAAGAATGAGGAAGAGTGAGGCAAGAGTGAGGAAAGCAGAACAGTTTTGGAGTCTGGTAAGAATATGGAGACTACTTCCTGGACAGAAAAGGAAAAAAATGTGTTGAGTGAAAGAGATCAAAAAAAGGAGACACATCACACAATATTTTTTTCTGCCAGGCTAAGTGCATTAGCATCTAGGGGGTGGTCTTTAGGGGTGTACTTGGTAGACATGTTGGTCTGAGACAAAAAGACATCCAAAAACTAGAACTCTTGGTTCCAAAATGATATCTTTTATTAGACCAACTGCAAAATGGCAAGAAAATTGTCCTTTTCTGCAAGCTTTTGGGAAGATGCCGAATTTTAGCTGATTTTGGATTTTAAACTTCATTGCAGAACAACAAGGAAGTTCTTTTACCTCCCTGCCTGCCATCTGACACCTCCAGGGAAGGAATTCTACCTGATCAACACATCAAAGAGCTACTCAACACAGCTCACAAAGACACTCTCATGGACCCAGAGGCACAGCCTTCCATCTTCAGCTCCCTCTGTGCAAAAATGAAGTTTATTTCCTACCTATGGAGACTTTTTACCATCTTGTACCATCTACACTTTTCCCAGAGCCTGATGAAGGGACTTTGATCCCGAAAGCTTGCAGAAAAGGACAATTTTTTTGCCATTTTCCAGTTGGTCTAATAAAAGGTATCATTTTCAAACCAAGAGTTCTAGTTTTTTGTATGTCTTATAGTTATCTTTAATAATGAATGTTTAGTTAGTATTGGAGGGAGCATATTCTATCCTGAGTCTCCATACAAGATTCTGACTGGCAAGTAACAGAGTTTCGCTGTGGACTGAGGTTTCTATATGGTATCTAACTCTGGAACCTTAATGTACAGACCCAAATTGAAAATGCAGTTCAACTCTTTCCATGGAATAAATCTGCAATATGTAAACCAATATATAAGGTTCTTTGGGATCTTTCTGGAGGAGAGGCACTATACTAATATAAACCATTCTATTTAGAAGTAATTAGACTCATTAAGCTGTATTTATGAGGAGCAACAGCAAATTCAATGACTTGCATACATTTGAAAAAAATAAAGTTCAACACAAAAGTTGGTGCACATATTAAAATAGAGCAGATACAGAAAGTACTACATACATCTATCAATATCAATTTTCTCTATTTTTAGGATGCCAAAACAGAAGCCAGGACAAAGGAAACAGTCTGATGCGAGAACAGTTCCTATAGTTATTAACTATTTTCTCAAATGTAGTAAAAGAAACTGAAAAAAGAAAAGTGAAGAACAAATGTTAGAAAAGAAGCTTGTTAGAGTTATGAATCAGACAGCTAAGAGCCAGCTGTATAGTTGAGAATGCCCTGACATCCTCCAAAGTATGTAATGTGATAGTCTCAGCACATGCACAGGAAGGGGAGAATGGCAATTCAAGAATGTGAAAGCCATGTTGTTGTTAAATCAGCCATGATCCTGAGGGCAAAATCATGCTACAAGAACTTTGTAAGCAGTGTGTGCTTACACACTGCTTACAAAGTTTTTCTGCACATTTTGGAGTCTTTTCCTTATGAGAAAAAAGATCTCTAAAACAAACTTATGGTAAAGGCAACATTTTCAAAATTGGACTTGCTTTTGTGCACTGGATATGAATGCTTTTGTGATTAAAGCATAGGACATCATTTCTGACTTTGCCACATGCTTTCTGTAGGATTTTGGGCAAATCACCTAGGATAAAATTTTCAAAACTTGGTCATCTAAATTAGGCAGACAAGGTTCTTTGGGTGAATCTAATATCTTTTATTAGACCAACTTAAATAGTTGGAGAACATTTTTAAGCAAGCTTTCGGGTTCAAAAACCCTTTATCAGGCTAAGGAAGTTTTGGCAGTTGGAGCGTACTCTTCCTGATTCTCGGGGTTGGGTTTCTTCAGAGCCATTTGCTGGAGTTGTAAGTAGAGACTCCTCAAGGAGAAAAAGGTACTCAGGAACAGCCATCATGGATTCATCAAAAGCAAATTACAACTTGATTTCCTTCTATATGGTGACAGGCTCTGTGGATGGAGGGAGAGCAGTGGATGTGATACACCTTGACTTTAGCAAGGCTCTTGACACTGTCTCCCATATTCTCATTAACAGACTAAGAGAATACAAATTAAATGCAAGTACTGTAAGGTGAATGCAAAACTGATTGGATCATTGTCCTCACCAAGTAGTCATCAATGGTTTAATGTCTAGTTGGGAGGAGGTATCAGGAGGCATTCCCCAGAGGTTTGTCCTGGGTCTGGTATTGTTTAAGATCTTCATTATTGATTTGGATGATGGGGCTGAGTGCACATTTAGCAAATTTGCAGATGATACCAAGCTGGGTGGAGTTGCAGACACTCTGGAATGTACGACAGAGACCCAGAATAATCTGGATAAACTGGAAGAACGATTCACAATCAACTAGATTAAATTCAACAAGGACAAACAAATAAAAAGTTCTGTACTTGGGATATGTAGTAACTGAACTGCCCTGTACTTGGGATGTGTATTAACTGAAATAATAACTTCCTGACACTTCCTGATAGTAGGCTGAAGGAGCTGAGAATTGGGAGGTGGTCTCTAAAATAAAGAGCTACTTGAGTTGGACAGAGACAAAGGGGCTGCAGAGGTTACCTACTTCTCCTCAAAGTTTTTGTAGTTCTTCTCATTCACTGTAAACCTGTATGTATTGAAGCTAATAAGGGGTAAGTGAGAAAGGGGTAAGTCAGAAAGAACTTGAAAGAGTTTGAGTTTGAGACTGAAACAGAAGATGGAAACTGACAGTACCTGGGGCAATGAGTCATGTGGAAGGACAACAGCCACTGTAAATGATCTTTCTGCACAATTATAATCTAGGTAAATAGACAGTTGTGGAAGTTTTGCAACCTCCACTTGGCCTTCTGATGTCAGGCAATACAAGAGTGAAGTGGAAGACATTCAGTCAAACATTTGAGCAGTATCTAGCAGTCACAGATATAGAATAGAAAAACAACAAAGTCAAATCCTCAAACTTCTTGCATATTGTAGGGGAAAAAGCTGTTAATAATACTTTTACCTTTGCAAAAGGCCAACCTAAGTAGTTAAATGTAATACTGTCCAAATTTCAAGAATACTGTATGCAAGAAAAGTATAAAACACCTGAAAGATACGGATTTTTAATGTGAAAACAAACAAGGAGAAAGTACAGATCAGAATGTTACTGAACTAAAGAGATTGAGTAAGAACAGTGCTTTTAGGAACCCAACAGAATCCCTGATTAGAGATGGGATTATTTGTGGCACTGTAGACAATGATTACAAGAAAAACTATTGTGTGAGGAAGACTTATCCCTAAAAAAAGACTATGCAGATGTACAGGGCAGCAGAAACTGTGAAGATTCAGAC
Source organism: Alligator mississippiensis (assembly GCF_030867095.1). Lineage (NCBI taxonomy): Eukaryota > Metazoa > Chordata > Crocodylia > Alligatoridae > Alligator > Alligator mississippiensis. Next base: position 103,406,385 of record NC_081825.1, on the reverse strand, counting down.
TATAGAGCTGAATGCACCAAAAGGCATTGTCCATGCAGCATGCATGAAATAATGTTGCCAGAAAAAGCCACCTTACAGGGTGGTATTTTCCATTAGCAAAGGGACTGTAAACAAGAGAAAGCAGTCACCCAATTTTGCAGCAACTATGAAAGACAAAATGAACCCAAATGTGCTGCATTTGGAAAGCTTTATTTTAACTGTAACAGGTGGAACCATTTAGTCAGGTACTGCAGATCCCAAACACAAATAGTTCAAGTGCTTACAGTTGACAGCATATCAGAAGAATTTTCTATAGACATAGTAGAATCAAGCAAAATCAAGGAGGGGGATTGGATTTTGCCAGTGGAAGTGCAAGGAACAATAGTTACATTTAAATTGGACACTGGAGCTCGGGATTAACATTATACCAGAGCATGAATATTGAAAATTATAACAGACCAAAAGTGAGTCCAACAAGCATCACAATAACTGGCTATTCAGGAACATATCATACCAGTGAAAGGGAGATGCACTGCTAGCATCCAACATAAACACACAGCATACAAACTCCTATTCATTGTGGTACCTCAGGACCTGACACCAATTTAGAGTCTTGCAGCTTCTAAGAAACTGAATCTAGTTATGTGTGTGCTTACAGTACAAGACAACACAATTTTTTAAAATCTACATCCAGACAATCTTTTTAGAAAGAAACCAGCTGTTCTAGAACACAAGCTACCACACAGCTGCCAACTCTGTGGGTGCTCTCATGCTTAAGCACCCACTGAAAAAAAGTTAGCGGGTGCTCAGTACCCACGAGCCATGGCCAAGATGTGAAAAAAAACCAAACAAAAACGTGTTTTACCAGAAAAAACAGTGCATTACTTTGACCCAGATCTGCCTAGTCTGTAAAGATGAGGGACTTCAGCGAAGCTTTTTGGCACTTTTAGCTAAAGCTGATTCAATCAGCTATTAGATAAAAGCCCCCCCAAAGCCCCACTGAAGTGCCTGATCTAAACAGATGCTCCAGAGCCAGGTTGAAGTAGCGTGCTGCCTCTTCTGGGCATGTGCGGAGCTTGGCACAGGAACATGCCAAGTTCAAAGTAAAGTGCCGTTTTTGGGGGTGGGGCACATTTATGTCTTTAAACACCCACTGGCAAAAACCAAAGTTGGTGCCTATGAACAACCATGTTCTTAATGGAAGAAGTATATCTACCTTGAACAGCAGGCTGGACTAGATGATCTCATGAGGTCTCTTCCAGCTCTATTTTCCTATGATCCTATGTATTCTCAGTACTAACTTCCATTTCAGGAATTTGTCAGTGCTAAGCAATATTTGCCTTTCACCAGTAACTTTTCTGCTTTGTAAGCAGGCCAGGGAAACTTTTTCCTTAAAACTTTTATATCCATGCACAGTTTAAAATAGAAAAAAATTGAAGCTATTAAAACATCAGATATGTTTGAGCTAATCACTTCCATCATTCCCTGTGGTGCTGCTTCACAACTGCATAAGCAAGTAGTTCACTCACTCAAACAGCCTTCAAAATTAATTCAAATAATAAGCTCCTTGGGTACTGTCTGTTAGTCTAGTGCCTTGCAAAATGGGGCTGTGATACATGACTGGGGCTCTTAGGTACTGTAATATTATTATTGTTAATAGTCATGTTTTATTTTACTCTGCTACCATAAGAAGTCAGGAGCAGAGGTGCAGCTGACAGCATAAAAATGCATTTTTTATTGACGGCTCACTAGAGAAAATGCAAACCGTGTGCATGGGGGGATTAATGCAAAAATGCTATTACACAACACTGAAGTAAACAGTAAAACTTCATCAGTCTCCTTTGTGTGCTTTGTGATGGTGATAACAATAAACATTGTTTAGCATTGGGTATATATGATAATTCATCTTCAAAGGAGACTCAAGACAGTCTAATAAATGAACATGACAACAGCAGTCAGTAACCCTTGAGTTCTAATCCAAATGACATGTGGATTAAATTGTAGGAGATTAGTTCAGTCACTGCAGGCCTAAATATCAACAAGACAAAGCATTCACAGCTACCACTGAATTCAGTGACAGTTACAGGCTCATCAGAACTCCTGAAAGGCCCCAGTTCAGCAAGCACATGCATTTCCTACTCAGTCAGCAACATACTAAACTGAAAGGTTGACTGTAACTATGGGCTCAGATGCTTGTCTGAGCCAGGATCATGAAAAGGCTCTCTGTCTTTATGGAATCCCAGTTTCCCTATTGTAGAATAAGGACAATAGTTTCTTACCTACTTCAGTGGGGTGTTTTGTGAAGATGGTATCTATACTTGCATATAGCTCTGAAAAAATGTGAAGTGCTATTACAGACATTCTATGTACAATTGTTACAAAGGAAAGAACTGTTGAAATGTGGTTATATGTTACTTTCTCTGTTAGCACAGATTGTTACAAAGCCTTTATAAAATGCTACAGAAGAGGTTGCCCTTTCTTATGGACGTAATTTCAAACACAAGTGCTCCTTTCCTGAAATGTGGGGAGAAAAATATTATAGCTTGACTTGACTTTATTTCAGGGGTATTAAACTCATAGTTTCATAGTAGCTAGGGTCAGGAGGGACCTGAACAGATCATCTAGCCTGACCCCCTGCCACAGGCAGGAATGAATGCTGGGTTCACAAGACCCCAGATAGGTGATCATCCAACCTCCTCTTGAATATGCCCAAGGTAGGGGAGAGGACCACTTCCTCCCAGGCTGAATCTCGGCTATGGGGCTCCTTGCTGAAAAGATTCAGCCCAGGATATGTGACAACGGTGGTTTCAGCAGCTCTGACTAACCTGGGGCTGTATAAGCTTTCACTCACTCTCCCACCACCAACTGCAATGTTTATCAGGGCCCAAGGGTCCTGGATTTTGTAGCAGACCACTTTCCTTGGTCACACCCCCAACTTCTGGTGGTCTTCCAAGCTGGACAGAGCAGCTCTGTAGGCCATACCCAGCCCACGGGCTTTACGTTTGACACCCTTGCTTTATTTGATTCCATGGTAAACAAACTTTGCCCATAAAAACTAAAATAGAATCCCAAATAATTAAAACAATCTAATAAAGAGTGGAAGATAAAGAAGCTATTTGGCAAGCAGAGCCTTATCTGATGCCAGTACATTTAACCTGCTACACATTAAGCGGATAAGACTATTTGATCAGCAGATGACAAATTGCAGTGCAATGTGTCCTACTTATTTATAAGTACTTACTTTCGCCTTTCTGCCTCAAATTTATTCAGCAGTTTCCGAAGGCCACCATTCTTAAATCCCTGATAATGTGCTGCAGGGGCTCCCACTGTGATGACATCATACAGAGAATCTGGAATGATAAGAGACAAAGTATTGAGCTGTGTGTGCATGCACACACACACACACACACACACACCCCTCCCACTCCATGGCCGCACTATTGTGTTCCTTATACAAGAAATGGAGGGAATGATACATCATATTATGCCAGAAACAACCTAGCATCATTGGCTAGGTACAGATGTTACACTTAAGCATGCAGAATGTGCTTTACAGCCATAACAGAACAGACATTCACAGTGCTTAGAGCACTTTAAAAATGGATCCCACTCTAAGTTAACCCTGGATGGTTGTGTACTAACCTAAAGCATTTTCCGTTACGGTGCTTTATTGAATGTTTGTGCCAGATCCCATCGAGGGATTAACTTAGAACACGGTTGCCACCATCCCAGACAGCATTGCATAGGTCTGCACTCTAGCCTCAAGTAGAGCTGATTTGCAATGACCCAAATCAGTGGTAGCTTCTGATCCCGGCACCCTGCACAGCCTGGCCATGGGATGGGGGGAGGAGAGGGAGGGGCCTTCTATCCCTTCAACTGTCCCAGGCCCATGGTGTGCCACATCTTAGCCAGGAGGTGCTGTGGGGTCTCTCTCCCAGCAGTCACTGCCCATCTCTCCAGCTCTGCCTACTCATGAACTGGCATCTGTCAGCAGTGGCTGGAGGGCAGAGTGTGGAAGGGAGCCCCCTGCTGCAAGGGTCCCCCTACATAGCTTGTTGGCAAAGGGTCATGGGAGGGGCCAGGCTGGGTTTGTGCAGCACAGAGACTTCACCCCTGGTTGCAATTCATGGAGCAGCTCCACACTGCATGCTTCTGGCTCCAGCTGCCATGTCACTTGGGTGGGGAGGGTCAGTGAATGGAGCCCTCCTGCCATGAAGACCTTGCTCCGCAAACAGCTTGCTGGCTTGGTGCTCGGGGGGGGGGGGGGGGAAGGGGGAGGGGTTGGTCTGAGCTGGATCAGCATGGCAGGGGGGCTCTGTTCACCCAATCTCCCACCCAAACAACTTAGCAGCTGCCACCAGAAGCTGCAGAGCAAGGCTGCTCCAGCTTTTCGCTGCGCCAGAAATTGTGGCCAGGGAAAAAGGGAGTCCCCTGTGCCACAAAGCTACACAGCTTGCTGTTTTGAGGGGGTGGGGGGGTCAGTCTGAGGTACTGGCATTCCCTTCCCCCTGGCTGTACTTCCCAATGCAGCAAAACATGGGGCCAGATAGCTCTGCTGCATCTGCTGTCTGCCGCTGTCAAGAGGCTGGGATAGGGGAAAACCGAGCTTCTCCCCACCCCCCCATCTTGCTAGATGGGGTCTTTGGGGAGGCTGGGCCGGCCTGCATGGCAGAGGGGCACCCTCCTCCCCAGTTACTGGCATGCGGAAATGCTGGCCCAGGCTGTCCCTCCTGCCAGCTGCTGGCTGCCACTGTCAAGAGGCTTGGGTGGAGGGGGAAGGGGGCCTCCCTGCCACAGGGACACAGCCCAGCCCGCCCCCCCAAGTCCTCAGCTAGCAAGCTTGGGGAGGGGTGGGGTCATGGTGGTGGACTCCCTTTTCCCATACCGCAGCCTCTTGACAGCAGCAACCAGCAGCTGCAGGAGGGGCAGCCTAGCCCAGTGTTTCCCCATGCTGGGAATGGGGGATGCAGGGGAGGGAGTCCTCTCCTGTGGCGACTTGGCCCAGTGCCCCCCCCCAAGCTAGTATGCTCTGTGGGGGCCTTGCAGCAGAGGGGCTCTGTTTCCCCATCTCTCCACCCCTAGCTGCTGCTGACAGTCACCAGGTGGTGGGGAGGGGGGAAGTGGTGGGAGGGGGTGCTGCTCCAGCAGCCTCCCGGGAGGCATGAAGGCGCTCCCCCTTTGCCCCCACCTGCTGGCTGTGGCCAGTGCAGGCAGACACTGAGCCTGCCCCCCACAACTAAACAGCACACATCTGCTTGGTTATAACACACTCCAACTTATAGCATTTTACATAAGGTGTGATACAGCACTTTCTGCCACTGGCTTTTTGAACATCTGCATTTAGCCTCTATCTCAAGGGGCAAAGGCTTGATCAATGCTTCCACACAGCCACCTACATACCTCAGAAAATTAGGATGTTTATCTGATTTATTAGCTCATTTTAATGATATGCCACAGCGTAGAACAATATGTTCTAGCTCTGTAGTTTGCTCAGCTACAATGTAAATTGGTCTTTTGTGCATTTCACTTTATTGTGCCTTATATTGTTTAATTTGCAGTAATGTTGAATTTCATAGATTCATGGAGTCTAAGTCCATATGGGACCATTATGCTCAACTAGACTGACCTCAGGTATAATATGGGCCACAGATTTTTCCCAGTGATTCGTGCAGTAAGCTCATAACTTTCTGCTGAACTAGAACATATCTTTTTAAAAGATATCTAAACTTGATTAAAAAACTCCAAGTGACAGGAAATCTACCACCTCTGGAGGTAAGTTGCTCTAATGGTTAATACAGCTCTCTATTAAGACTGCATTTTTCTGTAGTTTGAATTTGTTTAGCTTCAACTTACAGCCATTGGGCCTTATTAAATAAAGGGCCCTCTCTCTTCAGAAATCTCGCTGTATAGGTTCCTGTATAGGATTGGGAACAATGTTCCTGCCTTGAGCAGGGGCTGAATTAGATGATGTTGTGAGCTCAGTTCCAGTCCTACTTTCCTATGATCCTATGAAATCAAATTCACAGCCAATTTTACTTACACTGGAAGGGAAAAACAGAAAAAAACCCTGCAACACCTTTAATTCTAAGAGTGAAACACTAGCTCTCCTTTCTTTTAACTGTTGTGATGTTTGTCTTCACTTTTTTCAAAAAACACATCAAGCATATATTCCTTATTGTTTCCTGGCACCGGAGAAAGAAAAGGAAAAACAAAAAGTGATGAGGTTGAAAAATAGCTTGTTTTGCACTAATACTTGATTACTGACATAATTATTTGTGGACACATTTTGTTTAGCTAGAGATCTGATTTCATCAGTAAATTTGGTAGCTGAAGGTTTAATTGCTTTTATTTACGCTTGGATTTAGTCATTATTTTGTGCCCACAATAACCATAGGTATGAAAATTAATGTCAGGTTGTGGCCCTTTTAAAATCTGGTTCCAAAGGTACTGTAAAAGGCTCTGTCTCTAGCTAAGACAATTTGTATCCCTCAAGGAAGCTTCACATTTAAATTGAAATCCAAGCCTGTCCTCAAATGTATCTTTGTTGCATTTTGATGACAAATGTCGCCATAAGCTGGAACACTGTAGAAATGATTCACAGTTAATGAACTGTATTTTATTTGTGGTGCTCAATTTCAAAGTAGATCCATTCAAATTTATTTTAACACTGATATATTGGTTGCTCTTCAGTTCCATTTAAAAGTAGAAGTGAAACAATTTCATGAGCCTCAAGTGAACTCCTAAGTTCCTAAAGTATCCTGTCTTACAGGTCTATCATAAAGATTTATCAAAAATATATAATCTTGGGTCATTAGAACTACACTATTACATATGGCAGTAAATTGTTATATTGCTTAGGACAAAAATGACTTTAGAAAACAGTGAAAACAAAACACTTAGTTTAACTGTATAATGGCATGGGATGTTTGTTTTTTTAGATATCACACGATATGAAATGTTTTCTAAAAACTGAACATCGCTGGTTTTGCTTACTGTGTATTGAAAGGAAGTAGATGCAGAAAATGTGGCAAAAATCATTAGTTTCAATGCATACCTCAAAAGTTACAGAAACAGTTAAAAACACAACTTAATTATTACAGAATGTGAAGGAAGAGAATGCAAAAGGAGTAGAAAATAGAGGATGATTAATTTAAAACCCAATTATTTCTATAAATTATGTTGACTTCTAAAATACTGGTGTCCTCAACTCAAACCTTTTGACACGTACATCCCCTAACATTAATTACAGATTAATACTTGAACAACTGTGTAAGAAGACTCCCTGATACCTTACCTCCTCATTTCTTCTTTACCTAATTCATCATCCCAAATAACTTAGTCAAGAAAAACTTCACTAAAATATGAGTCCTGCAATATAGCTGAAATATGAGCAAAGGGAACTAGCTCCAGAGTTAAAGCTTCCTGTTCCAAATCCAGATTAAGTATAGAAACTGCACCAACAGATACTGATTGTGAGGGTGATGGAGAAACCTCTGTCCTTCCCTCACAGGACAGGGCAAATGTTTTATATTTTATTTAGAAAGAAATTATAAACAATTTAAACAACAGGGTAATAATATTTTTAATAAAATTATATGTAAATTTCAGGAAAATAGTTTTAAAAAATAAAAAAGAGAAAAGTCAAGTTTTTGAAAATATTCTTTCCTTATTTGCAGGATATTTTCTGATGAAAATCAAAGCAGTTCTAGTGGCAATGCACTCCACACAAATTCCCACTAGAAGAGGTGTGGGCAAAATATGGCCCATGGATCCAGGCCACCCAGGGATTTTATCTAGCCTATGGTGGGTCCCTTGGCCCTGCCCATCCCAAGCGCAGGGGCAACCTAGGCCGTGGTGCCAGCCGTGGGCTGGTTCTACTGCCTCCAGATGTGCAGCAGGCTTGGGGTGGCACAACAGCTGAACTAAGTTTCCCAGCACCCCTGGGAGTGGTTGCTCCTTCTGGCTGCCACTGCCAGTGTTGCCACTGCCACTGGACCCAGCCCTGCTGCCCAGGCATCCCAGCCTGTCCACCCCACATCTGCTGCCAGGGGTGCCACATGGCATGGGTGGGCAGGCTCTACATGGAGACCAGCCCACGACTCCTGAAGGAAGGGCATCTTTGACTAGGCAGATGGGATGGGAACTGTGGGTGGATGGGGAGTGGCATCTGGGAGCAGGATGGGTGGGCAGGGCCAGGGATGGGATTGTGGGTGGTGACAACATGGGTCAGAGCCATGATTCAGGGAGTAGATTGTGACTCTGACCCAAGCCGCAACCCTGCGCTGTTTCCACCCCAAATCTTGGCCCGGCCCCGGGCCCAGTCCTAGCCCCAACCCTGACCCTACCTGCCTGTTCCACTCCCAATTGCTGCTCCCTGTCTGTGATCCCTCCTATCCACCTGGCCAAGCATGCCCAAGCCACAGGGGTCCCGACCATCTCCATGGAGAAGCCACCTACCCAATCTGTCTGGTTCCCCCAGCGGTGGGTTGATGCCCCTGCCCCCACCACCACTACACTAGCTCAGCACCACCCCGTGCTATGCCAGCACCCCCCACCAGCCTGCAATAGCTCACCAAAACTCCAAAAGTGACCCTCCAACACAAATAATTGCCCACCCCTGCACTAAAGTTAAGCAATCTGGTACTTGTAGAACTGCTTGCAACTTCCAGCTGTTTCACTGTGGGTTGATCCAATGGAATTATTCTTAGCATTTCAGTGAACTGGAAAGTTAAATTTAGAGCTCCAAATTAAATATTTCAGTTCAATTTCAAGCATTTCTAAACATTTTGTTTAAAATAAGCTGTGTGGAGATGAATTTTGGAACAGAAAGCCATTTTAAGAAAAAAAATCAAAACAATTTTTCAAATGCTGAAACAAATGTTCTCAACTTAATCTTCACACACACCCTTTGCCCTTTCTTGACTGTTTTTAAAGGATAAAAACATTGTTAAAATAGTCTGACTTTGTTAAATCTGCATTTTTTTCCCTGAGAAGTTTTGTCCAAAACAGTGCTACTCAACTTTTTGCCGTCACAAGATAGATAAATAGTATAAGGCTGGTCCACAGGCCAGATCCAGCATGGGGTTGGCATACAGAGTAAGTCCATGAGTGTAACCCTGTGCACTAGATTGACCCCGCATACTGGATCTAGCTGTGTAGGAACCTTACAACACCTGTGTGATCTGGTGCATGGGGCCATATCATCTGACCCACAAGACTCCCAATGGGTCCAGAAATGTAGCAGCAGAGCCATGGCAATGTTCATTGCCATGACTCTGGAAATCTTAGCAATTAATGCTGCCACTCTTCCCCAGTGCCAAATTTCCAGACCTGTGTGGAGCCCCATGGGCCAGATAACCTCCAGCCCACAGGGCTTCATCAGGCACCACTAGTACAAAAATGTTCCCATGTCTTAATCACAAGCAGCTGATAACCGACACTTGTGATAGCTGAAAATTATGTCTGTGTGATAAAGGTGCTAGCTGAAGGCTCTATGAAGATTAGACCAAGTGTTTTTCTGTCATTTGTTCAGATAGTAAGCTATATGATGTTGCTATGAACCTAATTAAAGTCAAAGATGTAGCAAAGACTCGTATAAAGTAAGGCCTAGTAAATTTAACAAAGCCTTGAAGCAGTAAGGCCCTGTGGCATAGTTAAAATTAACCTTATCAAAAGAACGCAAGGCTTGTACTGTTATTGGTCAGTCCTAAAGACAGTTGAAGTAAGAAGAATCTGAATGGCTGTAAGTTATCAGCATAGCTCAGAAGGTATACATTGGCTGGCACATCTGGAAATCATGTGGAAGGAAGATACAGCTCTGTGAAAGGGACTAATTATCTGTTGACCTGGATCAGCGGGCTCGTGGATCTCAAAGAGCCCAAGGACCGAATACCAGGTCCTTCCTGGTACCTCTCGGACAGCGGTGATCAGGGATGCCTGACTTTGCTGAGCTTTGTGGAAAGAGAAACTTGTCGTACATCAGGCATCAGAGGGGACTGCCGATACGTTGCCGACATGAATTATTATTGTCTGTCATTATCTGTCTTAGTATACTGCTCATAGTTGTGTTTTTGTTAAATCAATAAACCTTTCTTACATTTCTTACCCCCGACCATACTCTCAATTCCAAACCCTCCGCAGGCGGCTGGGACAGACACTCAGCAAAAAGCCAATTTCCTTAATGACTATATCACGTCAGTCTTCCATCATCCCAGTGGGATCACCCTGCCTGACAAGAGGCAGGATCACCAGGGGAAGGGCAAACCTGCAGCCACCATTACCACTGATCTTGTATGGGAACATCTTAAGAGGCTAGACATCCACAAATCAGCCGGCCCAGGTGGAATGCACCCAAGAGTGCTGAAGGAACCAGCTGACATTATAACACAGCCTATGGCAAAGATATTGAAGAACTTGTGGTCCTCGTGTGAGGTGCCCTGATGATTGGAAGGGGCCAATCTTCAAGAAAGGGTGAAGGGAAGATCCAGGGAACTACAGGCCAATTAGCTTGACCTCATTCCCTAGAAAGATCCTGGAAAAAAATCATTAAGACCATTACCAACATCCTAACAGAAGATAATATTCTGAGAGATAGCCAACACAGCTTTGCGGTGGGTAGATCTTGTCTGACCAACCTGATTTTCTTCTATGACCAAGTGATGCATCACTTGGACAAAGGAGAAGAGGTGGATATCATATTCTTGGTCTTCAAGAAAGTCTTTGACCTGGTGTGCCATGATGTCCTCATGGAAAAAATGGGGAATTGCAGTCTAGACAATTTCACGGTCTGATGGCTGGGGAACTGGCTCTGTGGATGGAGTGACAGTTGATGGAACCGAATTAACTTGGCACACAATAACCAGTGGCATCCCCTAGGGCTCTGTTCTCAGACCTGTACTTTTCAATGTGTTTATAAATGATCTGGACTTAGGTGTTACAAGCGACTGGCTAAATTTACTGATGACACCAAACAATGGGGGAGTGCAGCCACCCCAAAGAATAGGCTGGCAATCCAGGCCAACCTCGACAGGCTTAGAAGGTGGGCCAATCAAAACCTGATGGCAATCAATGCTGAGAAATGCAAGGTGCTCCACCTTGGGAGAAAGAACCCATACCACACTTATAGGTTCGGTAATACTATGCTAGATAGCACCACATCCAAACGAGACTTAGGGGTTGTGATTGACCACAAGATGAACACGAATCACCAATAAGATGCCGCAGCCAGCAAAGCAAACAAAACTCTGGCCTGCATCTTCAAATGTATCTCAAACAAGATCCAGGAAGTCATCCTCCCACTTTACTCAGCCTTGGTGAGAACACAGCTGGAATACTGTGTCCAGTTCTGGGCTCCGCAATTCAGAAAGGATGTGGAGAAGCTGCAGAGAGTCCAGTGGAGAGCCACATGAATGATTAGAAAACAAGAGAGCAAGCCTTATGAGGAGAGGCTGAAAGACATGGCATTCTTCAGCCTGAAGAAGCGTAGGTTCAGGGGCGACTTGGTGGTAGCTTATAAGCATGAACAATGTGTGCCTCCTGAGGATGGGGGAGGGGGGGCACAGCGACCACTCGCAGGCGATAGTGGCAGTGTTGGTGACAGGGGCATGGTGGCAGCGAGCAGGGACCACCCACAGGTGGCCATGGTGACGTCAGCAGCGAGGGTGGGCCAAGCGGGGACCGCCTGCAGGTGGCCATGGCTGTTTCAGTGGCAAGGGTGGGGGGTGATGAGCGATGGGTGGCAAGCGGGGACCGTCTGCAGCCACCAGTGGCTGCATTGGTAGTGGGGGGGAGGGGAGGGCAACCACCTGCAGAAGTTGGTGGTGGTTTCAGCGGCAGCCAATCTCAGGGTGGACATGTGCCCTCCTGTTCCCCCCCCCCCATGCATCATCTATGCCTATAAGGGGTGTGCACCAGGAACTGGGAAAACATCTGTTCACTAGGGCAACCCATGAGAACACTAGGTCCCACAGTTACAAACCTCTGGAAGACCATTTTAGGCTGGACATAAGGAAAAACTGCTTTACTGCCCGAGTCCCCAGGGCCTGGAATAGACTCCCCCCAGAGGTGGTGCAGACACCTCCTCTGGATTTCTTTAAGAAACACTCGGATGCCTATGTTGCTGGGATTATTTGGCCCCAGCTGACTCCCTGCCCCTTGGGCAGGGGCTGAACCTGATGTTCTTGTGAGGTCCCTTCCAGCCCTAATGACTATGAAATCTATGAAAACTACAAACACATCAGTAACTGAAACAACAAATAAAGTTTCAGAGGTAAATCCAGACAGAAAAATGTATGTACAGAAGGGAATTGGTGAGTTTTTATTCACCAAGGCGCCCCCGGGGGTTACAAGAAATAATGACCACAAGCTAGCAGAGAGCAGATTTAGATTGGACATTAGGAAGAACTTCTTCACAGTTAGAGTGGCCAAGGTCTGGAACGGGCTCCCAAGGGAGGTGGTGCTCTCCCCTACCCTGGGGGTCTTCAAGAGGAGGTTAGATAAGCATCTAGCTGGGGTCATCTAGACCCAGCACTCCTTCCTGCCTATGCAGGGGGTCGGACTCGATGATCTATTGAGGTCCCTTCTGACCCTAACATCTATGAATCTATGTCTGACTATTGCTGGTAAGAAAACAACCTTTAGGGTTCAAGAAATATTATAGGCACCACTTACCAGACACTAGGAATACATGTGAGAGAAATTATGAATACAATTAAGAGCACTTCTCTAGTGCAAGCAAAGTCTGTATATTTCTGAATTGAGCTGCTTCTTCCCTGTTAAAATGGGATTGATTTTCTGTAAGTGCAGGATAGAATGTATGGTTCCCTTTGGTTCTTCCTATCCAATCCATTTCTAATGATCTTGCAGGTTTATTGTATGGATATTAAAATAAACAAAAGCCAGAGCCACCTTTAAACACAACCTCTGAAGCACAAACTCCCCCCCACCCCAGCAAATAAGGCGCTCTCTAAATGGATAAAGAAAATGAAATATTGTTTTCTGATTTCAGAGGGTTTTGATATATATATTCAAGTAATTGAAACACACACACACACACACACACATAAAAGACAGCAGTATTGATTAAATAACTGAATGAAAGTTTACTGTCTTCAAACCCTCTGGTGTCTATAGAAGTTCATACAATCAACACATACACAAATTCACCATATCTGTCACAAAGAAAGCCAAATATTCCAACAAAAGTGAAACTGCATGTGCCAAGGAGCCTGTTCATATATTTTGTACAAGCAGGCATTTTGGGGTGAAATTCATACCAAAACAGGAAGCCAGTACAGAACCCATGACTCATTAAAAGCCTTCTTCAGTACAAATTTGAATAGTTAACTGAAACTTTACTAATGAATAAGTCCTGTACTGGTCAAGTGCTCAAGACTGCATTTCATTCTTTTTTGCTTAAAAATTATATCATTGTTTAAATCAATACTCACTGAACTGCACAGTTGCCCTACTTTGAACATACAACAGGGGGAGGTTTTTGGTGGGTGCTAGTTAATCATTCATATTTGATTCTAAGATCATGCATAGGTCCTTTTCAGTGTAAATATATGAAGTGTACAAAGCACAGAATATTGTGCATATTTGCATTTGTTAAGTGCCATCAAACATTCCTCCCACGTAATCACCAACTGCTCAAGAACTGACATTGAGCATGTCAGTTTGAAGTGTTAAGCAAGAAACATTTGGTAGATGAAATTAAGACCCATTTTGTATCAAAACACTAAAGAGATCTGACAGTTTGAGGGTTAATGGCAGCTTTATGACTCATCAGCTTGTTTAATCACTATCTCTATTAACATTTACATGCTAATTTTTTTTTCCTGCAAACCCCTTAAGAATACCCTGGATGCCCTTTGAAACATGACAAGTGAAGCATAAGATGAGAAAATACCTACTGGATGTCAAAGTGCAACTTCCACAAAAGGATTATCAGTTACTTTGAACTGCTCACAGCATATATTTGACACAAAGCATCAGTCTTTAGTGCCTGTCAAAGGAAACCTATTTCAATAAACTAAATGTAATGTGACAGCCAGATAGGACATATGCTCAGAAATTATTTATCCTTACCCTGACGCTCAGAGACTTACTATTATGTATTATTCGTACTGTGCTGTTACCTCTGGGTCCAATCAGGATTAGGACCCTACTGAGTATAAACACATATAAATAGAAAGATGATTCCCGTATCAAGGAATTTACAGTCTGAAATCCCAATCTTGCAGAGGTATGCGTAAGCAGACTTCTGCCTCCATGTAGACAGCCACTGACTGCAGTGCAGCATCTCTTTGTATAGTTAATGTTTTAGATCTGTGAATTTCACTGAGCTTAATGGAATGTGTCCATCTAGCTCTGATGTCACTGAGATAACCACATCTTATAGAAAAAACAAAACAAAATAAACCACCAAAAACCCTCCTTAAGGGGTGGACAGAAAGACAAAAATTTGGAATTTTTCTCAGGCAACTTAATTCACTCTTTTAAACAAACCCCAAATTTGGACAATCATGTCACCTCAGGTTGTAATGTTTTATCTCCCAGCCTAAAGGGGTCAGAATGGGATGGCAAAAAGAAAAGAAGACTGCTCTGGAAAAGTCAGGTGCTGGAACAATAAATGTTAATCATGATTTAATCAAGTGGCAACCTTCCTTCTGAGTTGCTGTTTAACAGCACAGCACTGGACAGCTGTGGTCCTTGGGTGAGGCATAAATTAAACTTCTGTGCAACTTGTGGTCATTAAAAACATGATAGTACTTTCAGAGAAATGGAGGCATTAGCTTCAGGCTGTTGGTTAAATTGAAATGTGTGTAGGTATATTCTGCCTACTAAATCCCCATGCGGTCTCTTAGATATGCTGTTTCTTCATTTCTGGTACAAAACAACAACTCTACACAACAATTTAAAAGTAAACAACTCCCAAGGACCTGCCAAGAGGAGCATATTCACAGTATAGGATACAAATGGTTACACACGTTCCCTCCCATTCATGTTACCTTCTATACAAGCCCATGCCTATGACTTATACAAACAGCACAGGTTCTTAAGCCCTTCAGAAACTGGGCAGAGCCAATATGGTATACAGATATTAAAAGCTATATGTTCTACATTTGTTTCACAATATAGAACAAAATGTGATAGGTCTATAGGCAATATTTTCCTAACTATACTGGAGTTTGTTTGTCAACATTTCTTTAAGTGACTAAGATGATAGTAAAACCATATGCAAGCAGCACCAGTAGAATACTCTGCAGTAAGCATAGATAAGTGACACTGAAAAAATACCCTGTAAAAAACATATGGAGGGAACATGAAACATGGCTTTTCCCAATCCTATTGACTTTTGGCAGTCTCAATGGCCCAGTGAGTAAAACACATTTTATACCTTTTTGTACATTGGCACATCATCACTGCAGTTGTATTCTGGGTGATGTGTGCGCTGCCTTTATTTTACTTATTTTTAAATTTATCAGAACAAGCCTACCATGAATGTCCCTAGGCAGATGATCATAATTTAGGAAGTATAAACAATGTAGTGACTATGATCATAGTAAACTAATTGCTGAGCCTTGCAATAACTTCCAATTCGATAGGATTTGCATTACATTCAATGTACTTTAAGGCCCCAGGGATGGAGCTATAGGCCCTTCACTGGGAAATCCCTGCTACTAGTCTAAGACACCTAATGTTTAACTAGAAAAAGTACTGCCCTGCAAGATGGTAACTTCCAACATTGTTCTCTAATCAATTTATACACAAAAGGAAGGAGTTAAGTCTCCCATCCCAATCACAGCAGATATTGAACCTGTGCTGGAGCTATATGTTTTGACACCTTCATACCTCTCCCTCTTGCCACACACGCCAGTGACACTAGGAGTAGTGGCAAAGCATATACATATGAAAGGAAGGAAAACGAATCCAGAAAACACATTAGAGAAAAATCATAATAAAAATATATTATATAAAATCCCATCATCAAGTCCCCAACTTATCCTATAGGCTGACTTTCCTACCTACACACCAAACTTCAGCTGCTCCCTTCATCACATACTATCTCAGCAAATTGCATTATAATCCAAAACCTATCATACCTTTTCTTTTTCTTTAATAAGACCTACAGCTAGTTCAATAAAGGTCCTTTGGAATTAAGACTATATTACCAAACAATAACCATGATCTTACGTGCCTCAGTTTCCCTGACTAGCTTGAACATGGGGAAAGAAGAGCTAGAGTCCCTGCTAGGACTCAGAGCTACCTGCATGTGGGATGAGAAAAGGCGGACCTGAAGCAGCACAGGAGGATTGGATGTGACACCTGGGAGACTTCCAGGAAAGAGAGGGATGGTGCAGCCTACAAAGCAAGGTTTTCACCTGGAGTTGGACAGAGTCTGAAGCAAGGAAACAGCTGAGCTAACTGGGTATTCAAGGATATTTGGGTTGGACTGGGGACAAAAGGACTGTTTAACCCTTTTGAGGGGTCATGGTCTTTCTGCTCTTTCACCTCTGCCCCCAGCTAAATACCTTGATTGAAGAGGAACTGTCTGTTTTGCTGCTTGGAACTTGCTTCTTTCCCCTTTGACACAGCTGGGGTCACAGGATTAAGAGGAGTCAGGATTCCCTCTCTGGATACTGCCCAGAAGCCACACCTGGACTGGCTTCAGTGGGTATTCAGAGAGACCAGACAAGGCTAGAAATCCCAAGCCCTGATCTGCACACAGAATCTGCTGGCCATGTCCACAGCTGATGCCACTGCCCACATGGCGCTGCTTTCAGTGCATGAGGCAGGAGCTGGTGTAAGCTGTGGAAGAGGCCAGGACATGCCCGGCATGACCCACCAGCTGGATCCCATGACTTTGCAACTGCCTGCGGGTCAGGCACAATCAGTTGGAGGGCTGGATCTGGCCCACAGGGTATATTTTGCCCACCCCTGATCTAGAAACATCGCTGAATGCCTCCAGAAACATTCCTAACATCCCAATAACTACTTGTAGTTATGTAAGCCTGGAAATAATGCAACTCAAGTGCAAGTGAAAGTGAAAGTAGTTAAGTTTCAGGCTTTTGTTAAACACAAAAAAGATCTCCATCTGAAACATTTTTAAGGCCCATTAAAATGGTAACGTGAAAGCTGCTGCATCTCTGGAGCAAAAGATTTTTTTAACAGAGTTTCTAAGCTTCATTTTGATTTTATAATGCACCATGACACAGCTAGAAGACAGGACAGAGTGGCACCTTATAAACTAATTCAGAGAGGCATAAGCTTTCGTAAGCAACAGCTTAGTTTGTCACAACTGGTAGTGTGATAGAGCTTCTGGCTGAAGCCATTCCTATTCCCAACTCATTGTCTCAAAGCTCTAATCTTAAATGACTTCACACAACTCAGGATGCATCTACACATCACAGTGCAGTACCATACAGAAATTACCCAAGTGTTACTGTGGTGCTCCTTCAGAGCTAGTATGCCCTCCCAGAAAACCAGGGTGAAGTAGCCCAGTTGGAGCTTTTCACCTACTGCTTGAAATAGCCTGGAATTATACTGGGCTGTATAAACATGCCATCACTCGGTGTGTGTAGCATTCTTCCTTTTTTACACTAAGTTCTAACAAACTGAGATTTTAAAGCAAAATTCAATAGACACTAAACCATGAGAACTGAGAGAGGGGAAAAATAGTTTTAATTAGACCTGGATATACATTTCATTCATGCAACGTATTTGTGGAATTCAGTTCTTTTCTTTCTCATCAACTTGGCAGACTGAATTTCTTAGAAACTTGCATTTGAAACTGAAATTGTTTATGAAATATCTTTGTAAATTCCAGGGTACAGTATACCTGCAAATTTTTCACCATGAGTAGTCCTTTAGATATTGAACATGTATCCCTGAGAGTATTTGAACCATGTAATTGGTTACAACAATCACATGGTGTTACATCCCTTCTTTGATTGGTTTACCTAAACTTCATAAATAACTTCTGCATATGTTGTGACGATATGAATCTTAGCTATGGTTTAAAAAAAACATTTCTCACAAGTATTTTAATACATACAAGTTTCCCAACATGAATGTTAACAAAAAGCAAATAGTTTCACAGCTCACACAAAATTGCCTCCAGAAATGTATAAACCTTTTGAATATTTCTCTCACTATACTCCCACTACTAAAGCCAGCAAAGTTGTATGCAAACCTACTGAAGAGCCTAACTAAAAGGAAACTGAGCTATTTCACCAGTTTCCCATTATACGTCTTCAGGCACCATGTTTATGGTTTCTGTGTTTAAATACTGGCGAATTCTTGGTTCTTTTAAAATCAAAGACAAAATTCCGCTTTCCATAAGGTAACCAGAAGTTGGCCCTACATAAACAAGTGTTTTAATACTAATGAAAATATACAGTTCACCTGAAAGCTCATCTGTCTTATCACCGCGTCTCTCTGGTAACAGAAGTATAACACAGAAGAAATAAGACATTTTGTAACAGCAAGGCTGTGAATTAAAATGCATACAATTGAAAAAGAAAACAAAACACTTTCTGTTTATACAAATCATCTAGTGACACATTATACATGGCATTTTTGGGTAGAATATACTTTACCTTTCAACCGAGGACTGTGCACGTGCATTCTCTGCAGATGGAGATTTATTGGAACAAATTCTAGTGTCTTTTCTCCTTTACTACAGCTTGATTTGAAGGAAGATCCTGGAAAACAAAAGTTTAAAGAATCATTATCTTAAGCACCCACCAGATGTTTTCTCATTTTTTAAAATGTGAGGACAATAGTTTATGTCAGCAGCATCCTTTAATTTGCTTTTAATGTGTAATTGTGTATTAAGAAAAGTATGGCTTCCTAACTGCATCTCAGCATGTACCCATATTGCAGCCGACAAAACAGCTTTTAATTCACAAACCAATCTAATTTTTTTCTAGGTGATAGACATTGTTCCTGCTGTCTGCAATCGGTCTGTAGCATGGTGGAAAAGATGCCAGAATTAACACATATTATGTTTATACTGTGCTAAAATACAAGGGCACCATGCAAAGGTGATACACATTTGCATAGGCAAAGGAATGCTTAATATTTTTTTTAAATCAAAACTTTTATAGTGATTATGCCATTGTTTTCCTCCCAGAAAGTTCAAAAATACATTGAGTGGCTTATATTATTTCAGTAGGTTTAAATTAGCTTTCAAGGAGGATTAATAGATTCT
Organism: Alligator mississippiensis; assembly: GCF_030867095.1. Classification (NCBI taxonomy): domain Eukaryota; kingdom Metazoa; phylum Chordata; order Crocodylia; family Alligatoridae; genus Alligator; species Alligator mississippiensis. The sequence goes on along the minus strand of NC_081825.1, from coordinate 103,387,190 downwards.
TCATACTCATCACATCAAAAGTAGAAGATTATGAGAAACTATGTAACACTGTTATGAAAGTTTCTTGTGCAACTTCAAAATGATACCCTTGCACATGGGGATTATATTAGTCTTTCATGACAATCACAAATTATTTTTTTCCACAAGACCCATACCTCATTCAGTGTATAGAATGGAGAACGCTCACAAAGAGAAAGCAAAATAATCATTAATCCTGGATATTTTTTAGTCGGTGGCATAACCTATTAAATGAACCCTTCAAATCCTGCTTGGAAAAGAGAATTTCCTTACAGGTTTTTTCTACAATGTGTGTCACTAAAGTGCTTCACAGAGAATAATGAATATATTGTAATTCTACCCATACGATGCCCATTATACAGACAATGAACTGAGGCACAAACTCTATAAGGTTAAAAACATCCATTAACTCTGACATCCAGGACCTGATCTGCAGAGTACTTAGCACTACATAGCATTTTGTATGTTAAAAGCAGAGCTCCCTTTGAGTATTAATCACTTCAGAAAAACAGATCATGATTTTTCAAGCTAAGCACCTGAAAGATGAGGTATACACAATTAGTTATCCCCTGTAAAAGTCTTCTTTAAATGACTTATCAAGCACTGCACAGAAAGTCTGCACTGAAGGAAAGACTCCAAAAACTAAAATTTTTGGTTTAGCCAGAAAAAAATAAAAATAAAAATAATCTCTGAAAAAGGGCATGGGGAGCCAGTGGCCCAGATCAGAAGTTAGGGCCAAGTTTTGAAACCAGGATACAGACTGAGGTTCAGGGTCAAAGTCAAGAATCAAGAAGAAAATCAAAAGATGGAGTGCAGTTTGGAGAAACAGCCAAAAACATCAACGTTAATAAGCACAGAATAACTATAGATGCTGCCCTAAATCACAGACCTACTGGCCACAAATCAGAATCACATAAGGCCAGTCTATCCGTGGTTACTCTGGACTAGTTTACTCAGAAAGCAGTTAGTCACAGACCTCAGCTGGGGAGAACGCTGGCTCAGGTTGACTGCTACTGACTGGTAACGCTAACAAACCGCAAACTTTTGGTTAGAAACAGAAATAGTTTGCCATTTTCAAAACTGTTCTTTTTTGGCAGAAGCTATTTGCTGAACTGAACACACATTCATAAACAGTTTTGGTCTGCCCTAAAACTCTATTTCTCAGTCAAAATAATTTCAAAAGCTTAACCACAGTTCCTGACTCATTCATTTTACATTTTCTAACTTATATAATAAATTAAGCAGACCACTGACAACAGCCTTCTTTACTATGGAAACCAAATTCATCTCCAGAACTACTCTTAGCCTCTGCATTGAATTATACAAGGATTTTGTGGAGGAAAGCAGAATGTAAGTTTGTATCATAATGAATAAATATAAGGTGGACCAAATTAATGTTGCATAAGCATCCTTAATTCTGGTACTTCTTGCATACTTGAACTGAAGTCTTAATAACGTTTCTCTTAATGTTGTTTTTTTGGATGTGCAATATGTAACAATTTACATCTCCTATGCCTCTGATCAGACGTTATATTTAAAACTACTATAATCTACGCTTCTTGCAGAAAATACTCTTCTGACTTCCTTTTTCAAAGGCCCATTTTCATTCAAACTGAAGCAATACTTATTTGGGTGGAAAAAATTCAGGGAAATTAAATAGTGAAATTAAATTTGCAATTTTCAGGTTACTGCGGGTATTCTTTTTGGTTTAGACAACCTTTAAAGTGTTCTTTTAATCTCATGCTTTCCTTTTACTAATACAAATGAAAAAGTTAATAAACCATCTTTGTACATAGTTGAGCACTGAGATTTCTGGACCCTTCTTCTTTGATATATTAATAATAAATCTAATACTTTATTACTTGTTTTTCTTTTGTATTCCAAGACAGATAAATATATATATATATATATATATATATATATATATTTTACTCAGCATTATCATATTTTAATGAAAAGGACTAGGGACAAATTTGTGAAAACAATGAATGGAAAGATGAATCTCTGTGCAATAGAAGAATTGATTCAGGAAGAAAAACATCTGGCAGAAACAAGTAATGGTCTATACAGAGAATCTATAGATACTAAGTTCTACAGACCAAAGATAGAAGATATCAGGAGAGCTTCATTAAAACTTTGTCAGGATTAATCAAAGAAGGCTATTAAAAAACATTGGTAGGTCTAAAGTAAACGAACAGTCTGAACCAGTTTGATTGAGAAGGGGATTGGGACACATTCTAATATTGTTAGTAGACAAGAAGGAAACAACAATCCTAATGATGTAGATTTAAATTAGCTACATGGGGAAAGATGCCTTCCTTTGGTTTTGAGATATCACCTAATAAATACCTGTGCATTTTATAAATAAGAAACATAATTTAGCACACGATACAGATATAACAACTGTAACAAAGGAAACATCATGAATTTCACAGGTTTTAGGAACCCAAATTGAGAGCAATAAGTATCTCACAAAAAGGCACTCAGTACCTCAAGAGTACCAAACTTTAAGACACCAAAGAGTAATTTATAATAAATAATTCATAATTTAAACTGAAATGGAGATTTTTGAGGGAAGTCTGAAATGGAATGAAATATCTTCATCCACAAACAGCATATATATTACAGAAAGATAAATGGATACACATAAATCAAAAAAGGACCATTCACAGTATAAATTTCAGTGTTCATATAAATCTTTGCTGGATTGAGGCCCAATAGTTAAAAAAAAATAAAAAAGTCATATATAAGCCACCTAACTTTACAGTTAAATTATCTGTTTTTCATCTCTTAAATGATTATGCACACACAGTGATGGCTATACAGTTGGCTCAAAAGAAAAAATGGAAGTACAGTAATAATTAAAACTGCCAATAAAGATGCATAATTAAGGCAGTCAAATAAGCTCAGGTTGTGGAAAAATGACAACGCTAGTTACATCTTTCCTGATAGTTAAGTTAACCTTAAGGTCACTCGCTAGACCAGGACTGTGCAAATTCTCAGCCTTCTAAAGCTACATGGACACAGCCTCCCAGCCCCCCTGACTGTACCATGTGGGTGTGCAAGTACCCCTCTGTCCACCACTGCAGTGGGCACACTGTCTCCCCCACCCCACTGGATAGGGCAGGCACATGAGTGTGAATCTCATTCCCCTGCTAGAAAGCATGAGCAAGATCCCTCAACTCTGCTGGAACACTTGAGTACAACTCCACTTTCCCCACCCCCTTGCTGAATGTATGCCCACCCGGGAGCCTCCCAGCTGTTGTATCGCACGACCCTGGACTCACCCTCAGTTCTCTCTGCCCCTCACTGCACTACCTCACCAGGAAGCATCAGCCAGAGGAAGAAAGAGGATCTCAGAAACTCTCTCTGTTGTTGCAGCTGAAGCAATGGAACGGAGGGTGAGAGGGAGGGGAGGCAGTAGGACGAGAGCCCAGGGGCTGCAACTTAATCCCTTGTAGGCCCATGGGCTGCCAGTCAGACAGCCCTGCTCCAGGCCTGTCCGACTATCTATATCACTATGCTTCTCCCTTGGTGGCCATCCAGCCCAGCTGCAGAAGCTCTGTTGAACTTGGTCAGTCCCACTCCTGCTTAGCCCTCCACTTTCAGCTGTATGTTTAGAAGTCATCTGCACACTGCAGACTTTGAGTGGAGGACATCTGCCAGCAACAGTCCCACTATTCCCTGTTCCTGTCTTCCTGCATGCCACTCCTTCTCTCAACCACCCATAACCAGAGATAACCCCAGAGAAGAGACAAGTACTCTGAAGACATACTGATATTCCTAAAAAGGTTTTACATAGAAAACTGGAGTATACCTTACTGCCATGTTTTGAGAGAAAAGCAGCACAATATGGATGTCTTGGTGCAGATTATAAGGTGTGCTAGAGATAAGGAAGGGCAACTCTCATGGCTGATTTAGGATGACTTCAAAGTCAATAATAAATATTTTTTAAGTTTCAGTTTTATTCGTTTTCCATTTTGGTTGCAGTACATAACCAACGGCATATTCAGTATACACTGATCAAGTAAAAATGATACAGATAAGCTCACTGTTAATAGTACATTGGGATAGAATGCAAAACTTTTTTGAAACAGTACAAACTGCCCTTTTCATCCTTGCACCAATGTGTATGATAATATATTTAGAATTTCTACAATTCGACCTCAGCATGGAAAACTCTACTTTAAGGAACCCATAAGAGTCTGAAGCAAAAACATACCTTTAAGAGCAAAACAAAAAATCTCAGGTCCTGTATGCACAACACATTTACACTGGTGCAATTTATTCTGGTTTTATACACTGATGAGTACACTACACTGAGATACGGACTGGACAGGCATTCAGCTATGCTGGAATTGCTATTATAGCCCCTTGCCACTGGGGGCAGAGGAGCAGGTATTAGCCTGTTTGACCATAACAAATGGTTACCTCATAACAACTGCAGATACTCAAGGCGTTTCTGCATAATTTACACTAGTTTTACCTTTGATTTTTCCTGGGGTAGTTTAAGATTCAAGTTACTATGGTACATTTGGCATCCACTGTCTGATTACACCAGTGTAAAGGTCAATTACATCAGTGTAAATGTGTTTTGCCTCAAGTCCTCAGCCAAGGGTCCAAAGACAACATGTATATTGTGAGCCTTCAAACCACCCTGGCTTCTGAAGGTTCACTTGAGCAACCTGTATACCTTACTTTGGGGGATGAATCTTGCACTCTCAAAGGGATCAGAATAAAAGTTTGGAGCCTTGGTATGGCACATTATGCATTTATGTAGTGTTCAAAAGCATGTTAGAGACCTTAGGGTGGAAACAGATTTTGCCTTTGTGCTACCATAATAAATTTTATGCCTGCCTGGGTTCCCCCATTTGTAATTTCCCAGGTGCCTGTCAACATTTCAGTGTGATCCCAGCTACAGGATCACACTGAAGTATCTAACTCAGTCCTGGGGCTGAGACCACCAATCAGTTACAGTGCTGGGACCACGCTGCAGTTTCCAATTTGCTCTGGTGTGGCATCTGGGGCACCAGGGAAAGCCGGAGTTTCTCTACTTACAGAGACATACTGTGGGGATTCCCAGGGCTCGTTTCTCTAAGTGGGGAAAACGTTGCCTGTTGTCCTGCAAGATCAATGGGTGGGACAACAGGTGGTATATGTTTTGCCCAACAAAGTGGATCATTTATACCGGGACACAACCTAGAACAGCTGATCCATTTCATTTGACAACATCTATTTATAGCCTTACAGAACACATATAAAGGCCAGTATTCTGAAAGATTTATAATCTAACTTTACCTGCATCTTAATAAACTAGAATTAAAATAATAAAAATATGGGGCAAGGAAAATGGTTTCAGTGTGCACACATCTCAACGGTTCCGCTACAATGGCCTTCTCAAAACAGTAATTAAGCCACTTTTTGTGGCTTAATGTGAAAAAGACAGGTTTTTACATATATCAACAAATACCTTTCAATATTGATTAATACAAAAAGAATTAGCAGAAGTGAATTTTAAGGAAGGGTCTGAATGTTAGTCTTCCGATTATCCGTTCATTCTTTATTTCTCATCTCTTTTTTATGTATGCTTATTTTGTTCTCTTCAGTAATCTTAGCTTTCACAATCCCTAGTGGCCATCTCAGAAAACATTTAAGAAAAATAAATCAGAACCATCAACTTGCTCAAACTCACTTAGCTCATTAAAGATTTAATGATATGTTTGAAAGTCAGACTACCTAATGTTTAACAGCTTGCAGTCCAACAGGAAGTTATTCTAAATACTTGCATCTAGAGAGGGGTTTTTTTTGGTGCATGTGTGTAAATAAGAAATCCATTGTTCTTAAATGATTAATAGGTTATTGAAATTGTGATCCAAATGGGTTTTACTATTTATATCCACATGTAATTGCCATATAATATAACCTCCAGAGTATGGTTTTAATAAATCTTAAATGATGGGATCCAGGAATTGTTTGTTTGACAGCCTCTTTTGTAAACAAGCACCGAATCACATTTAGGTATCATGATCATTTTAAAAATAAAATGAGACACAAAAAGGATGAGTGAATTGTTCATACCATTACCATTTTGGAAGAGAAAGATTTGTCTCTGAGACGCTTCATATTTTTTTGTACACATAAGAGACAGTTTCATAACCGAACTGATAAAAGCTGGAAATAGAAATAGGCAAATACTGTAAAATATATCCCAAATCTTTATTTGGAATTTTAAAATTACTATTCACATCTCTTCTGTATTTGTTTTTTTACAAATATTCCAAGCTGCAGTCTCCCAACTGGTTATGCAGAGGCAAAACTTTGTACCTGCAGGGAATTGTGTAGGCTTTAATGGTGTTCTACAAAAAAAACCCATGCACAGTAAATGGTAGGCTCACAGCATACATGACCACATATGCTGGTGGAAATGTTTATCAAGAAATATTTTTTTATGGCATGTCTATTTCTCTGGTCCCTGTGGCACCTCTGTACAGCACACTCCACTTGCCCATTTTAACTCTGCACAGGACAAAAGTGGAAAAGTGGTGCTGAAGATGCAGTGAGGGTGCTGAAGATGCAGATGCTCTTAAGAGCTGCCTCTAATATGCTTGACAGCAGGGACTGGGCAATACCCTGAGCACAGCTTCACCATCTCATTTCTAGGGTTGGCATGCATGGTTCAGGGGACAGTGATTTGATTCAGTGATTCAAATCACTGTTCTGAATTGATGCAGCCAAATCTGATTTGGAGATTTGGCCACTGCCGGATCGGCCGAATTTCTGAATCAAACAGGCCCCATTCGCTGCCCGCTCTCCATGTCAGGATTAGTTTGCTCCAGCTCAAACTGCACTGGAGTTTATTCAGTTGCATTAATTGCACGTGTAATTGTACCCACTGTAGAGGGTTTTGGCTTGCTTTGTAGTGGGGGCTCTTGGATCTCTTAAGTGCATTTTAACAACACTTGCAGCAGCAGGACACTGGCTGTCACTGTCCCCCTGCTTTACCTCTGGCATGTTAGGGTGTTATGTCTTGTGGCTGTGTGTCAGAGTTGACTACATATTTTTACTAATGGGTTAAACAATGGATTTGCATAGGATGGTTTGCATAGGAATTTTCCTGTCTCTGGGAGCGGTTTGGAATAGATGACCTCCAGAGGTCCCTTCCAGTCCTACTTTTCTATCATTTTATGATTAACTGTGCTTTTATTTCTGCTGCATACCCTCATATAAAATACTGATTAACTTAGGTATTTGTTCTTCTGAAGGACCGTGGAGATTATTTTCATACCTGTGTGCTTCCCAAGTTCTGCAAGAGTGTCTTGGTACATGTTCAACATCTGATCACAGTGCGCAATTACACTTTTACGCATGTTGTCCCAATGAGGAGCAAGTTCCCCCAACTCTTTTAGTTCTTGATTCCTGTATGAAAAGGCAAAAAATATAGCATTAGCCCAATTACTGAGCGTTAAGAAAACATACAACAGCTCCATTTGTTGAAAGAAAAATCTAATATTTAATGGTTATAAACTATTAATCTGTTCTTTATACAAAGTTTCAAATAGACTTTTGATGGAGTTTCTGTTTTAAATGGAGATCAGCTAATACTAAATATAAAGTCATTACAACCTCACATCTGTTTCGTGACCTATGTGAAATGAGCTCAGCTCTCAAAGAACAGTATTACTGAGTTGTGAAGAAAATGGTGTTCAGTAGGCATAACTTCAGTGGCATGAGGACTATTCTGCATCCCAAAAAAATGCCTCTTTCCGGGACAAGGAGGAAATGAACCCTCAATCAGCATTGTGAAGACATGTTAACTGCTACTTTGCTGGGCATAAAGTTCCTCAATACTTTATTTCTCTTTCATAAATGTTATTCTTACTCTGAAAAAAACCCTATACAAAGAAACCCAAATGCAGCATTTCTAAAAACATCAGCAAAACCAACAACCATTTTCCTCTCCCCTTCAACTGTTATCAAGTGCTGAATCAGGATGCATTCTTCTAATGCTTAATCTTCATCCTTGCAGCTGCATTCACTAGGTCAAAATACCAGTGTTGTGGAAACTAGACATATCATTGAAAATCCAAAAGGAAATCCTTTAGCAAATTATTCATTTTCCTGTGCGTTCTTTTGAGAGCTGACTTGAACAAAATTGAGATCACTTTAATATCCTACATAAACAAGTGCAGCTATAGTGAATTAGGCCTTTCTGTTTTTTCTCCCCCAACCTGCTACTCAAGTTTATCTTAAAGTTTCCATTAATGTTTGGTGTCCCTGCTTCACACAAAACACACACAATTTTCAAAGGCGTTGAAAAGTACAGATTTTGATTCTATACCACACTGAATTGTTCAGAAGAAAACTTGAATGATATTATGAAAGTTTTGCTCACTTCTACCACTAGTTTATACAGAGCCACAAGACAATGACTGGAAGCTGAGAGATTGTTTTAACATAATTTCTATGAACCACTTTCTCAGAGTTGTCAATTAGTAAAAAAAACCCAACAAACCAACCCCCACCCTCCCAAAAAACAAAACAAAATTAACAACAATTCTAAGGAATTCTGGACAGGAGCCAGTGATTCACAAAACCTTTTTTTTTTTTTAATTCCTTATATTTTGCCATCATCACTTCAAGTATATATGATTAGACTGAATTTATACTGAACTGGAACACAAAAACAAAATTCAAAACAATGCCAGTAGAAGTAAGTATGATTAGACTCTACTTTATTTTTAAATTCAGTTACTGATGTTATTAGATACATCTTAAAAATAAATGTGGTAGTTAAATTTACATTTAACTACCATATTTACTCAAATATAAGACAACCCTGAATATAAGGGAGGAATATAAGGGAATTATGCTGAAGGGAAACCAGCACGGGTTCGTGGCAGGCAGATTGTTCCTGACCAATCTAGTCTCTTTTTATGACCAGGTTACGAAACACCTGGACACAGGAGGAGGGGTGGATGTCGTATACTTAGACTTCAGGAAGGCCTTCGATACGGTATCCCACCCCATACTGGTGAACAAATTAAGAGGCTGTGACTTGGATGACTACACAGTCCGGTGGGTGGAGAATTGGCTAAAGGGTTGCACCCAGAGAGTCGTGGTGGATGGGTCGGTTTCGACCTGGAAGGGTGTGGGCAGTGGGGTCCCACAGGGCTTGGTCCTTGGACCGATACTCTTTAATGTCTTCATCAGCGACTTGGACGAGGGAGTGAAATGTACTCTGTCCAAGTCTGCAGATGACATAAAGCTATGGGGAGAAGTGGACACGCCAGAGGGCAGGGAACAGCTGCAAGCAGACCTGGACAGGTTGGACAAGTGGGCAGAAAACAACAGAATGCAGTTCAACAAGGAGAAATGCAAAGTGCTGCATCTAGGGAGGAAAAATGTCCAGCACACCTACAGCCTAGGGAATGACCTGCTGGGTGGCACGGAAGTGGAAAGGGATCTTGGAGTCCTAGTGGACTCCAAGATGAACATGAGTCGGCAGTGTGACAAAGCCATCAGAAAAGCCAATGGCACTTTATCGTGCATCAGCAGATGCATGACAAATAGATCCAAGGAGGTGATACTTCCCCTCTATCGGGCGCTGGTCAGACCGCAGTTGGAATACTGCATGCAATTCTGGGCGCCACACTTCAAGAGGGATGCGGATAACCTGGAGAGAGTCCAGAGAAGGGCCACTCATATGGTTAAGGGCTTGCAGACCAAGCCCTACGAGGAGAGACTAGAGAACCTGGACCTTTTCAGCCTCCACAAGAGAAGGTTGAGAGGCAACCTTGTGGCTGCCTTTAAGTTCATCACGGGAGCACAGAAGGGAATTGGTGAGGTTATATTCACCAAGGCGCCCCCGGGGGTTACAAGAAATAATGGCCACAAGCTAGCAGAGAGCAGACTTAGACTGGACATTAGGAAGAACTTCTTCACAGTTAGAGTGGCCAAGGTCTGGAACGGGCTCCCAAGGGAGGTGGTGCTCTCCCCTACCCTGGGGGTCTTCAAGAGGAGGTTAGATAAGCATCTAGCTGGGGTCATCTAGACCCAGCACTCTTTCTTGCCTATGCAGGGGGTCGGACTCGATGATCTATTGAGGTCCCTTCCGGCCCGAACATCTATGAATCTATAAGATGACCTCCCAATACTTAGATTATACATATGGAAAAGGGATAAATTTGTTATCATTTTCTAGGCATAGAATATAATTATTGGAGGTGCCTTGAATGCGTCTCCCCCCTTACTGCTACAACAGGGAAAATAAATCTAGGGGGAGGGTCAGGTAGCCCCCCTGCCCTCTGCCCCCCCCCCAATTCTTTCCCCTGCAGCCCCTTCCTCACTCTTTACTGTCAAACCCTACTCTCCTTGAGCGCACAGAACCATGGAGAAAATTTGAAAACACTGATTTTGAAATAAGCATCCCTTTAGTAGGTGGAATATAGACAAATTATTACAGGGACCCATAGACTTAGCTATTTAGATCTGATGCAGTTCACCCTTTGTGAAACTGCTCCAAGTTTTAGCAAAGGTACTCCATAAGTACATTTTTAAGCAGCATATTTGTACTCATGTATAGTACAAACTATGCATGATATTAGTCCACAGACAAAGGCTCTTGATTTACCATTTCAAGGTAAGGTGACCTCAAAGCTCAGCACTGCTCAGTATGTGTGTCTACTCTAAGTACCCCTGCAAAAGGATCCATGTGCTAATTACATCTCCCTCCCCACTCATGACTGGAGCCAGGTGTTTTTGTCATGAGTCCTGGGATACTCCAAAAATGTATATGCAGAGAGAGGGAGTAACAGAGGGATTCTAAGTGAACCGTACAGTGCCTCATTTATTGCTGTTTGCCAGACATTAATGAATGGTGAAGAAACAGGAATCATTGGAAATGGGAAAGAAAGGTACAGCTCAGCTGTCGGAGTGAAGAGGAAGTCGAAATGTAAGCATTGTAGAATGTAGAGGGGAGTAATCACTTCCTTCAGTCTGCTGGCAATGCTCCTACAAATGCAGCCCTGTACGCTGTTAGCCTTCTTGGCAACAAGAGCACACTGCTGGCTTATATTCAGCTTATTGTCCACTGTAACCTCCAGGTCCTTTTCTGCCCAGCCAGTCAGTCCCTTGCCTGTACTGGTGTATGGGATTGTTCCGACCTGCACTTATCTTTATTGAACCTCATGAGATTTATTTTGCTCCAATCCTCCAATTCGTCAAGGCCTCTCTGAATCCTAAACTTACCCTCCAGACCAACCCTTGAGATACTCCATTTGATACTGGATGCCAGCTGGACATCAAGAAATTGATAACTACCCTCTGAGGCTGACAGTCTAGCCAGTTTTCTGTCCACTTTACAATCCATTCATCCAACCTGTACTTACATTAAGCTACTTACTTAGCTTAATGCCTTTTTTTTTACGTCAATCTTCACAAATAAAGGCAACTATCATATGATGAGTGCAAAGAAAGGGAAAGGGACAAACTGTCCCGAGTACCAGAAGAACAAGTTAGGGATTACTTAGGAAAGCTACATGCTTTCAAGTCAGCAGGGTCAGATGGGATCCTTTAGCCCTAGGGTACTGAAGGAATTGGCCAGGTAATTGCAGAGCTAGTGGCTATCCTCTTTAAATGGTCTGCAACCAATCAGATGAGATTCAAGGAGGACGAGTGCAAAGTTGTGCACTGGGAATGGAATAACTGCATGCACAAATACAGACTGGGAAGTGATCACCAAGGCTGTAGTACTGTAGAGAAGTCCCTGAGGGTTACAGGGACCATAAGATGAATATGAGCCACCAGCATGCTCTCATTACAAAAAGCCAAAAGCATACTGGGTTGTAGTAACAGGCTTGATTCACTTACAAATCAAGTGATTCTTTTTGCTTTGTTCAGCATTGGTGAGGTCTCATCTGAAGTAATGCATCCAGTTTTAGGCCCCACACTTCAAGGAGGATGTGGGCAGAATGGAAAAACTCCAGCACAGAGTAACAAAAATCATTAGAGGCCTTGGAAACATGACTTATAAGAAAAGGCCCAAAGAACAAGGGTTACTTAGTCTGGAGAAGAAAACAGTGAGTGGGCAAAGGAGCAATAACTTTAAACTGTCACAGAGGTTGGAGATTAGAAGGAACTTTCTGATTAGAAAATCTGCCTGTACCTTTGGTTTAGCTGACTGTTTGTTTGTTTTTTGTTTGGTGGGTGTGTGCTCTGAGAAGCTGGGAGTGAGTGCTGAGTCACTGTTGATTGTTAATTGCTGTGGGATTGCTGCCTGGGCCTGAGTCAGCCCAGGCTCAGAAGGGTATAAAAGGAGACTCCCCAGGTGACCAGGGAGCCTGTGACCAGGGACTGCCAACAGGGGAGCAGTTTGCAGGCAGCTCGCAGGCCAGTCATGGGCCAGAGTACACAGGACATTCTGACAAAAATTTCAGGTAAGTGAATGAGGAGGAGGGCTTCTATGGGGGTGGTGACATGGAGCGCAGCCAGGTCCCTGCCCTGCTGCTGCCTCCGGCCTGGAGCTCCTGTGAGGCCTCCACCCAGACACGCCCCTTGGCTAGGTTGGCAGTGACCTGACCCCCTGTCTGCAGGGGGTGCCTGGTGGGACCTATGAGGCCTGGGGGTAGTGTGGGGGCAGTGGGTTCCCATGCCTGCCCCACATGTGCCTGGATTGAGGCCCTGGAAGGGCAAGCAGAGGTGAGCAGGCTGCGGGGGATCAGGGCAATTGAAGAAGAGATTGCTGGCTACTTTCATTCTGTGCAGGACAAGACACCTGGTGGAGAAGCTGCAAGGGAATGCCCCAAAGCAGATGCTGGTGAGTGGAAGACGCTCACCTCAGAAGCCAGACCTCTTGCAGTAGAGACAACTCCCCCGGGGCAGTTGGGGAACAAATATGATGCCCTGGCTGCACTGGAGGAGTGTGCAGCGGGGGAAAGTGCACTGGAGGGGCCTGCTGCCATCACTGAGTGAGTTGAGGGCCGGCCAGGTAAGCAGAAGAAGAGATACCGTGTCATCATTGTGGGCAACTCCTTGCTGAGAGGAACAGAGGGACCCATCTGTCATCCGGAACCCACGGCACAAGTCTGCTGCCTGCCTGGAGCCATGATCATGGACATCATGGTGAGAATTCCTGACCTCATCCGGCCCTCTGACAACTATCCCATGGTCCTCATCCATGTGAGAACAAACAATGTGGCCAGGAGTAGTCCAGACCATATCATGAGGGACTACAGGGCTCTGTAGACCAGGCTCAGGAAAACGGGGGTGCAGGTGGTCTTCACATTAATCCTCCAGGTCAGCGGTCGCAGTAGGCATCATGTCACCAGTGTCAGAAAAGTCAACTCACGGCTCCAGAGTTGGTGTCATTGTGCGGGCTTTGACTTCCTGGACCATGATCCGCACTTTCATGCAAGGGACCTCCTGTGACGCAACGAGCTTCATCTCTCCACAAAAGGTAAGTCTGTTTTCTTACAGGTTGGCTGACCTCCCACGTTGGGCTTTAAACTAAGTATGACAGGGGATGGGGAGGCAGGATATGGAGAGAGTCTAGAACCTACAAACTGTGAGACATGCAGCAGTACACCCGAGGTAAGTACCAATGGGCCCTCTGGGCATCAGAACGGGGGGGCACCATTCAGAGGGCTCAAGTGCCTGTATACTAATGCTAAGAGTATGGGGAACAAGCAGGAAGAACTTGCACTCCTACTTGCAGACAATAACTTCGATGCAGTGGGGCTAATGGAAATTTGGTGGGACCCTACCCATGACTGCGTGGTACACATTGAGGGCTACAGGTTGTACAGAAGGAACAGCGTAGAAAATAAAGGGGGTGGGGTTGCTCTCTATGTAAAGGAGCATTATACATCTACTGTAAGCAAAATGGGATCAGAGGAGGAGAAAGTTGAGACATTGTGGGTTAGGATACATGGAGGTTGAAGGGAAAAGGACTTGGTGGTGAGGTTCTGCTACAGACCACCACACCAAGAGGAAAAGCTAGACTTGGAATTCTTGAGGCAGCACTCAGAGGCTGTACAATCTACGGACATGGTTGTCATGGGGGACCTAAACTACCCTGACATCTGCTGGGAGAAGCAGTCAACCAAAACCAACCATTCATGTAGGTTCTTAACCTGCCTGCAGGACCTTCACCTAATGCAGGAGCTATACTAGGAGGAATGCCTTACTGGACTTGGTGTTGGCTACAGGGGAGGACCTGGTAAGGGAGTTGCAGATTCGTGGTCATCTTGGGGACAGTGACCACCAATCAATCAAATTCACCATATGGCATAGGATAGGTAAGATAACTAGTAGGTTGGAAGTGCTTGACTTTAGGAAGGCTAACTTCAGTGTGCTCAGGAGTCTAGTCAATGACTCACAGCAGGATAAGAGTATTGCCGAGATGGGAGTCCAGGAAGGGTGGCCATTTCTATAGGAAGTTATTCTTCAGGAGCAGAGGGAGACTATCCCAGTACGAGGGAAAAGGGGGAAAGGAGCCAGAAAACTTCCTTGGCTAAACAGCAAAACACATGGGAACCTAAGGGCAAAAAAGAAGGCATATAAGCAGTGGAAGCAGGGGGAAGCTACCAGACAGGAATATACCTACTCGGCCCGCACTTGCAGGGAAGCAGTTAGAAAAGCTAAAGCAACTACAGAGCTGAGGCTGGCAACACAAATTAAAGACAACAAAAAGTCTTTTTTTAGGTATGTAGGGAGTAAAAGGAAGGGGCAGGGCAGCATAGGACACCTATGGAACAAGAAGGAGCAATTAGTGACAGACAAGGGGGACAAGGCTGAGCTATTCAATGACTTTTTTGCTTCGGTGTTCCTGAACAGGGGTCACAATAAGTCTCCTAATGGGTTCTTAGATAGGCATCAGAGGGACACCAGCCCACCAACTATCGATGCTGACTTGGTGCAGAGTCACTTGGATGGACTGGATGTGTTTAAGTCAGCAGCCCGGATGAGCTGCTTCCGAGAGTACTGAAGGAATTGACCAGTGTCATAACAGAACCACTGGCACAGCTGTTTGAGTGCTTGTGGCGCTTGAGTCAAGTCCCGGAGGACTGGAAAAGGGCCAATGTGGTCCCTATTTTCAAGAAGGGGAGGAAGGAGGATCTGAGTAATTATAGGCCGGGGGCAGGTCACTGGGGCGAAGCCGGAATTGGGCCGGGCTCCTGGAACTCTTGCCCTGCCTGGCCCGCTGGAACGGTCCCCCTCCAGACCTCCGGGTTGACATGGCACTGCAGAGGGCTGCGCGGGCTCCTGCTGCCCCACCCTGGGGTGGCCACCCCTTGCCGGGGTCACTGGGCTCTGACCCTCGGGCCCTGCAGACCTGCCGGAACCTTTGGAGCTGCCCCTGGCCTGCCCGACCTCCGGGCAGGTCACCGGGGCGAAGCCGGAATTGTGGCCGGGCTCCTGGAACTCTCATTTGGTATGGCCCGCCGGATCAGGCCCCTTCCTCAGCTCTCGGTTGACATGGCGGTGGGGCACACAACTCAGGTTTGCCCCCTGGCTGCAGCACGGTTCTGCCCCGGAGGTGTCTCTTGCCGCCCTTCTGGAACCAAAGATGGGCATTTAGGGTCCTGAAAAACATGACCCTGAAAATCTCCGTGGACGTTTCCTCAAAGTTTTGTAGATGTGGCACCCGGCCCAGCGACTGGGGGCAGCCACCAAAAGTGTCCGCCCTCCTGGATCGAACGATCAGGCAATGCCCATTTCAACAACCCCATACGGACTTCTGGGCCACGCCGCCAGGCCCATGTCAACTGCTCGCAACACAGGAGAGTGAAATTTTTCTAAGTCCCACGCTGGACACCAGGTCCTCCCAGTTCTCCAACAGGAGAACCCTGCCACTCCTGGGGAAGCACCCCGGCCTGCCCAACCTCCGGGCAAATCACCAGGGCAAAGCCGGAATTGTGGCCGGGCTCGTAGAACTCTTGCCCAGCCTGGCCCGCCATAACGGTCCCCCTCCGGACCTCTGGGTTGACATGACACCATGGAGGGCTGCGTGGGCTCCTGCCGCCCCACCCCAGGGCAGCCGCCCCTCGCCAAGGCGCTGGGCTCTGACCCCAGGGCCCCGCAGACCTGCCGGGACCCTTAGAGCTGCCCCCGGCCTGCCCGACCTCTGGGCAGGTCACCGGGGCGAAGCCGGAATTGGGCCAGGCTCCTGGAACTCTCGCTTGGCATGGCCCACCGGATCAGGCCCCTTCCTCAGCTCTCGGTTGACATGGTAGTGGGGCACAAAACTCGGGTTTGCCCCCCGACTGCAGCATGGTTCTGCACTGAAGGTTTCTTTCACTGCCCTTCGGGAACCAAAGTTGGGCATTTAGGGTCCTGAAAAACGTGACCCCAAAAATCTCCGCGGACGTTTTCTCAAAGTTTTGTAGATGTGGCATCCGGCCCCAGCCACCTGGATTGAGCAGTCGGGCAATGTGGTTTGGAACGACCCCATACAGACTTCCGGGTGGAGGTTGGGCACCAGGTCAACCTGGGCATGGAACCGTGCTGCAGCCAGGGGGCTAACCCAAGTTTTGTGCCCCAGAACAACGAAGTTATTAATGGATGTTTTAGAATTTTATTACTACCCGTCACATCTGCAATCTTACCTTCAAGCTCACTGATAATAATTCTGCTTTGAATTATGATTTAACATTGTATCATATTTACAATAGAAACACTTAAACCTCTTCAATAATATTTTATGAGGTTAAACATTACTAAGTGTGAGAGAGCTATATTGAAAGCAAATGAATAAGTTCACATAACAAAACATATTTCCCACTCTCTCTTGCAATTGCAAGAAATTGCAGTTTATAACCAAAGAACAATGTAAGAGCAGTTAGCTTTCAGTCTATTTTCTTTCAGAATTACTACTTTACCTTTAATCAATTTGAGGATCTTGCATTAAATTACAAAATCTAAGCCAAGTAACAGGTGCGATCTAGAGACAGTGGGCATGTCTACATATGCATTTACTGCATGGTAACTTACTACACAGTAAGTGGCTTTTAGACCAGAGCCTACATGTGTAGCTGTTACTGCGCAGTAATGTGGTGTGCACTCCAATTTGGGAGTAAAGTTAGAGCACACACAGTATTACTGTGGAATAAGGCATCTACATGTGCCTTACTGCACAGTAATTAAGTGGGCGTAAATTTGCTAAACTCTGTGCAAGTTGCCATAGTTACTGTGCAGCATGTGTAGACATGTGCCTGTACTGCACAGTAACTTTCAGTTACTGCACAGTAACTGTGCATGTGTAGGCCCTCTCAGTAGGTATTAGTAAACCCTTGAATAAAAAGCAAAGTTATTGATTCAGATTCTAAGGTGGTATAAATTGATACAGTTCTAATAAGGTCAGAGGTTTCTGACATCTGGGGGTGAGACCACTCAGCCCACTGCCACTTGCCCAGCCTCTGCCACAGCAAGTGGCTGTCCGGCCCATGACCATTTACCCTCAGATTCAGCCCGCCCAAGGGCTCTGCAGTCCAGATCCAGTCTGGAGCATGAGATGAATTTGATGCCCCTGACCTAGCCTGTCTCACCCACAACCAGCAAGAATGGTGCTGTCCCATAACATTACCGTCTCCCTCTTCCATATCAGATCAAATATAAGATACTGGATAACATTCGAGTTGGTTTAGCTGATTTCTTCCCTTCCTGTGATGCTTATCACCTACACTTTTCCCAAGCAGACACTTAACTCCTTAGTCTCCAAAGAGAACAATGTATTGGGTTAACAGACTTCTACTTTTGCATAATATTCATGGAACAGCTGTGTGCAACTCTTCACTTATTCAACTACACAAGAGGGCTCCTAAACTCAGTAACAGTCTGAACAAAGGAGTTTGTATCAATTACATTTTAATCCAAAATTATATTTTAATAATCGGCTATTAGATGGGCATTTTTGTTTTTTAATTGAACACTACGTTTGCTTATGTCAAAAGAAAACAGCACAAGTAAGTTTGGGTCAAATTACAGGAATGCTTTCCTTTATATACTAGAGCTAGATGCTCTAGAGTTATAATGAACATTTTAGTTTTGTGGCTTTTCTTTGTGAGTTGATTTAATTAATTTCTTTGTGTTTGAGCCCTTGTCTATGGTAAGATAAAGCAGATGATTAATTGGATGATTACTTAAACTTTGAAAAAAATCCCGTTTGCTAGTCAGACTGCCTCATTCAAAATAAATACTAGAGATGTTTGACTGAAATAAAATAATTAAATTGTGCAACATTTTTTTCTGTTAAAAAAAAAGTATTACTTCTTTTGTACTTAGTTAAATTCTGTCCTAATTCATGCCTTGTGTGTTTTCATGGAAGTGAATGGGCTGAATTCAACCTTGGTATCATTTCAGTAAAGTCAGACCTATTAGGACGACTTGGGTATAGATCAGAGCAAAACCTAGGTGTCTTCAAAAAAATTCAGAAGCCATAGAATGACTGATTCACATGCTTTTAAAATCCTGAACATTATTAAATGACCCAAACATTAAATTGTTGAGAAGAATGGTATTTTCTGTACTGCTGTCCAAACCTTCATCTGGAGGTCTAGCACTGTGCCTACTGCATACGGAGACTCTGTGGGGCTTGACGACAATACTTTATTAATTTACTGTGCATGAAGGTCTTTGTATTCAGTAACCCCACCCCCCCACCAAACAGACATGTTTAGAAGCAGCTAAATTAACAAATATACAATGGTTTTAGGAATCTAAATGGATTTGCCTGTGGAACACAGCAAAAAGAAACTCCCTTATTTTAGGGTATCCCTGTTTCAAATGTCAATTTACTTCAAGCCTCAGAGGAACTAGATCTCTTCAGAGAAAGGGTGGAAGCAGTGGGAAGACTGCCATGGAAAAAAAAAACTACCCATTTTAATCAACTCATTTCCATAAATAAAAGAACCTCTTTGGGTGTAGTCTTGTAAAACTTCAGCTTAAGGCAAAGGAAGCATGGACAATTCACCCTTAAGTAAGAGTTGGCAAAGTCAGAAGAAAATTGAGAGCAGGGATTAACTGTACAAAGTGGCATGGAATCTTAGCCAATCTTTTTACCATCTTGTACCGTCTACATTTTTCCCAGAGCCTGACGAAGGGACTTTGATCCCAAAAGCTTGCAGAAAAGGACAATTTTCTTGCCATTTTCCAGTTGGTCTAATAAAAGGTATCATTTTGGAACCAAGAGTTCTAGTTTTTTGCATGGAATCTTAGGTGCATTTTGTTAACAACTCTGCATGGAACATATTAAAAAAACATTTCTATTCTTGAATAGAACTTCAGTCCTCTATGAGGAAGAGCACACAGAACATACATCTTGAGTATTCGGGAATTATTCATTCTTGACGTATAAAGAAATCCATCTATTAACTGGGAAAAAGACATTTGAACATACTGCACAATAATATCTGAATGATATTTCATTTTGATATTTTAAAAAAATTTTCAGAGACAAAATATGTTATGCAGTTACCCAGAATAAGGTCTTAATAAAACCTCAAGTAGGCTCACAGGGCCTGTCCAGACAAGCGCGCATGTGCATCTTGCAGCATCTGAAAGTCCTTTGACATACTGCAAAAGGCATGTGTGGGAATGAGAAAATGTTCCCTGTACTGCAAATTTGCGGTGCAGGGGCAAATTAGACGCCTATATCCAGGGGGGAAAAAACCCCAAAAACCTGCAGCAGAAAAAAGTAGGGCAGGGCACGGTCCTGGACCTTGCCCTGAGGCAACTAGAGGCTCGGTCCTCCACTTAGACGCTCCGATAACAGCTGGAGCATCTCTATGGCCCCAGTGCTGAAGCACACTGCCTGCATGTGCAGGGTAAGGCAGCGTGCCAGATGCAGGGAGCTGGACCTGGGCTCCAGTGCCGGCAAGTAGGAGGTTTGGGGGCTGGAGGAGAAGGGAGGGGACCATGGGGGGGGACCCCCGTTGGCCCTGCCCGCTCCCCCAGCCCCCACATTGCTTTCACTCTGGGTCCCATCCCCTACCTGCCCCGAGCCCTCCCGATGGCTGCCCCACCCAGCCCTACCTTCTGCCTGCCCCACAAGCCTACTCATTACTGCCCCTCCTGGCCCCATCCCCCCAAATCCCCCGATCACTGTCCCTCTGGGCCCAGCATCCCAGCAATTAAAAAAAAAAAAAACCCCTTCCCCCCCACACTCACCGGCAGTAGCAGCTGCTGTCAGGGTCACTGGGGCCCTCCCCGCACAGTGCAGGGCCGGGTGACAGCCCCAGTGGCCCCAGCCTGGCCCCTGCTTCCCCGTGCTGTATGGGGGGGGCTCTACAGGAGGACCCACAGCTCCCACTACTGCCGATGAGTAAGGCTTTTTTTTTAATTCAAGTGCCGGGGGGGGGGGGGTGCAGCCATTGTAGGGCTGAGGGCGCAAGCAGGAGATGGAGCCAGGTGGGTCAGCCACTGAGGTAGTCCGGGAGAGTGGTTGGGGGGAGGGGGGCTGGAGTGGGCAGCCATCGGGAGGGCTGCAGGAGCCAGCAGGGGATGGGGCCAAGCAGGGCAGCAATCCAGGGGGCTGGGGGAGCAAGTCGGGGTGGGGCATGTTGGGTTCTGCAGGGGGGGTGGTAGCCCCTGTGGGGCCATTTGGCTACTGTTGGAGGGGCTGTAACTCCTGTGGGGGGACTGTAGCTCCTGTGAGGGGGCAGCAAAACATATAGGTAGTTAGAATTCACTTTATTATGATGATAAAGACACTCTTAGGCTTCCAGATTGCTTTAACACTGTAGATATATCAATAAAACATTGCCCAACTGATCGCGCGCGCTCTCTCTCTCTCTCTCTATATATATATATATATAGAGAGAGAGAGAGAGAGGTCTTTTCCTTTAATTGTGAAGGAACGTGGATTTCAGGGTATTTTACAGAGTGACTTTTGGATTTTTTTATCAGGGATTTTTCAGTTTTCCAATAGGGAACACCAGAATTCCTGCTAGGGAAGGCAGTGGCAGGGCCCTGCCTGCTCAGAGCTAGCACCCTTGGACCCAGCTGGAGGTGGCTGACCTCCTGGCCAACTGGGGCCAGAAGGACATGCTTTGACAGTTCAAAGCAGGCCACCACACTGGGAACATCTTCAGGGCAATAGCTGCTCAGATGGCTGGGCAGGGGGCACACATGGCAGCAGTGCTGCACAAAGGCCAACTTTGCAGCCACAGTCCACTGGCAGCTGGCCCAGAGGGGCAGATGCCTCTACTGGCTGTGCAGCCCCCATCCAGGTCTGGCAGGTGTGCAGCAGGTCACAGCCAGGCAGCAGCCCGCACTGCCAGACTGCTGCAGTGGGTAAAGGGTGCAGGGAACTCTTAGGGCTGCTTCAGCAGTCCAGCTGGCACAAAGGGTACTGTCCCCAGGTACCAACTGGCTGGGCCCCAGAAGCTCCTGAGAGCAAACAGCGCTGAGCTACTTGACAGGGCAGCTTTTTGTACTGCTGGGGCCAGGACAGGGCAGCTTTTGATACTGCTGGGGACAGCACAGGTACTGGCCCTGGGCTCTAGCTCCTCCTGACTGCAGATCTGGTAGGAGCCAGGCAGGGTTATTTTGCCTCATGTGGCACAATTTGCTTCACACCAAAGTGCATGTCTGGGCATCTGCGCTGAGGCAAAAAGCTCTGGCTCAAATTTGCATCACCCTATTTGAGCTGCTGCAAGTGCACATGTTTGCATGTGTGGACGCACCTATAAAGGCTCATCAACCACCATAACCCAGGCATTAAGTCCTAAAATGTCAAAAAAAAAAATCAGTGTAACCTTCTTACACTATTACCATTACTGAAGCCACTATAATAGCTTAAATATCCTATTCTCTGCACAACAGCAAAGGAGTCAAACTAAATCTTCATTTGTAAATTGGAGCTAATGAATGCTATTGCACAAAATCTGGAATTGGTGTTAAGAGTCTAAAAAATCCTTTCAATTTCGCTCCCACATGGGAATATTATTCAAGATGGGATATTGGAAAACAGTTCTGGAATATGGTCTGAAACATATCAATATTTTGGAACATTACAAAAAAGAATCCATAAAATCAGACAAATGGATTTTAACGTATTTGTTTTACAGGAAAAGCATGCTGGAGTTAGAAATCCTGATGCAGAAAGAAGTCTGATTATGCTTTGTAAGTTAGAAAGATGGCTCATGGAAAGTTCAGTAGTTCAATTCCTGCAATTTGTATTGTCCATAAATCCCAAGAGCCAAATTCAGCCCCGACAAACTGGTGACATTCCTTCTTAGCCAAGATTGACCCCAAGGGATTAACAGAAACTTCATTGGAACTTGTTAGCCATACAGTGAAAACAGCCTCAACTGTAGTCTTCCTAGTCTTTTGCTGTGCTGATTTAAAGCCAGTCTAGGCTGTGTTTTTATTACTGCAGCGTTATACTGTAGAGCTGTCAAAACTTTTTGAATAATTCATTGTAAGAATTCATTCCTTTCCTTATTTATAATCTTTAAGTTTGAAATTTGAAAAATGAATATGCTATTCTTATATGAAAGATGGTAAGCGAACAAAAATGATAAACAGTATCCATGCCATTCATACTACCCTATCCAAAAACCTTCTTAACATAATATAAAACTACAGAAAAAATGGAAACCTATTGCAAACCCTCAGAATGAATCCAAAGTAATTTGCTGTTACACTAGAAAATCAAAATTGAAATACAGCTTTATAATCCTTATGGAGACTTTCTTGTGTGGACATTTGCATAAGTCCTTAATTCATGTATTTGTGTTTTGGAGAATATTAGTTACTATTAAAATACCATAGCACCAACAAAGTTAATGTTATTCACCTTTGAAGTTAAATGTTCCCTCAAGTTGCCTGTTCAAAAACAAATAAATGTTAAGAAATGTAAAAGTTCTGATTAGCTACAATATTTTTTTTTTGTATGTTTATCTTGTAAGGAAACATTATCTCAGGTTATGAGGGGAAATAGAAATTAAAAATATGATGTATATACAACAGGAGTATGTTAGTATCTTAATAGGAACTGTAAGACTTGCCACAGGAGTCACAAATATGAAACAGAGCACTGCACTCATACATAGTTTGTACTTAGTTTCTTTAAAAAGGAAAAAAATGCAGTAGGCATGGGAAGATTAAAAAAAAAAAAATCCTAGAGAAAAAAAAAGAAAAGAAAAAAGACCCTACTATACCCTACCCCTTACACAGACTGAAAGACAACAGTCAATGGAAATCCAGTTTTGAAGAAAATCTGTATTAAAATGTTCAGAAGTACCCACAATTTTGCACTAACTGTAAACCAGCAACTATGGCAGTAAAACCTTCTGCCAATAACTTGACTGCTAGTGCTGAAATGTCAGTACTAATCTAAGATTTCATTAAAAAAATAAAAAAGTAATTTCGCAGTGTCTCTTTTTGTAGAAAAGCTTTCACAACATAAACCACTGCTGTAACTGCAAGTTTATTGGGACATTTTCCCCTGAAAATCATTTAAAAGTGAGGACATGCACTATCCTACACAAGTGTAATCACATCGCTATTTTTCAACCTAGCAGCTGCCAGTATTCCTACTTTTGGTAGCTACCGATCTCTGGCATCATTGTGTCCCCACTTCACCATGTCAGTACAGTGAATTTCACACATTCATGCTCATGTACACACACACTTTCGAGCAGACTTCAACAGCTACCCCAGCAGCAGCACTGAAATTGTCAGCTCTTGACTTAGACTCTGAGCAGTTGTTATTTTAGTTCATTTCTCACTTGGATGATGCGAGAGGGGCAGAGGCTTGGCTATCTCTAGTAGGCACTCCTGAGAACGGAGGAGATTTTGTGTTTCTTGTGAAATATGTCTCTTGTACCACTTGGAGAGAAGGTTGGGGCAGCATTTCCAGCTGTTAATGTATTTATTCGGCTGTGAAAGGCACTCAGATATTATGCTGATGGGCGATGGATAGAAATATGCCTATTTATCCTTCCAATGTCCCATTCTTATTTTAATATATAATCACATGTTATGACCTCACCTATGCAGTACACTCTTATAAACAGTGTAATAAAACGTGCTGTTTCCAAAGCAGCTTTGGTACTGCTAATGCCTAAGAAGGAATATAAATGAAACAGCTCATTCAACCCTCCGTTAAAAAATACACACCCATTTAAATGAATGAAAATCTGGGACCTGTCTATACTGTGCAGTCAAAGCAATTTGCTTTCAGTATCCACCTAAAAAACCTGACAATTTAGCATTCCCAAACAGGATCAGGCTATGCAAATTATAAACGCAACATTACAAAGGAGAATTCTGTAATAACTTATGCATGTGCTTCATATCACTTATCATCCTTCCATCTCAATACCATTAGTTTAAGGATCAAAGGGGCCAATAATTTTGACACCACTATCAGTGGGAGTAAAGCTGGCGGACTAGTTCTGGATCCCAGCTACAGGTTCCAGTGACATATAATTGTCATGGAAGAGCTGTAAAGACTGTGACAAAAATACTCCCAAGATAAAAGCAACATAAAACAGTGTCAGGATGTCACAGATTACAAAGAGGAGGACATACTGGGGAGTCAACAAGTAGGGAGTGGGGAGCTATGGAGTATGTAATTATACTATTACAGAACTATACAAATTCTGGGCTGCAGCACAACAAATAGACGGCCACGGACAGGCTCCTTTTTCAGTTTCCATGGCACCTCAGATTTGGGGTGGCATACGGCCACCTTTGGCCACAGTTGTTCCCTCTCTGAACTGTACCTTCCGAGATGCTTCTCAGATATCCTTTTTGATTGCACCATCACATTCACACATGAAGATTTTTTAAAGCCCCATATTTGAAAATAAGCATTTTAACTGAATAATGCAAAGCAATTACTGGAAATAATTTGTGTACTTATTGGTCCTATCCTTCATTCAACCATCCTTTACCTTATTGCTTGTATTTTATTATTCCATGGCATTAATGATGCTAGGGCAGAAAGCCAAACACACTCCAATGCAGTTTGCAACCTACCATATGCTATTTGGTTTTAAAACATGTTAATTTTTCAAAATATTTATATTATTAATAAGCTGCTTATTCTCAGAAGTTCAGAACCACGATTGTATTTAATACAATGCACTACTAGGAATTCATGAAGTCACTAGAGGCTGAAAATTTCTGAGCAATGAATTGTGTTGATTGCAGTCATAGCTATGAATTTATCAGCCAAGGACATCACCATATTTCCTCTGCCCATTTCATAATATCAATCAGCATATTTTAGCTTCTCTTGATCAGTAGTCATGTATAATATAACTGAGAAAGAATTCCTTAGGAAAAAATAGCATCTGATTTGTAATTTTGTTTCCCTTACCTTCTCATATCCTCCTTTATGTGCAGGTTGATCAGTTCCTTGGGAACATGGAAAGAAAGAGTTGTTTCAGCCATTTGTTCTCGAATACACATCCACTTGTTGTCAGAAGTAGGAAATCTGTATAATTTACAGATTGGGTTTTTTAACACTGGAGAAAGGGAGAAAATGATGATATTAAATGTAAAACGATGACATTAAATGTGTTTCTTTCAAAAGCATTCAAAGTGTTTTAATCCAATGATAAAAAGTTTCTTCTTTATCTTTCCCTAAGTTTCCAAACCAAGGTCCAAAAACATGCATATTATTTATTAAAAGCATAATACTGAAGATTATACTACTCAGCTGGAGTACACAACTAAATTTTGTCTATTGCAGTGGAGCTGGTGATGAATTCATCATTTCAGCTATCGCATGAATTCAAGCTCAAGCTCTCTACCACTTAGACTTGAGACAAAAGCAAGAAAATTATTAATGTACTAATAAACAGTGAAATCGTATACTAATAAATAAGAACATTATCTGTAAACATGCATGAGCAGCGGTATTGTACTCTCCCAATTTTCTATTAAAGGACAAAAGTCTTGCTGTGTCACTAGACAAGAAGCTGGCACCCTAGAAAATTATACAGAATATACAATTTGGCAGTGCACTGAACACTTTGCTCCCAGTCCAGAAAGGGGGTTATTTTTGTACTTTGGTTCCTTACTTATGAGAGTCATGGTGGTCAGCACCTTGAAGGACCAAGCCCCAGAAAAGCACATTTGTTTTTTTTTTCTCCCAGACCTGTTATACGTTTACTCATACCAGCATTCTGTCACAAGGTTGTGCTATTTCAAGGCTGGTCTCATCTTTCCCTTACAACTTTTTCCTGTTTTAAACTAATTTTCTGGAAGAAGCATATGGGACAAAACCTAGGAAGGATGACTTTCATTTTACTATAGACAAGCTTACCAGGAGATAAATATTTGTCATTATATGCACATGCAGAAACATTCTCTCTCTATTAATTTAGAATGACTCTAGGCAGCAATTCAAAACCTACAAAAGTATCTTTCCATCAGCTTGCTGCTAAAAGCTGCCTCTCATCGATTCTACCACTCAATATTGTGCATCATTCAAAAAACTGTTACCTGTGTTCATTTTAAAGAAATTGTTGCTTTTAAAAGCCCATCAACAAGTGGCACTTGCAACCTATATTACGTAACTTGTTGGTGGAAGAAGCTGTTTTCATTGCCTGTGTACAACTGATTCATGTAGCATGAACAATACAAGTGTAATAAAGAAAAGCCAAATCACCAAAGACTTCCAAAAGAACCTTTAAACCCCCTCCAAAATACCAAAAACCGCCATCCTGTTCTACACAAAACTCCTTCAGAAAAAGATTGAACAGAAAACATTGACACTTGAAAATCAACATAAACAAGCTGATTATTAGTAGGGAGATTTACAATCCACTTCATATACAATTAACATAGCAGATATTATTTTTTAAATAATGCTTCTTTATTACTAGAGAACCTGTACAACCTGGCTTTTCCTACATTTTAAATTAAGATTAATTAAAATACCCTTCTTTCATGTGAAACACAAGGCTTTGCAACCTAATTTTTTATTAATACATTTCATTTAATATTAATGAAGAAGAATTTTACAACTAAACAGGGTCGTTAGTAATTTTTCACATTTATGAACAGCAGTATGTTTTTATGCATAGAATTCAAAATACAGCAATGATCAGGCATCATTAAGCACGTTTTACAGGTGAAGAAATTTAGGAACAGAGGTTATAAGACTTACCCAAATTAAAAGAATCTCTCATTACAGTGCCCTATTCAATGGAGCTGTCTCTGAGAAAATGTAATTTGGTTAATATATTGAAAACTTTCCCCATTTTCTTCCTATTTTTGTAATGTTTTTATGTTCATGGGAGAGGTTTTATTGATAACACAGAAGAGCAAAGTCCTCTGTCAATCCATAAACCAGAAACCACACCAGTAGTTCCATGCATCAGTGTTCCACAACCAAGACAGGGAAAGACATTTGCCAGAATGAAAGTAGCTCAATATGCATGGATAATTCAGCTTTTGGCTTCAAGAATATGCAGATGCCAAGATGAATGACATTCTAGGGCAGGGGGCTAGCAACCTTTTATAAGGCATAGGCCAGAAGAACCCAGCTCTGGTCCAATATCGTCTGGGTGGCTTCAGCAGTGCATCAACAATGGAGGATTTTCTCTGTGCCTGGTCTGGAGTCAAGCAGATAGGAGCTGCAGCCATATGACTGCCACTTCTCTCAGCTCCCTGCTTCCTGGCTGCAGTTGTACCACAGGTTCCAGCCCATGGGGAGCTGTACCAGGACCAGGCATCTGCAGACTGTGCCCACACTGATGCTTCTCCCTGCTTTTCCACACCCCCAGGGCCCAGATACAGTGCAGGCACAGCAGGAAGTTGCTCACCCCAGCACAGCTCCCCACTGACTAGAAGCTGCACCCACGTTGCAGCTTGAGGGGTAGCAAGGAAGGAGAAGTGGCAGCAACAAGGACAGTCTGCAGATAGCTGGCACCCTATAGACTGGAAGCTGCACCTTTGTTGCAGCAAGGGAGCAGGAGAAAAGTGGTGGTGGCATAGGCACAACATCCAGCTGCCTGGCACAGGTATAGTCAAAGACACCCCACCCCCGCCTCTGGTGTACTGCTGAAAACACCCAACCCACGTCAGACCAGAGCTGAAAGAGCAGGAAGAAGCAACAGTGGCAAGGACACTGGTGCAAGCCACCATACTCTGACATAGCCCCTTGCTGCTCAGCAACATCAGGGACACAGGTAAAGACCTCCAACTCCACAGTCCAGATCCAGTGGCTCCATGGGCAGGATTGCAACTCATGGGCTGGATGCTGCCAACCTCTGTTCTCTGCCAGGTAGAGACCTTCTCAATAAAAAGCACACTGACCCTTCATTTACAATACTCAATACTTTTTGGATGATAACCCAGACAAAAATCTCTTTACTGCATTTCACCCCTGCATAACTTTTTGAATAATGCACCTAAATACTAAAGGAGACACTTCCAGAAAGAGCTGCTAAATTTGTGTTCAAAATTTACCATGTTTACCCGTGCAAAGTGAATATGCACATACCAAGAAGATGTCATTTAACTGCTGGGTCAGTAAATGCAAGCATTGTTTGCTTGTGCAAGTGTGTATGTATCAATGCCAAAGGTTGCAGATGTAACAATGCCAGAAAAAAAATGGAAAAAGGAAGAGAGACAGACATGTAGATCACTTTGAATATTTAGGGTTTTGTATTTCTCCTTTAAAGAGTAGTCAGCCAACATAAAGACTAAGGTACAATCTCTTCTCTTGCATTTTCACTGTAGCAGTATCCCAAATGAAAATGGTGAAAATTTCTATTTCAATTTAAAGCTCTAGAGAAGATCCTGCATCTTGCTTATAGAAGGAATCCAAATAGTCCCATTTGTGGCGTTACTAATTCTTGTGCCTTAAATGAAAATGTTTTTCTTAAAAACACAATCTCTGGGGTCAGACGATTCATCACATGAGATTTTCAACTAATATTTTCTTACTAAGGACCTTGTCACACTTAGTATGTGTTAAATCTATGGGATGTTATGAGGCATTAAAAGTTAAAATGTGTTCTGAGAGCTCATCCAGTAATGTTTATTACAAACGCTACATGCACAGTTAATGCCCTCTAGCTCTGCCGCTAGACAGCCGGTGAGCAGGCCTCCTGGCATGCCACCTTGGAGTGAATTTTTCCCATATTTCTGACAGCAGCTGAAAACAGCCAGGTGCAAACAAAAGCACCAAGTGGTTTAAGTGATGTGAGACAAGGACATGAATTATAATCCCTCTTTAACCGACCGTTCCAGCTAGTGTTGGGTCTCCAGGACCTTCCTGGAGACGATGAATGGTGGAACTGAGCAAATCCTTGCTCTGACCACTCTTATCTACAGACATCCCATTCTTTGACCTCTCAAGCTCCAGGCCCTGATGAGACAACTCTGCGGACTGTGATGTTGCCATGGAGCTGGTTATCTTTCAGCTCCGTGTTCTTGGGGAACCCTGGCACAGGACACAGCCTGTCTGACTCACAAAGGACTCACCCCTTCCCACCCGCCCCTGAACAAGAACTGATAATGAAAGACAATTAAGATACAGTGGGAGATACACCTAAAACCTTCCAGATAAGGGTGACAAGAGTGAAACAACTGCCCAAGGTCTCATTTGCATCCGAGATGGAACCAGATGACAACTCATTTACATGGGAGATGGAGAACAGAAAGCCTGAAGCAGAGCCTGCAGTGAATTCTGGGATCAGAGAAGCAGGGAAGCACTGCATGATGGGGAATCTGTGCTCCAAATGCTAGTCAACCCATGTTTACACACACCCAGCTCAGCATTTATCAGACCAGTTCTAATCTGGATTTATAAAGGACTTCCCCCACCAAAACACAAGCACACAGAACTAAGCAGAAGTAAAGTTTAATAGGCATCTCGGGCCGTACATTCCCCGGTCCCACTATGGGAGGTCTATTTAAACTTGATTGGCAAAAACACGGTTGCCGGGTTAGGGAATGCTGAGGCAAGAGACCGAGTCCTAGGGGGTATGGGCAACATCTTAACAATGGTAAAGGGTTCATCACAGCATCCAGCCCGTTGGAGGCCTGACCACAAGTGTTGCCATACCTTTCCTGGGACGACTGGTAGAAGTCCTCCCCTCACAGAAGGTTATAAACACTCCAATAATTGCCTTAAGTTGGTTAAAAGACTATAGTAAGATCTGGAAAAGTCATGCTAAGCTGAGGCTTGTTCACAACAAGTAAAAATCCAAAATCCTGATGCTGCCAGCTTCCATCAGTCTACCCATAGGAATTTCAAGTTGGCTCCTAAGTGTCTGGTTACTCCTTAACCTTATGTTTTCATGAGTATCAATCAGGTTTTTTTGAGTTGTTCCAAACCAGATAACCCATGGTCAAGAGAAAAGACAATGATTTACACTATTGAAAATGCTTTGAAGAAGTTGAACTGAGAGTATAAAAATCTGTAAAAACCAGCAAAGTGTGTGCGTGCTTCAAGAGGAGAAGTCTCTCTCACACCACCCGCTGTTCTTCTCAAGAGGCTGGAAGAAACAGATCACCTCCCTTCAAGGATTGTGCTAAGAACTTTACTTTACCTGTCAGCATTGAAACCCAAGTGCCTTGGACTGGTGAGATCCCAGCACTCGCTCTCTCTCTCTCTTTTCTCTCTCTAGGCATAACATTCTGAACCTGAACTATATTAGTTAAGCTTGAGCTAAGTTTCCTCAAATACTTAGTGAAACCAAGGTAATACTGTAATTGTTTGTGTTTGTTTTTCCTTTGCATGTCTATTATTACTAGTACCATTATATATTTCATACACTTAGCAATAAACAACTTTTATAGTCAAACTGGTAGTAACTGGGTATATTTCTCTTTCTCTACTTCTCCTTCCCCACTTGCTGTGCAGCAATGCTTCTTTTACCTAAGCTAAAGATCCCTGGGAAGCCCAAAAATACTGTGGGGTCTGTTCATCAAGAGGCTAAAGATTGGGACATGCTGAGTTTGAAACATATAAGGGGATCAGCTTGTACAGGCTGATCGACCCAGTTTGACTCAGACGTGCCCTTATGAACTGAATGCTGGCCCATGAGGGTGTCAGCTGGACACCCAGCCAGATTCAGAGGCATTCTGTTTACCTGTGTGCTTGTGTCTGACTGCAGTGTATTGTTGCTCTGATGAACTGATTCTTGGCATATAAGGGTGTCAGCCTCTCCATGCTGATCAACCTGGCCGGGTCAGGCGTGTCACGTTAATCTGTGTGTGTATAACTGATTTGGTAACTGGAGGAACCCAGTCCCATTGAAACTGAGTCCTGCAAGATAGCTCCATTGAGGGTGAGGACTTGCAGAAGGGAGATATACAGCTCCGTATAGAAACACAAGCAGTACATTGATAAAATTACCAAGACCCTAGAAATGTATCCCTAATAAATGAGCACACCCCAAAGCAATGGGCAAATCTAGTAACAAGCTCATAGCGGCCCATTTGCAGGAGATGCATGATGCTGCACAAGTCACGGTGCTGTAGGCTGGGTATCAGAGGATATATTGTTGCTGCTGGTCACTACCAGTGAGAACTGGTGGAAACAACTCATGCTTGGAATCTGGGATGAAGAAGAGTGGAGGCAAAACTCTAGGATATCTTGTGACACATTTATGAACCTTTGCACTGAGCTGTCCCTTGTGCTCCAGTTGCAGGACATTGGGATTTGACATTCGTTGTCCATCAAGAGAGGCATAGCCCTGATTTGGAAGTTGGTGAACACCGACAGCCTCTATTCTCTCACCAGCCAAATTGGTATGGAACAGACAATGGTGATGACAGCTGTACACAAAATGTGTGATACCATACTTGAGGAGCTGGGGCCTCAGTTTATTCAGCACAGGACCCTCATGAGGTCATCACTGAGTTCAAAAATATGGGCTTCACGAACTGCACAGGGGCCATGACCCACATCCATATTCTGAGACCCCTTCACTATGCCACAGTTTATATCAATCATAAGGGGTTCTTTTCAGTTATATTCCAGGAAGTCATGTACCACTGTGGGATGCTTCACTAACATCAGTGCTGGGTGTTCGGGCTCGGTACACAATGTAATCAGAAACTATTTTCATGGAAATGATGGAGAGTGGAGGAGTGGCACTCCCACTATGGATTTAGGCAGTCTGACCATTCCCCCACTGATCAAGGACCTGGCCTGCCTGCTGCTCCCCTGGCTCATGAAGCCATACATCAGCCAGCTGGACCTCAGGAAGGGGGCAACTGTGAGTAGATGTCTGATTGTGAAGGGTGCCTGAAGACACAATGGAGGTCCCTGGGGTTTGCCTTGAACTCTGGCTGAGAAATGTTCCCAGCTTCTTGCATGTTCCACAATATATATGAGACGAGCAGGAAAACCTTCCAGAAAACCATGCCAGCTCTGGACAGATCCACACTGGGGGAAGCCCCAAGCACTTTGGATGGCACCTGGGCTCAACCTGCACTGCCAGTCAACTGTCCTGAAAAGAACCACCTCCAGGCTGTTCTGATCAAAGAGGCCTTGGCTTTCTGAGACAATATTTTACCAAGTGGGAGGGGGTTTAGGGGCCCTTTGATTGTGAACCCTTTACTTGCTGTGATGTACTTTAATATGCTTTTCCAAAACATTAGTAAACATTTTTCAAGCTAACTTGGAATTTGCAGGTAGCAACCCTGCAAGATATGTCCTGATGCTTCTTGTGACTTCCTGTGCCAAAACCAGCTGCAGACTCATGGAAAAGATAGCCAATTATGATGGCTTCCTAGGAAAGGTGTGTATGACTCCATATGTAGGTGAGGGTTTGGAAGCTTTCCTACATCTGTGTTACAGCTTCGTAGCTTTGCCAGATCTCATAGCAGTGAAATTAATAAATGATCATGTCCTAAACTAGGATCACCTTGTTATCCCCCTGACAAGGTCTCCCCTAAAGAATGATGCCCTGTCTCATGCCCTGCCCAAAACTTCCGAGACCACTGTCCCCATGACACTAAGCTGTGAGGGGACCTGAAATCTTGAAGGATGACAGTTTTCACTGCCACCTGAAATGGCTGTGCCCAGTATCCCTGGAATGACAGAGGCAGCTACCATACTGGGACCCAACCAATGAAGCATTCCCGGTGCCAGATTAGTCCATGCCTTGCCCCCAAGGAGAAACATATAAGACTGCCACCAGTCATATCAACAGTGTCTTTGGGGGGCATAGATGTAGGGTGGCATTGTAGTGTGATCTAAACTTTCCCTCCTCTCAGAGTTTTACCCCCTCTGCCACATCTCTGCTCATGCTCATATGTGCCTATAAAAAGCCTTTGATTGTGTATTTCTGCATATTGTTACCCTGAAAAACTTATCTGATGGAGATGTTGGATCCTGGTCATGTGGGCAGGAGCTCTGCTGAGACCACCCCTAGGTAATGGCATGTGAAATTTAACCAGCAGCAACCAATATGGACCAGAGTGGAGGCAGCTTCCCCCAAAACCACCAAAGTATTGTAATGTGCATGGGATTTCTGGGTGGGGGGGTTGGTATGTGTTGCCAACTGCCATTGCTAGACAAATGGTCTAGACTGGGGCAGGTGGATTGGGTTTCCTCCAACTGCTTTGCATGCATGAATTAACACTTAAGTGGGGTTAACTCTAACTGGCCTAACGACTGAATGCCTTAACTAGCCTTTGCAGTGCCTATGGTTGTTGGTGTCCCTGTCCTAAACATCCTGAAACTTCATGCACTTGATATAGTGTGGATCTGTTACCAGTCCTGCTGGTGCTCCCAAGCCACCATTTGGGCCTCAATGCATTCACAGACTGGTTCTGTTAGGTGTTCTTCCCACCCTTGGTAGCCTTCAGTGGGTGCTCAGGTGATGCCATGTAGGCTATGGTTACACATCCCCAGGACAGACAGGGATGTCACCTTGTGGTTGGTACCACCCCCCTAGGCAACACAGTTTGGGCAAGGGGATAGATCAGTGTTTGGAGTGAAAGTAGAGGGGCTGTGACTGGTGCATTCTGGGATGCTGGAGAACCACAAATTGCTTATATTATCTCCATGGAGCAGGCCAATGTTATGTGAATCTGTGTTACTTAATATGAACTAAAGATACTCCTCACCCTTAAAGTTATAAGTTTGCTATGATACGAGTGCATTTAGCATATGTTCTACTGCTTGAGTGCATGGATGCTTATGTGTTAAGTGCATTTAACACACATTAAGTGTCCCATGTGACATGGCCCTCAGTTTCTCCCTTTATGGAGGTGGAGAAAGGCTTAGAACACTTCAATGGCTGAACGCTAGAAGACAAATGAAAACACCCCCAAACCTTATGATTAAATCAGTCTTCCAATTTGGGCAGGAGCAATTTAATTCCTGATTTTTAAAAAAAATTTGGAAATACTGCATATATACTGTGAGTGCACAACTATACATGTATGGAAAGCTTCATCAAATTTAATCCCTCCTGCATTTATAAAGCTATGAAGTTGGCTGGAGTGCTGTAGCAGGCAGGGTAGAGATGTACTCTGTTGACTAACTAAATTAGAGATGAATAAGCTTCTGTGAGCCTGAGCTCACTTTATCAGATGCTGTGAAAGGGCATGCACAAAGCAATCTATGATGGTCCAGGGAAACTAAATAATTATGTATAACTGGAAGAGATGTTAGACCTCTCTGGAGTGCAGGGAGGTTAGAGATGACAAAAATTAATAACTTTACTGTGCACTGAACACCATGGACTAAACATAGACAATGGTTGCATGACTCATCATAATTTAACTGGTTTCTCTAACCTCCCTGTACTCCACAGGTAATAACAACCCTTTTCCCTTCTGAACAGTTTTGTTCTTTTACATAATTAGATTATCTATTCAACGAATCTTCTCTTGTTATGAATTTAGTTTTGATAATTTATCTTTGCTCATAGTTTACAGCCCACCTCCACTCCTTTAAGTGCTTCTTTTCTTTTACAGCTGGAGTTAAACATAAGCCATTCTTTTAGCTTGTATTCAGCTTCAGCTATACCTGCTTCTTTCCCAGATCTGAGGAAGGGCATTTTGTGTTCAAAAGCTTATCCAAAATCTCTTCCAACTATGCAGTTGGTCCAATAAAAGATATCATAAAAAACCCTTGCTTTTGTGAAATGTATCTACAGTGAAAACTGCTTACATATGAACTATCAAAATACTTCACTGGGTAAAATGGGGAAAAGCTTTCTTTCAAAAGTTCTTTTGTAGGTAAACCCTAGAAACCAGTGCTATCTAACAACATGCATTATCTGGCATTCTCTCTCTAAATTTAGAGATCTCCATGTTTTTTGTTCTAAGCAAATCCTTTACTTCCTTACACTGCTTCCCCACCCACAAGTAAAATTAAAAAAAATAAAAAAGAATGAACACTATCTTTGATTCAATTCTTATTCCCCATATAATATCAAAGCAAAGATCAAAGCAAATTGCTGTCATGTTTTAATTTACTAAAAGCACTTCTATGTATGCCTTTCTAGAAGAAAATCAAGTGTGCATATTATTTCAGGAAAATAACCTCAGATTTTTTATTTTTGCTTCAATTTCAATTACTTTAATTCTCATTTCCACCTTTAGGGGTAATATGTTTACAAGAAAAACATGGGGAGAAATTTTTCAGTGTTATAAGTGGATAAGTGAATTTCTAGTAGTATAACTGAAATCTCTTGAGGTATACATGGAATAGCGATGAGTCTCTTTGAGATATGACATTCATTCCCACTCACTCAATAAGTGCTTCATAACTCACTTGAAGGCTATGAGTTCCATATATTAAGATCTAGGCTTAGAAAGAAAGCCAACGCCTTTCTTTGCCTTCAGGCTCTAAAATTCACATGGGGGTACTTTTTCGGTTTCAAAATTTTCAACGCATGATAAACAATTCAAGAGACAGCCAAAAGTTTATACTCCAGTACATACATACACACATATATATATATATATACACACACACACACACACATACACATATATATATGTATGTATATATATGTACACTTATAAATAATACCCACATATATGAATTTTGTATCTGTGTAGCACTGTAGATGCATCTCTCATTGTACATGTATGTTTTATAGAGAGGGGAAACAAAGGTGCATATTGCAAACTGGATGATACCATGGACTATTACTTCATTACAGAGGTTGCTTAATAATGTCCATTATATGACTCTGTTTCAAGTTGCTTTTCACATTTCCAGACTTTCAGACTAAACTTTATCGGTCCCATACCTAGTATATTGGGAAAAATTCCAATCAAAACAGTTCAGTTGTCTCGGAGAACAAGACTGGATAAAAAAAATAGTTGGGTAGGAGGAGTCACTGTTAAAATTCTATCCACATTTTCTTTGGAAAGCTCTACTATCCCAAACTTTGGAATGAAGACATAAAATTTGGAGCATATGCAGCCTTCGTGTCAGGGATATAGTTTTTGCCACCCCCATGGAAATTTGTCCAAATTTAGCCACTTTTTAAAATTCAGTTTGTACATGTTCAGTAGCAACTTCCCAGAACTTGACATCTAAAATGTTCAAAGATTAGAGCTTCGCTGAGCATGCTTGAGCCTCTCAGAGCTTCTAATGCTTACCAGGCTGGGCATGCAACACCACCACAGAGTGGCTGTGTTCCAGTCCACAGCTACTTGGCTACACAAGCAAAGCTGGATTTTTCCTGTGACAGCTGGTGCAGGCTGCTCAAGCTTGTGGTGTGACTGGGCATTGGAACTGAGAGCAGAGAGCCTATCTTGGTTCTGTTCTGACATAAGCAGTATTAAACTGGCTGATTGAATTGCAAAAGAAACATCAGGAAAGGGCCAGGGACAAGATTCTTAAAGAACAGGACTAGAGGCTCTTATGGTGGTAGTGTAGAGAAAGGGGTTGCAGTGCTAAGGGACAAGAGATTAAGACTGGCTGGGCAAGGAGACCATGTCTAGAAGCCAAATAGAATAAGGTGGGGGACGAAAAAGGAGTCAATGGGCAAAGAAGAAACTGACATTAGAAAAAGAGCCACATCCGGTAGTCTGGGACTGAGAACAGAGGGAAGACAGATCTGTCAGAAGACAGGTTATTGGGAGGGGCGAGAAGGGGACTGAGACTGGCTGGGCAAAGAGACTGAGACAGGGAGTCAGAGGATGCAAGGCTGGGTATAAGAAGCCTGGGAAAAGAGGCTGGGAAACACTGGGGACATTGAAAATGTGCAATGCGAATGGCATGGTTTGGCAGCACACAGAGTACTGTAGAAGAAACTGGGACTTCCTCAACAAGGAGAATGAGATCCAGGAGGAGACTAGAACAGGGAGTCTAGTGAAATGAGACTGAGAAAGGAGACTGAGTCCATCAAGTGGTCCAGAAGCTTAAAACAGACTAGAGATTAGGACTGCTTAGGTGAGGAGATTGAGACTGGGACAATGCACCAGTGGTGAATGAGATAGGGCTAAGGCAGGGACAGTGGAAGAGATAGGGGAGAAGGGCTGGATAGGTAGAGACTGGGTGCTCGCTGGTATACACTCCTGACACTAACTAAGCCTCTGCTATCAATTCTTCCTTCCCTTGAAACTGGGACACCTACTGCTGCTGTCAGTTACTCCTTTAGAAAAGTGGTTCTCAAACTGTGAGGCAGGCCTCCCCAGGGAGGTGCAGTGTCACGTCAAGGGAGGCATGAGCTGTGAGGTTTTTTTTCTTTTCTGAGGAGAGGGCAATGCTTCAGGCAGCAGGTAGGGAGGGGGAGCAGGCAGGGGAAAGCTGCAGCTGGGCACAAATACAGAGCACAGGACTGGGGCCAGCAGGAGTGAGGAGCTTGAAACACGGGGCTCATGCCCAGCAGAGCAGCAGGAGTACAGAGTCCAGATCAGGGCTTCAGTGGAAGTGGCAAGGAGCCCGTGTAATAGAGCCAGGCCAGCTTGGCCCCACTCCCTGCTTTCCAGTGGGGTCTCAGCAGCTGCACATGGTTGCAGGGAACGGAGCCAGGCCACTGACTCCACTGCATGGGGCTTCCCCCCCCAGCAGTGTGTGAGTCCCGAGAACTACACATGAGCCACCAGAAGCCCTGCCCAATGGAACTGGGCCAGCCTGGCCCCACTCTCTGCCACTGTGTGCAGCTCCCAGAACTGGCCGAAGCCATGTGCCATCAGGGCACTCCACCTGCACGGGCCATGAGCAACGCAAAGGCCAGTCTCTTGCTGCTGCTGTTGCACCATTGGGGGGGGGGGAGGAGGGGGCGTTGGCACATGCACACCGCCTCATACCTATACGCACACCCTCCCACCCACACACGCACTTCACAAACTGCACACCTTCTCCCACACGCACCCTTTCCCTACCCCCTCTCACACACACCCCACCATACACCCCCCTCCCAACCAAACCCCACACACTCAACATACAATAGTAATACTTTATTTCGAGCTAGTATGCAATTGTTTCTATATATGGTACGCCTACACATGTAATCAGGGCAAAAATATTTTTTGAAATTAAATTAAAAATATTTTAAAAATAAGCAGCATGCTTAGTGAGAAGCTGCTTAAATGCAAAATGGATCATTTTGTGACAAAGGGAGAAAAGCATACAACCCAAGCCAAAGAGAGCACAGCAGCAGAGGTTCCAGCAAAAAGCAAAGGTTGAAAATATGACAAAGTTATGGGGAGGTGCAGTCATTTTTTCCATTGCTCAGTTAGACTCACTATGACAAAGTTTGAGCATCCCTGCATTAGAGCAAGTGACAAAGCTTTATATAGCGAAACTGAAGGCTCCAGGACCTCCTGAATCACCGAGTTCAATACAGGCACTGAGAAAACACCACTTTTTATGGCCTGTCTGGCACAATCAACATCTGGATGACTCCACCAGCTTCACTTTTGTAAGGCTAAAAGGAGAATAAAATAAGCTACTTCTGAATGGCCCTGGTAGACTCCTCTACAATAACTGAGGGCTCTGCTGTGACCAGCAATTCTTCAGTACTTATCAAAAGTGGTCTCCCCTGAGATATTTGCTGGACTTTCACCAGAATTTCTTAGGACCTAGAATTTGATCTCTGAAACCAGGTCTACTGCAGCTACCAAGGGTGAGGATCTCCTCACTTAAACTCTGCTATATTACCTACATCTTACTGAACAGTGATGGAGGTTCCCTTGCTTTATTGGACGTTAGTTGTCACTGTTGTCACCAGAATCAGAGCTCTTATTGACCAAATGGACCCTGTAACATTTGGCCAGCACAAAAACCTGCCCACCTCACAGGTCCCCTTTCTCTTGTTTATCTCAAGCATGCCCTACAGGAGGCATATCATCTGGCCCTCGAGATCTTGAAGTCAGGCCTTAACCTACAAGCCACTCACCAGTTTTTCAATGAGCTACCAGAGCCACATGATAAAAACTATATACATTCATGGTCTATACAGTTCATTTACTTGTCTTCTTGTTCCTTTCCCCTTCTCTCCACCCCCCAACTAAGTGATCAGATCTTTTACCATCAGTGAATGACAAAGCTCATATGGGCCAGCCTTTAGTCCACTTTAAGTCCATGGCCTGTCATGTCAGTGGTTACTCTACAGAGCTCTGAACACAGGAATGTTTTGATCTCTGTTTACAAAGTTTCTTGACACATATCTTTTGTGGGTAAAAGAGATCCTGGTATGTATACACATGGGATTGCAGTCTTTTTTCTACCTCCTCTAGGAACTTCTGCTGAGGATCTGGGTTCATTTTTCCCCTGCACTTTTTTTTAATTTAGAAGCAGTCTACCAAGGGACCCAACCCTAGCCAAGATGAGAGGCTAAGGCAGAGTAAGGAATCCTTGGTGACTGTGAGGACTACTTCCATGTATTTGTTTCTATGGGTCATTGCACAGAGTATCACAGGACAATATCCATTTAAGAAGCAATGGATACTTTCCAGGCTTTCCTGTTTCATGTCCCATTCCAACTTATGAACCTGACCCACATCATTTTATTTCCATTATTTGTCCTTCAGAATCTTGTGTGTCAAGGTCCTGAAACCTTCCCAGGATAAAAAAAAAAAAGCCTGTGAACTAGAGGTAGAAGTACTGTACAAAAAAAACATGTGAAGTAATTCTGTATTCAAAAGACTATATACTATAATGTATACAAACAAGGAAGAACTAGTAAGACTGCATAGATAGGTTTAATTCCAACTTTTTTTTTTAGCTTTAAAGTGCTTCACTTTGCAACCGAAGCAACATTCTTTTAAAAGAACACACAAACACGTACACTCAGGTGGACTGAAGTAATACCGATGTATCCCATGGCCAGGCAGAACTATAAATGGTGACTTTGTCACTACAGAAAGAAGCCTCTCTGCTTTTTGCTTAGACCCGACAGCCATAAGGAAGACATGCAGAATTCACATACATGGAAAAAATGATTTCAGGTATCTAGCAGAGATTTCCATGGTTCCCTCTGAAACCTGAAAAACTGGACTCATGGTAAATAGGGAACCAGACTTTGCAGGTGGAAATATATGAGAGAAATTACATTAAATGTTTTACAATTATCTAAAACATTAAATAGCATATGCAAGATACCTGAGGGTGGTGTGTGTTTTGGATATCTTACAAAACTGCTGCTTTGCAGCAGGGTATTGCTACTGCTGTGTAATATGGATTCATAAATTCAGGCTGATAAAACTTTTATAGTGTTGCAGGTAGTAACTCTTTGTATAATGAAAGAGAAATAGACTGAATTTTCAGGCTGCATCAGACCAAAGCACAAACCGAGTTTCAATGCCCTGCAAAAGCCTACTTTCTTTAAAACTTCAGGACTTTCAGCTCAAGCACAGGTGCCACTGTATCTACTAAGGGAGGCACAAGTCTCTGGTAGTTAGAGCTTAAATGATGCGTGTCAAGCTGACATTATACGCCTAACTATTAGCCATATATTCAGTATAACTGCTTTAAGATTCAGCAATACAATTCCAAATCTAACACACATATGCAAAAAGACCTTAATGCCCAATGAAGTCATTGGGAGTTTTTCCACCAACTTCAGTGAGCTTGGGATCAGGCCTTAAGTGAGGAAGAATTCAAGAGTATCAGAAAGTGCTATGTAACAGCCAGACTACAAATTTTTACTCATATAAGAGATCAATGGGACAGGACCATTCTCAAGTGAATAAAGATAGCTTCTAGGGGTTGAGCTTGCAAGACAGTAATTTTTCATACTTCTGAAACTCTTCATTTCATATTGTTGTCAAACAGCACACTGTCTTTGAATCAAATGGGAATTTAAAATGTGTTGGATGGATTGGATGCAAGTGGATTATACATTTTGTGGTTTGAACTGCTAATATGCCATTCAATATCCTTTTTAGCTTGTTTTTCTAAACATATCAGTACAGTGTATATGTAAACATTAAACTTCAATTGAATATTAAATGGAGCACCACATTTTAAAAAGTATTATATTCAGTAGTCCATCGAGATTTTGTAGATTTCCACTGAGACTTTGTAGATTTCCTCCCCTGAATTCTTCTACTAATTTTATATTATATATATATATAAATATA
Source organism: Alligator mississippiensis (assembly GCF_030867095.1). Taxonomy (NCBI): domain Eukaryota; kingdom Metazoa; phylum Chordata; order Crocodylia; family Alligatoridae; genus Alligator; species Alligator mississippiensis. The sequence goes on along the minus strand of NC_081825.1, from coordinate 103,345,694 downwards.
TGCAGCTTCCTAACACTAATTATTCTCATAATTATAGATGTTAAAACACGTACCTGCATTTAACAAAGGTAAGTTGTCTTTACCACTTATAGTTTCAGGGGCTGCACATTCACAAACCAATGCACACTAAAAAAGAAAAAGTATAACATATTAGCATAAAAAAGTAGTCTTCAGATGCTGCTGCAGCAAAATATAAGCCAGTATATATCTTCTGGGCAAATATTTGACAAATTTCCAATCCTAGTGGTACTATGAAACATTTTCATATTTAAGTGGGTTTTTATTGTTAATTCCTATTTTGCCTATTTCCTTTATATCTTAGCCATAAGAAGAGGCCTTAGTTTCAAATCAGAGCCAGGATAGAGAAGAGGGCAAAGCATGAAAGATTGTCCCTAAATGCAGAAAACAGATGTTGCCAGCAATACAATGGCAGAGCACAACATTTCTGACATGTAATACACATTCAAGAGCTCTCATTCACCTTGGCTTTTGTGGAAACATAGCAGGCAGTTCCATAGTTTAGCACAAATGCAATATTAAATAGGGGGGGAAAGATGAAGACTAGAGGGACTATTTAAAATTTAAGTTGCCACTTGTGACCAAAAGAGTTACTTAGAAAACAGAACAGAATCATTTTGGGGAGTAGGGTTGTGATTACATGAAAATTCACATGAGTTACAGTCAAAGATAGTAATTTTCAGTTTAAAATGTAGTGTGTCAGGACATGATTTTAGAACACTTTATCTGTTATTATCATCATCTTCTAAAACTGTTTTATCTAATAATTTCTACTGCTTATAGTACATATTAGTGTAAGACTTCTCTGTGGTAGCTGGTTCAATCCTGGCAGCATCAGGGAGGGAGAGGGTTGAACTGTGAGGCTAGGGATAGACATTACACATAAACTGTTTAAGTGATCAAAAACTGGTTTAAACCTGTCACAGAACAGACATTCAGTGCACATAAACCAGTTTGAAAATGGCTGAAACCAGTTTGAGATAAACCTGGTTGAATGTAGTATCAGACTTAACTAATTTGGGTCAAACCAGTTTATGCAATGTCTGTCTTATACCCCTTGCTGGTTTAAATTAAATCAGATTCCCCCAGCATCCCGGCATGCTCTCTGGGCTGGGCAGGACTCTCTGCTCCACAGCTGGACTGGCCCCTCCTCTCTGCTCCCTGGCTGGAGCTTAGCAGAGACTTACAGGCACAACAGGGTCTGCTGGCTTCCCCCTGCCCCCTTTCTCCATGCCCCCTCTGCCACACCTCACCACTCGCTGCTTAAGCAGAGATCCCGTCCTCCTCTCTCGCACAACACAGACCGTGGCCAGCATGTGGTATGCTGGCTAGTTTTGTGTAAGGCAGACAGGACAGTGTCCACTTAGGGCATTTTGGAGCTAATCAACAGCTCACCTGGTAATGTCCCTGCATTCTTTACTTTAAAAAAAGCTGTTTAAGTTGAGCTTGAACTAGTGAGTAAGGTTTTGTTTTCTGATGGGCTGATAAATGCTGATAACAGAGCTGACAAACGCTCTGTTATCAAGCAGGGGGGAACCCCACCCTAATCACAGCATCCAGCCCAGGCCTGGCCCCAGCTCAGCTCAACGCTGTGGAAGGGAAGGAACAGCTGCTCTAGTGCCCCCCAGCTTCCAGTCTGAGCTTCTGCAGGCATGTGCTGGCATTTTTTCAGTCTAGAGGGGATGTCTTTGCAGTTACAAAGTGATTTAGTCTAGTCATGTTAGACTAATCTGCCAAGATTGAATCAATTCAGACTCAGGCTTTTTGAAAGTCTGTCCCTAGTCCAAGAGCTTCAGTCTTTCCTGCCTACCTGTCCACCAAGGCAGCTGGAACAGCTGCACAGCAAAGAACATGTTTTCAACCAGATCGAGTGCCTACCTCTCTCAGAAATATACACAAATCACCAACAATGACAAGCCACTAGCTCCAATTTTGAGAATTCCTACATTCTTAATATCCTATGAACACTAAATTTGGACATGGCTGCTCTTAGCTTTTAGGCCATTGACAGATGTTCAGTTGAAAGCATGGTGGGATCTAATTCATGATTCCAACAACCATATTTCCTGCCATGCCACACATGCATATGAATGCCACATGACAGGAGGCATATCTGTGGGATGAAGGATTAAATCCCAATCACCAGTGCAGAGGGAGGCCGAGGTCATGATGCCTGGCTCCCCTGCACTGGCAAGTAGTAAGCTGACTGCCTGGTCTGCCTGTGGCTTCACCACTTAGCTGTTTGGAACTCCTAGCCTGGGAAAACTGGGATTCTGAAGGGCTCCACTACACTCTCAAGTGCTGAACACACATTCAGTTTCAGCTGCAATGGGAACAACACACAAAGTTATTATACATTTTGTTATTAAGTTAATACATTTATTGTAATAACTTCGTGGCTTATTCCATGTTTTATTGTAAAGCTAATTACATGAAAGTATAACGTTTGCCAGGGACCTCAGTAACAGATCCATCACGTTCTGTTACCATCACATTCACTTTCACACACAACCACTAACATAATTACCTTTCCACCAAAAATTAAAAAATAAAAAAAATCAGTAGTTGGAAACTGTTTATAAAATATGAAACTTCATGTACACATGCACACACGCACATACTGAGTAATAGTCATATACACACATATACACACGCACACACACAAAAATGCGTGCCTCCTGAACATGGTGACCACCCGCAAGCAGCGGTGGTGGCAGGGGTGGGGCGGTGGGGAGTGGGGACCGCCCACAGCTGCCGTCTGCGCTGTCGGCAGCAGTGAGTGGGGACCGCCCACAGCTAGCGGTGGCTGCGTGAGGAGTGAGTGCCCTCAGAAGTTGACAGTGGCCAATCGCAGGGGGTACATCCCCCCTGTGCCCCCCTTATGCATTGCCTATGTATATATATAGCATTACTTCTTGTGAGAACAATGGCAAAGCAATACAGTTATTACTAACGACAAGACACTGACACCAGAGATGTAACTTTAAATTTTGATGCCCTGGGCAGAAAGGGAGTGGGGAGTAAGTAAGGGGCTGTGGCTGCAGTGGCCTAGGCTGCTGCTGCCTTGGTGCAAGGTCACTTAAATGGGCTGCAGCACCAATGTAGGCCCCTGGGGGCTGCCATTCTGGCACCCACTCTGATTTACTACGTGTGGCTGGTCCCCCAGTTGCCCTCCCCTCCCAGTTAGGCCATGGACTTGCATCATTAAACCAGAATAAAAGAGCCCAAAAATTTTAAACTCATGGTTGATGAAAAAAGCACCAAAGAATGACTCGTTGATCCTTAAACATATACCATATGTTATTGCACCTGTCTTTATTATTCTTCATGGCTCAAAACAATTACTAATATGGCATTACATAACACTTTGAGCAAGTAAAAATGTGTTAATGAAATGGCTTTCATATGAAAATAAAATAAAAAAAACCAGCCAGAGGTATAACAGACCCTGAGTGCAAGCAGCACACACTGCAGGAACAGTGGCCAGAGATTTTCTGCCACTGGGAGAGATGTCATCTCCTTTTCTTTTTTTTCCATGGACACAAGTGTTGAGCAGGAAAGAAAATACTGGTTTCCAAAGGCAACAAAGGAAGTGACATTTCCCACAGCAGCAGTGAGCAAGCATTTGCTGCTCCTGCATGGTAATATCTTCATATAATCAAAATTACTATGGAGCAATTATCAAAATATTGTCTCTTGATGAGCCTAAAACATTGTTTCAATTTTTATAGTACAGCTGAAACCTAATCTTTCAGCATGCTTCCTCCTGGAAAATGGTGAAATTCCTACTTTCTGGAAAGATTTGGCCCAAATGAATATGTCAAAATCTCAGAATCTTCTACAGGATGATATTTCTGTTTTTTTCATCAGCTCAAACACTACCTTATTTCACACACAGAAGTTATCTATCCGACATGAAAGCTATTACTAGAGCAATTAATATTATTTCCCATGAAAACTATGTGTTGTTTGAAATTAATAAAATAGTGCATAAGACTGGGATATGGGGAGAGACATTTCTAAATGTTTTTATGAACAGTGTCCTTAATGAAAAGCATATAGGCTATTGCTGGAGACTCTTAGTAACTTATATACACTTTTTTTAAAACATGCATTTTTTACTATTCTTTCCCAACATCTCTTTCCTCACCTTATGATTTCATTTTTAGTGCTACTTTCTACATCAATCTTCAACTTCATTTTTAAAGGCTGCTTTTCTGGCCCTACTCTCATGTATAATTCTCAATCTTAATATATTTTTAAAAGCTTATATTTTAAATTATGTCAAATTTTCCCTGCTTTCAAAGGCAGCACATCAACTTCTCTTATTTTCTTGCATTTCATTTAGGCTCAAATCTTAGCAAACAGCCTGAGTCCTCTGCTGTGTTTAAATCTGTTCAAGATGGAGTAGGAGAGAAGGAACCATTCTTAAAGGTGTTGGAAAGACTAGTGCTTTGCAACTGTTAGTGATGCATCAAGGATGCAGTAGCCATTGTGGCTTCAACACACCTCGCCCAAAGGGGTGGAACAAAAGGCAAGGGATGAATATAAGTTTCCAAGGCTGCAATCAGATGTGACATTTGCCCGAGGAAAAACCATTTTATCCCAGGACAGAGTGTAATCATTCAGATATCCATACTTGCTGTCCCAGGAAAAAACCCTAAAAAAGGTTCATGGGATAAGAAGTATTAACATTTGCTCTACGGACATTGTAAAGTGCTTCTGAAGTGTTGTTCCAGGATTGCAACATTGAATCAAATGCAGAAAATTGATAGTGCATTTGGCTGCACAGTGAACCCTGATTGGAAGGGAAATGTGTGTGCATGCCATCCCTGTGACATTTCTGTTCTGGGACAAACAGGCACAGCATAACTTGTCCCAGGACAAATGCAATGTTCCTCCTCCAGGACTCACAATGGGTTCATATGGCTAGTGGTTCTATAGCCACTAGATGAGATACATGATAAAACTATGGCTGGTATCAGTAGTGTGGGTAAATGAGTAGGACATGAGCCCTGGGCACTTCCTGAGGGGGATGGAGTGTCAGAATGGAAGCTGGGGGAAGTGGGGTGTCACCTCACCTTCTCATCCCAGTCCCCCAGCAGAGTGTCATGGGTTACACTAGTATGGAATTCTTTGCAGTCAAAAAACAGTATTTGCCTCTTTATTAGAGCTGGTTGAAATGTGAAGATTTCATGCCAATTTGGGGCAAAAAGTATATTTGTTAGAATTCCACAATCAAAACATATTTTAGACTTTTATTTGCAGAAAAATCCAAACATTTTGGTTTAATTTTTCTAAAACAAATTGTCAGTTGCTTCAACTGAGAGGGACTCTCCAGGCCATCTCCACGCTGATGGACTTCTAGGCAACAGACAGACATTCAAAAAGTCTGAGCCTGAATTGATTCACTCTTTGCAGATTAGTCTAACCTGCCTAGACTGCATTGGTTTGTAACTGCACAGACATCCCAGAAATGCAGGCACATGCCTGCAGTGGCTCAGGCTAGAAGCTGAGGGGCGCTAGAGCAGCCCTCCCTTTGCTTCCATAAGGCAGGTGAGGCGGCCATGGCCAGGCCGCTGCAGGACATTCTGATTATTCGGGTGAATAAGAATTGGAGATTTGGTGCCGATTCAGATCGGCCGGGGAGAGGCAGGCATAGCCGAGAGACTGCAGGTTCTCCCGTGGCTTCTCCAGCTGTGCCTGCCTCTCCTCAGGTGGGGAGGAGCTATGGGAGAAGCCCCCAAGGCTACCCAACCTGGCCCCCATCCCCAGCCTCCCAGCACTCTAAAAAAGCCCCACACTCACTGGCTGCAGCAGGGATCAGGGCCTCTGGGTGCTCGTGGCAGAGCCCCCTCATGCATTGCAGGGCAGCAGGGATTGCCCCCCTCCCCCCCCTCCCGCCTGGCATCTGCACGGCAGCTGCCCCATTGCACGGGTGCAGCACAGCTTGGCAGGGCGCCACATGCTGTCTGGGAGCTGAGGCAGTGTGCTGCCAGGCTCTGGGCGACAGGTAGAGCATAAGTTCAATGTACATAAACCAGTTTCAAATGGCTGAAATTGGTTTAAAATAAACCTGGTTGAATATAATAGACTTAATTGATTTGGGTCAAACCAGTTTATGCAATGTCTGTCTCAGACCCCTTGCTGGTTTAAATTAAACCAGTCTCCCCCAGCATCCCAGCATGCTCTCTGGGATGGGCAGGGCTCTCTGCTCCACAGCATAGCTGATCCCTCCCCTCTGCTCCCAGGCCAGAGCTCCAGCAGAGACTGCAGACACAGCAGGGTCTGCCTGGCTTCCTCTTCCCCCCTCCCCCACCCTTGCTGTTCAAGCAGGAATCCCCCAACCTCCCATTTCCCATAGCATGGACCCCAGCCCCACGGACCCTAGGCATGTGGTAATGCTGAGAGGTGTCTGTGTGTGTGTCTCCAATTTCACTGGGACAGGCAGACAAGACAGTGTCCACTTAGAACTTTTTGCAGCCAATCAATAGGTCAGCTAGTAAGGTCCCGACTTCCTACCTTGGAAAAAGCTGTTTAAAAAGAGCTTGAACTAATGAGAGGCTATTGCTTTGCTGATGGGGTGATAAAACATTGTTATCTGTCCCCTGCTGGCTTGCTTGCCTGCCAGTTTGCTGCAGAAAGTATAAACAAGCAGGGAGAGAGACTGAAAAGTTCCATATCATCAACAAATGAATGCACTGCACAAACCTCCCTTGCCTCAGAGTGTAGCCCAGGACTAGGGCCTGGCAACACTCCTGCCCCTTGAACAGCAAGCTGGGAAAAGCCTGGGATGGTGCAGGCAGATCTCTCTAATCAGAGCATACTGCTGGGGCCTGGCCACGGCCCGCTCAGCTCAGCACTATGTAAGGGAAGAGAGGACTGCTTTAGAGGCCCCTGGCTTCTAGCTTGAGTCACTGCAGGCATGTGTCTGCATTTCTGGGATGTCTGTACAGTTACAAACTGATTCAGTCTAGCCAAGTTAGACTAACCTGCAAAGACTGAATCAATTCAGGCTCAGGCTTTAAAATGTCTGTCCCTATCCCAAATGTGGTACAACCAAGTCTGAGGATTTCATAGACATTAGGGCTGGAAGAGACCTCGTCAGATCATCTGGTCCAGCCCCCTGCCCAAGGACAGGAAGAAAGCTAGGGTCAGAGGACCCCAGCAAGATAATTGTCCAGGCACATCTTAAATGTGTCCAGGGTAGGTGCTTGCACCACTTCTGGGGGGGAGTCTATTCCAGACTCTGCATACTCGGACAATAAAGAAGTTCTTCCTTATGTCTGGTCTAAAATGGTCTTCCAGCAGTTTCTGACTGTTGGACCTTGTTTTCCCTGCGGGACCCCTGGTGAACAGACGTTGTCCCAGGTCCTAATGAACACCCCGATATACTTATAGGCTGCCACCAAGTCCCCCCTGAGCCTACACTTTGCCAAGCTGAAGAGTCCCATGCCTCTCAACCTCTCCTCTTATGGCCTGCTCTCTTGACCTCTGATCATGCTCATGGCTCTCCTCTGGACTTTCTTGAGCTTCTCCACATACTTTTTAAAGTGTGGAGCCCAGAACTGGATGCAGTACTCCAGCTATGGCCTCGCCAAGGCTGAATAAAGTGGGAGAATGATATCTTGGGTCTTGTTTGAGATGCATTGGTAGATGCAAGCCAGGGTTTTATTTGCTTTGCCGGCTGCAGCATCGCATTGGAGGCTCATATACATCTTGTGGTCAATCATGACCCCCAGGTCTCCTTCAGACGTAGTGCTAGTCAGTGAAGTACTGCCAAGCCAATAGGTATGATGCAGGGTTTTCCTCCTGAGGTGGAAGACCTTGCATGTCTCTATGTTGAAGGTCATCAGGTTTGTATCCGGCCACCTTGTGAACCTATCTAGGTCGGCCTGGATCCCCAGGACAGCAGCAAGGGCTGTAGTTCATGTTGCATGTTTTGTGCCAACTTCTATTAAAAGAGCCAAATCCATGAAAAAAAAGCACATTTTGACTCTTCACAGCATTTCCTGGCTGCTTTGGAAGTGGGTGAAAAAACTACCTGTTTACAATGGCCTAACATTTTAAAAGTGTTTTGGTATCTTTTGAGAAGAATGGTGTACAGAAACAGAAAGTGTATCATTACAATTCAGACCTGTAGCCCACAGTTCTGAACATACAGAAGAAAAGTGGTAAAACCATTCATGATGCGGCCTCTTATTTCCAACCTTGCTTCTCTGAAAATGCGTTCCCATGCTATTTCACAAGATGTGAAGTTCTCATTAGACTTGCCCTTTGCATGAAAAGTTTAGCAATATTAAAGTTTAATGCCTCTACCAAGTACGGCACAGGGAACTGAACTATCTAAAGTACCTCATTCAATATTGTGACAGTCTCAAGGAGTGGTTAATTGAGGGTAAAATGAATACTTTTATTCTAAAAAAACCACATAAGGAAAAACTATGAGAACAGAATATGACTTGGAACAAATCTATTTTTAGTTTAGAAAGCAAACATTTTGCTTTATTCCAGAGAGGATTTCTTTCTAGCTTTTTAAACAACACACATTTAAACCCCGGTGTGATATTAGTAATATAGGCATCTGGCATAACTGATCATTCTAATTTAATTTGTGCAGTGAACTGATTGAGTTCCTACCTTTTGTCCCTGCACATCTGTTGTGATGTGGTCCGTTTCCCCATCCTCTATCTCTCCCATCTTCACAAAGCTGACTTCTATGGTACCCACTGTTTTTCCACCATCAGAAGTCCTGAAACCAAATATTAGGTTAAAAAAAAAAAAAGAATTCTTCAGAAGACTTTTTCAAGAATGATATTACTCAGTACATATTTACTCTTCTATTTTTTAGCTCTCTGAAACTGCTTTTCTGCCACCATAAAGCAAATTATAAATAAATTACTTGCATCTTCCTGCTTATACCAAGGATAACTTTGAAAATTTTCATTAAAACTATGGAGGATGGAGGTAGCCTCCCCCCACCATCTGCCATGGTGGGGAGATGCTCTAAATGGTCTCAGCATAAGGGTACTTTAAGAAAAAATAAAATACCCCTTTTGCCCAAATCCCTTTATAATCTACAACACCATAGCATACATCAGTACCTGCTTCTAGCATTATCTGTGAAGAGAGAACATTTTTAGTATATCACAAAATCTACTGCTAAACCAAATCAAAGAGTAAAACAAGTGTGAATACCCATTCTTTGATTTCCTTGTCTAACTATTGCTAAGTACCATTCCTCAACTGCCTGGGAAACACTGCTATTATATCAGGTGAACAAGCAGAGAAAACACATTCCTTTTTACATTGATTTGATTAGACTTGGAAAAAGTCTCCTTCAATCAAAGAAATTAAGTTTAGATGCAGAACTCCAAATTTGTGATGGGATAACCTTGGTATTCATAGATTCTGGGGACTTGAAAACCTATATCCTTACAGAAGCTGAAGTACCTCCTCAAATCTCACTGACCATAAAATACAGCTTAAGAAAGGGAGGTTGACAGGATTGTGAATAGAAAAAAGAAGGAGGTGAAGATTACTGAAGAACTGGACTTTTAGGAGAAAAAGGATAGAGAGTAAAGGACTATTCCAGAAATAGGGGAGAGCAAGATAAAAGGCAAAGTTGAGAGCAAGAAAAACAGATGAAAGGAGCTTTGTAGAGAGCTTAACAGATTGGGAGGAATATAAGAAACGGGGAGAGTGAGAGCAGAGAAGCATTTGGGGCATCAGGTATAATCTTATAGGTTAGGATGAGCACTTGAATGAAGGCATTGCGGAAAAGACTACATGGCTAGGAGAAAAATAGCAACTTCCAGAGTCAAGATAATGCTGGGAAATATACTTTTTTTTTTTTTAAGACTAAACATATTCTGTATTCCTGGGAGAATTTTCATTCCAGGAAAACATCGCACTCCTCCTCTGCATCAAATCTTTTCTGCATCTTAAAAACATTAGGTAAGTAATCTTCACACCATTCCTATGAGATAAGAAATAGCCTTATCTTCCCCATGTTACTAATAAGGAATCAGACCAAGAGAATACTAAGCAACTTTCCAAAGTAATATGGGCCTCAAATTTCAATGATTTCACATGTCCTTACAAATTTCACACATGCTGGGTAGTCCTAGTGAAGTCTTACAATCATATGCTCATAGCTTTTCACAGTCAGGCCCTTTTCCACGTTTCTAAATTGGAATATTTTCCAGATTCTGGAATAAATTTGCAAATTGTCTACTTCTGTACTTTAACTTAAAAATGTTTGCTTTTGGTCTTGATCACTATTCTCTAACATGGGAGACATTTAAATGTGTTTATTTGACACTAAACAAACTGAATACTTTTCAATAGAAACCTTTGCAAACTTTACATAATTATCTACACTGTGCCCTGGGGCTTTTTTTTGTTTGGTTCAAAACAAGTTCACCAGTGATACGACAATAAATAAACCAACCAATTCCAGCAGGCTTCAATCAAATGACTCTGTATGAACAAACTAGTTAATATAAAACAAAGGTGGAAATTATTAGTGAGCAATCATGTTTCAGCTGCCAGAGGGTTTCACTGACAAAAGTACATAATATTAATTTTAAAATTTATGATGAAAAAATAATGTATTTTCTTTTTAAATAACAAAATACAAAATGTGTGTAATGAATTAATGACAAGTCACTTCTTTTTCTGAATTACTACAGACCACTTCACTTGTTTGACCTATTATTTTTCTATCTTTTTTCTTTTCAGGTCATAATTGCCTTGAATAGGTCAGGCTATGTTAATAACTGGATAAATCACCCTGTGAGGAACAAGTGAATATGCAATGCAAACAGCTAATTCCAAGTCACATATAACTTTAAAAATCCAGGTGCCATGGCAGATGTGCTGATAAAAGACCAGTATTTCACAAAAATTGAATACATCTTGATCAATAAGCCAAACTTCCGCCTTATGGCCTGGTTGTCTTAAATATTTAACTAAAACCTGCAGTCAGTACTGGATTTAAATGGTTTCTGTTTTCAGGGCAAAAGTAAACCTGCAGGCATATTCGAGATTGTACTGGAAACAATAGAACTGAGTCTATTGTCACTTATACCAGTATCAAACAGGTGAAAATGAAAATGAATGACAACTTAGGTTCACTTTGTAAATGAGCTGACAAGAGAATCATCCATGGTGCTACAATGCAAGACATGACCAAATAAATCAAAACTGAAATAGAAATATTTCTTACAAAGCACTTGCAAAATCTCTTTCCTCTCTCCCTCCCCTTGAATGCTGGATTTCTCCTTTCAGCATCAATATCTATCTGATTACTCTAGCCATACACAGTTTGAAATATGCACTTAATATAATTTATCTTTAATCTAACCTTTAAAATAGTTATTTCTTGAATACTTCCCACATCCTAATAAAGTCTGCCATACTGCATGCCGAAACATAGATCTGTTCAAAACTACAAAAGAAATGTTCTATAACAGAATGAAACTAAAACATTGAGATCTTGTCTATGCTCTCATAGTCTTTCATCTCCCCACAGCAAAAAAAGAAGAAAAAAAGGCTCTGGAAATGTAACAACAATATGAAACAAGGTTTATTTTCTTAATGCTACAGGCACACAAATCAACAAAGAGTGTCCAGGGAGAAACCATCATTAGCTATGTCAGACACTGAATTTAAAATACCATTGCTGTATGAGAGCCTTCAGACAATAGACACGCCATGCATTTAAAACTTGTGAAGACACAAATATCAAATTAAAATCTTGCAAGAACTAGTAAAAGAAAAGAGAAACGCAGTAAACAAACAAACAAAAACATGAACCTACTTAAATTTAGTTAAAACAATTGTCATTTGCTCTTGTGCTAATGAATATGGTGGGATATCCATGAACATGCCTGTCTACTTTATCCAATTTCTAGTAGTGCACATGCATACACATTACCAGGGATCCAGGATTTCCATTTCCCATGGAAAAAATTTAGATTTTCCCTTTCAACTGAGAAAAAAAGTAGATTTTTCATTTTGAGGGAGAAACGCACAGATTTTCCACTTTTACAAAGAGCTCTCTGCAGGCTGGCAGAGTTTCAGCCTGCAAGAGTTTCTTTAAAAAAAGGCAGCAAACCCTAATCCCCGTCTTGAGGGGGAGGGAGAGGGGGAAGGGGTAGGACTTGAGACTCTTGAGTCAGCCAGGGCCTGGCTCTGCCGTACTTTCCCTCCTGAAGCCTTTGGGGTAGGTGAAGCTTTCAGCAGGCTGAGGGCCAGCTCTGGGTTCTCTCCAGCAGGGCTGAGGAGGTAGGTAAGGGGCTGCAGGTCAGGAATGAGGGGCACTGGCAGGGCTGGGTGGGGGGTGTAGGTTGGGTATGGGTGACTGCCAGGGCTGGTGGGTGGGTTGGAGGCTGTGAGAAGAGCCAGCAGGACAGGTGGGAGGCAGGGAAGGGGTGTGTAGGGGGAGGGCTGAAGGAGTGGGACAGTGTCTGTAGGCACTCTCAGGCCAACATAGGAGAACCCGGGCAGCATCCCTACGCCCTGCCAGGGGTAGGGCAGGCAGGGTCTTTTACTTGCATGTCTATCTGTGTTGAACAGCCAGGGCACCTGCCCTGTGACCCGCTCCTGCGAGAAGGTGGCAGTGGTCACAGTACAGTGCTGCAGCTCAAGGAACGCTGTGGCATGCCGGAGGCTGGGGTGAGTGCCGAGCTGCTGCTGCTGTCCATGCGCCATCTGGCCAGGCAGACCGGCCCTCCATGTGGGGCTTCCAGCACTCCAGCGGGAAGCCACATGTGGAGGCAAGCACAAGCCTGCCTGGCTCAATAGTGCACAACTCTATGCCTCCTTGTGCAGCTTCCCACTGGAGTGCTGGAAGCCCCACATGGAGGGCCGGCCCAGCCCAGTCTGATGGTGTTTGGACCAGAAGGCACGTGTCATTGGGCCAGTTGGGAAGCCACACATGGAGGCAGGGAGTCGTGCACCGTCAGGCTAAGTGGATTCCTGCTTGCCTCCATATGAGGCTTCCTGCTGGAGTGCTGGAAGGCCCACGTGGAGGCACAGAGTCCACCCAGCCTGATGGCACATGACTCCCTCCCAGTCCATGTACCACTGGGCCAGGCTGGCCGGTGCTTTATTGGTTTGCTAAGCTTTCACGCATTGTATGTATGCATATGTATGTGTGCATGTAATACTCCATTTATTGTTGGAGTTTGCAGTACACATCTTCTATGTTTTTATAACTTGACTGTAAGTACCTGGGGGCATGGACTGTCTTCATATTGTATTTTGTCTTTATAAGCATCTTGTTGGGCCTCAACAAGTAAGAAACATTCAAGTACTAATGAAGGAACAGTTGTCATGAGTGCAATAGGAAGTACACTGAACTTGGGAAATTCTCTCCCTCTCTACTTAGTACTGTGCAAGGATCCTGTTTTTTTCTGTTTAAAAATTGCAAATTCTCTGCTACCCCCTCCCCTGCAAATTTTATGATTAGAAACCCAAAATCCATTAATAAAATTATGGATTAAAACCTAATTAGGTCCCCCCCTCATTTAACAGTTGAATACTGGCCTTGACAGAGGTGGGCACATAATTATAGAAGCTTTAATTTTAAAGTAGTTCCATAATTCTACAAGATCAACCAAAATTCAGAAGTCATATTAGGTTCCCCAAATCATCACAATCTCTTTACTTGTTCCCAATTCCTGTATCTTTTCCCTGACACCCTAAATTTTAAGTGTGTCAGGGAAAAGAAAGTGCCATGACTTAGCACAACCTCCCCCCCCCCCCCCCCCCCCCCCCCCCCGCCAACCCAACAGACGTTCATTGTTGGGTCAGGGGTGTGTTGGATTGAGCTCTACTTTGAAGCCAATCCAGGAGGAGCTACCTGTCTGCAGCCTCTCTCCCTTAACCATGGCCTCCCTCCCTCCCAGCTCCAATGTTGTTTGCAGGATGAGAATGGGGAGAAGGGAGGAGAGGGAGCTCCAGGCTGGTGTTTGTGTAGCCTCAGCTGGAGTGGCGGTGGGTGGATTGGAGCCCTCCCCCCCACCCCCCAAATCCTGCTTCAGCTCAGGTTGGGCAAACCCCAGACTGAAGCTCCCTCCCCATCCCTTCTCTCTCTCCTTTGCTGGAGACAGCACCAGGGGCAGGGCTGGGCTGATGCAGCCCAGCCCTGATCATGTGCAGGAACAGACAGAAGTTAATGAAGGGGTTCCATTTTGAAGCACCTTTATATGAACCCTCATTACACAAGGGTTAATTTGTCACACAACTAAACACTTTTAAAGCACTCTGCAGCTATGTACTTCTGTCAGGGCACAGCTGTAGAGTGCCTTCAAGGGGCCAATCATTTGACAAATATCACTTGTGTCAGTGCCCACAGAGACTGCCCATGCCACTTGTGGCATGTGCGCCACAGGTTGGCCATTCTTGGATCAAGGCATCCTCACCTCTAGAGGTCTTAACTAAACGTGTTTTAAACAGAAGTGATGACCATGGGAGACTAATTAATGTAAGATGCCCTAACTATAGCACATTTGACTGAGACAATCTTACCAGTTATCCTTAGTTCAACTGGTTTTAAGCATTTAACAACCCGCTATTGTGCACATGTTGCCCACAGTATAAAATGCTTATAAAGAAAGATAACGTTTCCCAAGTAGTATAAAAAAATTACAAAACTTAGTTTCAAAATTCCAATAATGCAGCTGTGACCTCCCAACGCTTGATTAAAGCTGGTGCACTGCTATGGGAGTTGGTTTATGCATTCTAAACTGTTCTTTACTACAAAGGTTAAGGTTAAAGATCCACACAAGCTGAGCAGCCCCTTGGACTAGCATGGTTACAGCACACTAGGGAGTGATATGGCCAGCATCACAGCCAGCTGTCATCAATTCCCCAAATGGTTGGATACCCAATTATAGCTGGGTCAACTGCAGGCAGCCTTTGGCATAAGTCCAGTGCAGGGACTGAACTCATACTTCTGGAGCTGTGGCAAGATACCTTAACTGATCTACCCCAGTCTTTATTACAGCAGTGTAAAAATAAAAAAAAACACTGAATGGAAAATTTTAATGAAAAATAAGAAACAGATACCTTGCATAATATGGTGGATGTCAGGAACCCTGGGTCAGAATCTAATTTTGTTAACACTGGTCTAAATCTGAACCAATTATTCTGAGGACATACAGTAACTGTTTCTATATTAACTGTACCTAAGGGTATGGGGTAGACAGACCCATACTGTGAGATAAGCTAGACAGTATAATTATAGCACAGCTACTATGGGGTAACAATTTGTGTAAACACTTTTACCCCAAAGTAAATGTAAGGTTGTTTAAGCCATTCATTTGTAAGCTGCTTTGCATTTACCATGTGGAAAATGCATGCAATAGCCAGGTACCCCAACTGACACCCTGTAATTACATACAATAGCTTATCACACAGTTAGGTATCTATGCACCCTTATCTTAAGGTGGGGAACACTGATCTGATTTATTTAGTTAAAATGTTGCAACTCCGCATGTGGACAGGGGAAGCTAAACTGATAGAAAATCCTACTTGATGCAGCTTAAGAAAGTCCACAACAAAAGGTTTCACTACTTAACTAACGCTAGGTACAGACATGAGGGGTAGAGGGGGTGAGGGGGAGATTAGATTGCATTAAAAATGGCTGCCTGGACTAAATTAGTTCACCCAGTTGAGGACCTTATACTAATTAGGTAGATATATGTGTGAACTGTACAGTAGTTCAGGACAGTTAGATTAGTCTAAAAATGGCTGACCTAATCTAAGTCAACCCTATTGTGGAGGTATACTTCGGTTCGGGTCAACCAATTTTAGACTTATCTAAAACTTCCTTACAGTTCCCAGCAGAGCCCCAGAGCTTCTTTTTCCTACCTCCTCCCTGGCAGGGGACTATTTTGTCTTTTGCCCCTCCCCCACAACTCCCAGATGGCAATGCAGGATACAGGGGGGTCCAGGGGAAAAGGACTTGGTAGTGGGGGTCTACTACAGACCTCCTCATCAGGATGACAAGCTAGACCTGGTATTCTCCAGGCAGCTCTCAGAGGCTGTTCATGCGAGAGGCGGTGGTCATGGGGGACCTAAATTACCTGGACATCTGCTGGGAGGAGCAGACAGACAAAACTAACTGCTCATGCAGGTTCTTCAACGCGTGCAGGACCTCCACCTAACCCAGGAGGTGACCAGACCCAACAGGGGTAATGCCTTGCTAGACCTAGTCTTAGCAACAGGGGATGATCTTGTGGGTAACCTGTGAGTGCACAGTAACCTGGGAGATAGTGACCATCATTTCGTCGAATTCACAATCCAGTGAAGGGTGGGAAAAATAACCAGCAAGGCTAAAGTGTTAGACTTCAGAAAGGCCAATTTTAGTAAACTTAGAAGGCTAGTTAGTGAGGTGGCTGAATTCAAGAGCATCGAGTTTATGGGGGTCCAGGAGGGTTGGCGATTTCTCAAGGGAGTGATCCCTGGTGCACAAAAGGAGACTATTCCATTACGCAGGAAAGGGGGAAAGGGGACAAAAAAATCCCCCTTAGCTGAACAGGGAACTCCAGAAAAGACTGGGGGTAAAGAAAGAGTTTTATAGGCAGTGGAAGTGGGGGGCAGACGCCAAGGAGGAATACACCTCCCTGGCACACTATTGCTGGGAATCAGTTAGGCAGGCCAAGGCAGAACTGGAGCTTAGGCTGGCTACAACCATCAAGGACAATAAAAAGTCCTTCTACAGATACATAGCAAGCAAAAGGAAGGCGCAGTGTATCATAGGGCCCCTGCAGGACAATGTCATAGCTGAGCCACTGGCATGGCTGTTTGAGCACTCATGGTGCTCTGGCCAGGTCCCTGAGGACTGGAAAAGGGCCAACGTGGTGCCCATTTTTAAGAAGGGGAGAAGAGATGAGCCGGGTAACTTTAGGCCAGTCAGTCTTACTTCTATCTTTGGGAAAACACTGGAAAAAATCATTAAAGAGCGCATTTGTGAAGGCCCAGCAGGAGAATTGATGCTGAAAGGAAACCAGCATGGGTTCATCACAGGTAGATCCTGCCTGACAAACTTATAGCCTTTTACAACCAACTAACACACTGCCTTGACACTGGAGTTTAGGCAGATGTAATCTACCTGGACTTTAAGAAGGCCTTCGATACAGTTTCGCATCCTATTCTAATAAGGAAGCTGGCAGGCTGTGGAGTGGATGCTTACACAGTCAGGTGGGTGGCAAACTGGCTTAGGGACTGCACTCAGAAAGTGATGGTGGATGGATTGTCTTTGACCTGGAAGGAGGTGGGCAGTGATGTCCCACAGGGTTCGGTCCTTGGACTGGTGTTATTTAATATCTTCAGCAGTGATTCGGACGAGGGTGTGGAGAGTACTATGAATGTCTCCCCCAGCTCACCAAGCCCCTCCATCCCACAAGCTGCTTCCAGTGCCAGTTTTACCAGCATCTGCCAGTGTCAGGAGCCAAACAAATAAGCTGGGGTGGGAGGAAGGGCAGGTGGGGTGGTGGGTGTGAGGTGGGAGTTCATCATTTGGGAGTGAAGGGGGGCTCTGGGGGCTAAAATCTTCCCCTAGTTCTGGAGGTTGGGAGAGAGAGCTCCCCATCCCCTGCATGGACTCCATAAGCCCCCCTGATCCCATAAAACTATTTCTGGTCTCTCTGCATTAAGTTGAAAGATTTGTACAATTTTAATGAATGTATTTAAAGAACTAGTATTTTTACAGTAACATTAGGAATCATCAAGTTCTCACCTTAAGTTGAAAAGTAATAATATTAATCAGGACAGAATCTGGCCTTAGATGGAAAAAGTACTAAGTTCTCCAATTCTTTTTTCCTATGAATGTGTTCCTAAAGGTATATACAGGCAGTCCTTGACTTAGAACGTTTCGAGTTACAATAAATGGCACTTACAATATTTATAAATTGACATCCTGTTTCAATTTTCTGACATCAGTTTCTACTTTACAACACTTGATCTGAGGCAATGCCACACCAGCAAACAAGTTCACTGCATCACCCATCTGCCTGGAGAGCATCTGTCCAGGCTTCCTTGGACACTTTCTTAAGCAAGCAGACAAGACTCCAGAAAAACCTACAGCCAAGACTCCTGAGAAGACTCCAGCCAAGAACCCTTCAAAAAGTCCAACCAAGTGTCATGACCCAAAGGTCTGATTTTTTTGTGTGTGCGCTTCGGCACTAAGAATTATCCCCGTGGGATTACAACTTCGTTGCACGGAGGAGTTCTGTTGCGCAGAGAACCCGCGTGCAGGGAAGTGTTCCCGCCACTTTGCAGCGATCTTTGCAGGGTGCATTTCCTTTGCAGCACAGAAATGCACGGTGCAAAGGTTTCCCGCTCGTCGTATGCAAATTCGTGCCCCGCAATTGGCTAGTTCTAAATTATTCACACGTGGCGGCTAGCGATTGGCCTGTTAGCCGTATAAGAGGCTTGAGCAGTTTCCGTCCAAGCCGAAGAGGACTCCGCATCCATCTCGTGGGGACTCTGGGTGTGCGCGGCAGGGTAATAGAAACCCTGTGTGTCGCTCAGAGGAGTTTGGCGGCCTGATCCACCGCCCACCTCTTCCCGTCTTCGAACGGAGCCTACAATAAGATGTAACGACGAGTTTAATGCGCGCTTGTCCTGGACATCCGGAGTTTGTCTGCGTGGAGCCTAGCAACCTCCACGTGATTGTTCGTGTTCTGTCTGCGTGGAGCCTTGCAACCTCCACGTGTGTTCGTGTTTTTTGTTGTAACCGCAACTCAAGCAAGTTCTCAGCGACCATCTCGGTGTAAGTAAAATAATCTTAAAATCAACCGTTACGTGTCTGTGCCTAATTCTAGCTCGGCGCCCGCCCTCTCCGATCTGGCCTGCCCGGGCTACTGGCCACAGCCCGCGTGCAGAGCGACGTAAGCGACCCAGGGTCAGACCCGGCGCGCACACCAAGAACCCTTCAAAAAGACCAGCAAAGTCACCTCAAAGAAGTCCTTCCAAATTGACATGATTGCTATTTACAACATAAATACATTAATGTAGCTATATTACTCATCTATAACTGATTGAGTACAACATTCTGGGTTATTTTTTATGAAAATTGGGTATTGGGCCTTGGTTCAGAAAATCCCCCATTTAAAACATTGTTCCTATGGGAAAATCGGTTCCGAGTTACATCATTTCAACCTAAGACGCAATTATAAGGAACCAACTGTCGTAAGTCTGAGTACTGCCTATACAGTAAAACCAGGACAGTCTCAATACAGACATTAATTAAGGCAACAGAAACCAAATCTTTTTTCTGCAGTGTTAAAGACTGATGTATTTCTTTGTGTGTTCCTTATTTTGATTAGCATAAGGAAATACAGTTATGCCATACAATATAATACAAGTTGTTGTTTTTGACTTTCTTAGTGTAAGAGCTTGTGTACAAGGGGAAGATACCAAGAAAAGTGTGAATATAAAGCAGTCTAGCCCCTCTGTAATAAATTCATGCTAAGAATATCCCCATCTGACATGCAGTAAGTGAAACCCTCCTAGGAACAATATGAAAGGTGGGGATTCTAGCAGGAGGGGAAGGTAACCACTGGTAATTTTCTATTCCCTCTACTCTCAGGCATGCGTGGTACAGTGAGCTCCCCTCTTCCTCCCCTTCTGTGCTGTGAAGGGCAGTTATAGAAATTCCTCATCTCTTTTTCCTTTTTCAGGCTGCATGCTGCCGCAGGAGAGGACCTGAAAAGCCATTCTATTGCTCACATGATTAAGAACTAAGAACATGTGTGTTTTGAGATTCTTCAGTTGTAGATCTTTAAAAACCATGTCTATCCCTACAGATGATCAGCGAGACAGAAAATAACACCTGCTACTGCTGTTTCACAACTACAGTGAAAAGGACAAGTCATATAAAAATTATTTTTGGACACTAATGTGCACACTTCGCTTGCCTTATCTCACAAAAGGGTCTATGACTGTATGGTGGAATTTTTTCCCCCATTGAAAAATGTCCCTAGTGAACAAATTACATTTTGAGATCTCTCTCTAAAAGGAAAAGGGTTAGAGAGAGAGATTTCCCCATCTTTAAATTAAAGCCTATTAGTTCTAGCAGTCATTGGAAACTCTACACTAATCTCACTAGTCACTGTTCCATAAGGAATATTACAAATTCAAGAGCTATTTAACCAGACTCTGAGAAGGACAGAAGACCTGCTTGGCAGGGAATAAGGCAGCTTGGGAGCTCTAATTCTCTGCTCATCTCCATACCATGCATGGTTTTAGTGTATGTTAGACAGCCAGCTGGGTATGCCAGTGCACCATCATAGCAGAGTATGAGGACACAAGAACAGGCTCTGCCTTTCAGAGAAATGGTGGTGGTTTCTCCTCCTTTTGTGCTTCCTCCTCTGCTCCTCACAAGTAAAAGGAAGGAGTGAGGCAATGATCCTGCCTCATTAACTTTCAAAATTAGATTTAAAATCTACTGCATTTTGGTCTTGAAGACCTTATATTAGGAATGACGCTGCAAATAATGCACAGGAAAACATAAATATGAAAACTTTTGAAATTACACTGATGTATTACACAGAAGGAAGAATCAAGCCTCCAATGCAGTGAATGTGTTCTAACTGCATGAAGAACGTGTGCTTCCCCATAATAGTGTCTTCATTTATATATTTTGTAAGCTACTCTAAATCTGAATAGAACAGTGTGCCTTTAAATCTGAACGAATGTGTCTGTCATCTTTAGCTGCAAATGTGTTGCCTATTTAGTTCTTTGATACTGTCCAGGAGCTCTTTGATGATGACTTGAAGACAAGACAACTCGGGTTTCAAAACCACAGTCACTTTCCTCTGTGTCTAATGCTACCATTTAATGTTAATATACATAAATATATGTGTGTATTTCTACATGCATGATCAAATATATATAATCAAATATGTGAGTAAGCATGCGTGTGTGCACCCACTGAACCATAGTATTTCAATTTCAACTTGTATCTTCCAAAATAGCTATGATTTATCTAAGAAAAAACACATTTGGATTTGTTCCAGTTGAGTGTTGAGAGGAAAAATATAAGTCAGAAAAACAAAGCAACACAGGAAACCAATATGCAGTTTAACCACACACACACAACCCTATATATATACATATACACACACACACACACACACAACAATCCATACATATATACACCAATATATATACCAGTATATACACAACAATCCATCCATACACACATATACCCCCCATGAATATGAATCAATATATATCAATATGAATATATATGTTCATATTTACATGAATATGCATTATGCCAATCATAAAAATGGAGATTTTACTAACTCTTGAAGGATTGAAAACTTCAATCCATTTTGCCTCCTACACAGTTATTGACTATTAATACATTCTCAGAATATGCAAACTCTGAACTACTAATTGGTTCCCATGGCCATATATTCACTCCTAAAATTGGTTAAGAACACAAAGAGAGGCAGACTGTGTATTTGCATAGTCTTGTAAATTATAAATGAGATTCATGAGTAACTGCCTGAAAAGGAAAATTCAGGATTTTCAGTTGTTCCAGTTTCACAACCAGCCCCTTTTTGCCATGGCATAACATATACAATAAGTGCAATGAAGCTAAATAGCAGACTCATACACAGTTTAACACAAAAAATACTTTAACGTGGAAATAATTCATTTTAAATAACATTTTCTGACAGCAATTTTCCCTTCTTTTGTTTATTATGGGAAATTCCACCTAGGGCCCATGTCAATCAACATTCTGCCTCATACCTTTAAAAAAAAAAAAAAAAAAGATGCTTTAACCTATGGTAAGTGCATACTAGAAACTATCATTTAGTGTATTCACTGCTGTCATGTATTTAGTGTAATGTTAATTACGTTCTTTGTCACAACAAGTCTCTCTCAACTCTCTTGGAGTCCTGCCTAGTGTGTAAAGCCAACTTTTTGTCCATCTGCCTCCTGTGGCATAACATGCCCAGAAGCAACCAGAAAACAACTTCATCTGGTAGACTAAGTGAAACTAGTTGAAGAGACTCAATCTGATCTTTAAAGGGCAAGAACAGACCATATGTGTTAGGTTTTTTTGTACTGTTTGTTATGCAAATTATATACACAAAGACAAATCGCAAAACGTATGCAGGTGCTTTCAAATTTATTTTCATTGAATTATATGAAGCTAAATAGCATTCATGTTCAATGATGTCACCATCCACTGGCCCACTGAACCATAGTCTTACAATTTCAACCTGTATCTTAGAAAATAGCTATGATTTATCTTTTTAAAAATGTATTTGGATTTGTTCCAGTTGCATGTTGAGGGAAAATATATAAGCCAGAAGGACAAAGCAAAGTAAGAAACCAAACAACACTTTAACTACATGGCAAACAAATTGCAACTACAGAATCTTTCTAGGGAGGATAACAAGTATCAAATACTTCTAGTATAGTAATACTATTACTAGACTGTGATAGATAACTTGTGATAGATTACTACTAGAGAAGAAGGCAAAGCAATACACAGGAAAGAAAAAAAAACTGACCTTGCATTATTAAGTATCTACAAAGAGTACACTATTTCCTGTATGCTGTTCTTTTATAATAAAAGTCTTCCTGTGCTGGAATGCTCAGAACTTTGATACACACCAAAAGTACAGAAAATATTGAAACCCAAGTTATCTCCTGGAAGTAGTATACTATAGGGGCGTGCAAAGTGGGCCCTATTCAATTCGGATTTGGCCCAAATCAGGGACAGTGAATCGATTCGTTGATTCAGATCACTGTCTCCAATTTGATTCAGCCGAATCTGAAGATTCAATGCTGATTCAGAGAATCAGAGGCACAGGCACAAAGGGTGTACCTTGAGGGTTCAAATGAAAGTAGTGGGCATTAGCATGGCAGACCTCTCCCATGCTCTCTTCCTGCTCTTCTAAAATTTTAACATTTTTTTTTTTTAAGTAAATCTCTAATTGCTGTGTTTGCAAAGAAAATATGAACATCCTGTATTTGAGACAAAGATATCTGCCTGAAAGAAGAGCTCTGAGATGGCAAACTGTCACATGCATTGCCATGGGTATAGCTTAGATGCCACTGATAATATTGCATGTCAAAATAGCTAAAAACAACTGAATAGCTGAGCTAGTTAAATCATTTATTGCTCATCACAGCATGTCAGAAAGGAGTAGATCTGATTTTTTTTTATTCTTTACAGCCTACTCAGAGGGTGCATCTATACATGCTCCCCACGGTGCAGCTGTTATTTGCTTTAGGCAGTACTTGCTTCCGGCGGTACATGGTTATTTTTAGTAGCTACGTCACCGTTGTGGTATGCTATAGGCAAGTAACTCATTGCCATTGCATGTCACTATGGTGACATAGTATCACGTGTAGAGATGATCCATTTTGTTGCCAGAGATGATCTAGTTTGTTACCATGATTCCAGGTACTTTGATAACTCCACTCAGGGCATTCTTTTTTCCAGTCAAGAAGAAGCCCAACTCAAAGAAAGGAACCCAAACTCCCCAGAAAAGACAGTTCTGAGGAATCCAGTGGAACTCACAAGGCATACCCATAAGAGCACCACCACCCTTTTGGCAGCACTTCTACCACTGTGTAGCCCAATGAAAAGCACACTATCATAATTCAATAAAGAAATAACATCTGTGCACCTGTATGGCCACCTCCCAGGGTAACATCACTGAACACTGAACAGGAGCAGTAATAAAGTACAAGCCTATGGAGCTATTAGTACTCCAGAATAACTCTGGAATAATGGATATAATGCACTTGAACTGAAAGGACCTTACAGAGAATAAGGCACGATAAGGTCCTTACTGGATGTTACTGGAAATTCAGTGACAGAAAAAGTTTACTATTTGGGTCAGTAATTACAATAAGGACAAAGGTCCCAGCCAATGGTGAAACACAGGCCAGGTAGAGACATTACACTTTTACCAATATACGTAATCAGAAACCAATCCATACCTGTAACAGAAGAGAAGTTTGGCACACAAAACCAATCTATGCCCATAACAGAACAGAAATTCAGCACACAGACTGGTTTAAAAGTGGCAGAACCCAGTCTAAGATTTGTCTCCTGCACTAAGGGTTGAATATGAGTGTTTTGTTCATTACTGATCTAAACTATGCTGCTTACAGAAAACCACATAACTTGGATTGGTTCCACTTCAGGCTTTTGAATGTCTGTACCTAGCCACAGTGTGCTATGCACGGTACAAAAATACAGCAAGACACTGGCCCTTTTTGAAGACCTTGCAATCAAAATTGACGAATTAAATCAGTCTTGGTTACTGAATCTGTGATCAGTGCTCCATACTGAGGTTTTCTGACAGCAGTCCAGGGATAGTTAGATTGAATATCCTGTCAGCATATATTTTCCAGTGAATATTCAGCTAAAATTCAGACTGCTAAATAGGACAAGAATTTTATTTCCCAGTCCACATTTGGCACATCACAAACACCCTATGAAAACACGCTAAATTTTGAAAAACTGCACTGCAGTATCCTTGGCAAAGTGAAAAATCTGAATCTACCAAGGGAAGTTAGCCCTTCGGACTGGAAACTTCTGTAAGGCAAATATCTAAGTGATTAAGCTTTTTCTGTAGACAATGGTTTTGTACACTGCTGAAATAAAAGCAATTCTTCAAATTGACCTGTTCAGGCTTACAGAACTACATGCAGACACACCTATCCTCCTAAACATTAATTTGGTTGAGAGTCCAGAATTTTTTTTCTAAGGCTTTAAATGTTAAGGGCTGCAATACAAAAAATAAAATAAAATAAAAATGGCAATCCAAAAGGAAGGGATAAATCAAAAACCCTGTGAATCTCTCAGGAATACAAATCTTTAGCTTGTATCCTAGCCACTGACAAATAGAAAAGGAAGTAGGGTTGGGGATAGGGCAGGGGGAGGCAAGCTTTGGGGAAGAATGGAACTTCAACAAGAACAAAATCACTGCTTTTCCCAATCTCTCACTACTGCCTCTATATCCCAGAGAAAAAGAACCCTACTTACAGTGTTTCAGATGACAGAAGACCACTCTTTCAAAGTCCATCTTTATACTGTTTAATTTTCAGTTCTACCTGAGCAAGGGGTGCTAATAAAAGGTGAACACACTCCATACATTAGAGTTCATTCCATTGGCTGTACTGTCACTGAGGAGGTGTGGGCATAATTTCTACTTCTTTTGTGCTGCCTGGCAACATAAAGGGAGCAGATCACATCTGTGAAACTAAGTCCAAGATAAATAATTCAATATTAATAATGTTTTGGAAAATATTTTTTTTTAAATTTGCAGCCAACAATGACTACAACTTCAAATGTCTGGAGTTTGACTGGAATGATTTTAAATATTGTATGTACAAAAACAGATCCCACAAACACAAGACTAATAATAAAGTAATGAACATGGGTTCAAAGGTTCAATTCTAGCCAAGCAGGAATCTTTTACATAATTATTACAGCTTATCTAAACTTTTGAACCCTTTTGCAAGCTTCCTGGTATTGCCACTTCACTGGTATTATATTATGGTACCTGCCAGAGACCTAGATCAGACTCAGGTGTCATTAGTTAGGCACAGAGATAGACAAAGCCCCAGCCACAAACAGCTTACAATCTGAATATCTGAATTTCTACAGCCTCTGCACAACACCTTCAGTTCACACACTAATCTCACACCAGGACTAGGGAAGGTTGATTTGATACATGGGTATTTACCTAAACGTATCCCAACTGCAAGTTCTGCATACGAGAGTCTGATCAGTACATATTTTATAAAAAAACAGTTTACTCTACTGTCATGACCTCCACCTTTGGCCCAGGGCTTCATGGGGTGTCATGACTGTTTTCTTGCATTTATTTCACTGATGTGGCATGTATAGTCTCATTGGAAAGCCCATGTTATGATGTATCCATTTATGTTGCTTTTTCCCATATATGTCATGTTATGTTGTCTGTGTATATCTTTGAGATTTGGGGCATGGTTTAGCTAAGGAAAGGGAGTGGACAGAACTGCCAAATCTTTCTTGCTGTTGTGACACTAGGGCAAAAAGAACTGCTATTCCTAGACACAGGCAGAAGGAGGCATTATTGGGTTGGGCACCCAAGGCACTTTCTGCCTGTAATGGGGAAATCAACTCCTCTATAGAAAAGGCATCTAAGACTCTACTAAGAAACCGAAGTGCTCCTATTATTTTAAGACGAGTTGCAGCAAACTGAGCTGGCCCTGGGCTGGCTGGTTGCTAATACACAGGCTAACTGCTTGTAAACTAGCTGCCAACCAACAAGGTATAGCAGGCTGTGAGAGGGCAAAAGAGGGGGGTACCCAGAGCTGGAGCCCAACAGAAGCCGCACTGCATCATGGTTGCCCCTGGGGTCTGGTCCTGTTACAGAGACAATTGGCTCATTGGCCAGAGGAATTCCAGGCATCTCAGGGAGGCCAGAAATTCTGGAGGGTTCTGATGACTCACGAGAAGGTTGACTTGGGGGTTGGTTTGGAGTGATTTAGGAAATGATCTGTGGGATATGCTTTGTCTTTTGGATTCTTACCTGGCTGGAGTAAGGGCCAAGACCCTAGGAGCCAGGGCTGATAGAATCAGCTGCAAGGCTGATCTCTTAAAAATTCTGGCAGGACTCTCAAGAAGTCTAGGGTGTAGCCAAATGAGACGGAAAGAAGCTTTACTTGTCTTGTTCTTCTGTCTTCAAACCTATGGTCAGTTTCGTCTGTATAATTCTTTTCTCTTGCATAACAAATCCTTTTGTTGTTATGTCTCCTTGTTGGTTGCCTGTGGAAGTGATTTTCCAGGCAACTGACATTCCAGGCTAACCCACTTTAAAACTCAAGGCCCTGGGGTTTGTGACATCTACTATATAAAATACTATGTTATAAAGGAATGTTATATAATAAGATATAATAAAGCCAAGGTTCTTTATATACTTACTTACCAATATAGATTGGTATATACATATGCATAGTCAACTGGTGGGGGGGGGCACGTGTCCCCCACAACAGGGCTGTCCCTGCTGCTTCCGCCACTGGTGGCTTCCGTGTGTGCTCGCCAGCCCCGTGCCCGCCGATGCTGCCAGTGGCTTCTGCAGGTGCACCCCCCAGACTCAGGAGGCACCAGTCACCCACATACATATGTATATAGATTGAGGAGTATATTCTTTCCACCTTTCCTGCCCAGGCTGCCCCCCTGTACATAGGCAACTGTTATTACTTTAAATACAAATGCAGGTGCAAGAGCATGCAAATTTGTCCCCCTTTCCAAAGAATGTTGATGGCCCTAGACAAAATGAAACCACTGCAGTTGTGCTGAATGGATCTGGGTCTGGGCTAACAGCCAAGGCACAGTGTATGTATATATTATATTCCCTGTGGAATTTAGCTTTAGACAGCCTCTTAGTGCATCTGTATAGCTTTATATAACTTCTTAGTTCCCAACTGGGAAGCAGCAGGAAGGTTTAAGAGGCTCTATTGAAAACAAGCTCTGAATACAGGGCTCAAAGTCTGAAAGAGTGATCTGCTTAGATATTTAAGTGCTATATGGCCCTCATTTACCAGAATGACTGAATGCTTCACGGATGTTAGTGGATTCACCCTACCATTGGGAGTTAAAGAAATATTAATTTGTAGTTTATAATATCAAAACTGAACAGAGACCACACATGTTCAACCTGCAGGACATTAAGCACCTGAAATTCAAGATGAATGGAAGCTGGTTTCAAAAGTGCTCTCAACTTTTGTAAAAAATCAGGCCCTATGAGTTTTTCTATTGCCTTCAAAAGCCTTTGGGTCATGCTCTGATTTGCCTAAGTTCAGACAAGTCTGTCTCAGAGGGGAGAATGAATCCTCATGATTCCAAGCTTGCTGCTTTAACCACAAGCTTATCCACTCCATCCTTTTATTCCTGATTACATAGTGCCACATCTAACAAACACCAGATTTGTTCTCCGTAACCCTGTGGCTTGTCTAGTTACACATGCTTCTGCACAGTTCAGGGCTGTTATCCCAATTTGTAACGTTTAATATTCACTTTATACAGTGATCACAAAAGATGCAAGGTAGGGGTAAATTGGGTCTAAAATATATAAATTCTTAAACATTCAAGTCCTAATAACTTTACTAACTGTGTTAACATTTAAATTTTACAAAATTGAATAACTTATTAAATAAGTGTGAATAACATCTATATTCCTTGCTGAAGGCATCTTTGAAAGGACTCTTCTCAATTCAACTGCTCTGGGATTTTTCCGTAGGAGATCATATCAAAAGAGCTAGTAACCTTTTCTAACCTGACACTTGGACAGCTCTGACTTAAATAATTGCTATTTCACTTTGGCTTTGTGCATACTAGAAAGAGAAGCACCTGAAGTTGAC
Organism: Alligator mississippiensis; assembly: GCF_030867095.1. Taxonomy (NCBI): domain Eukaryota; kingdom Metazoa; phylum Chordata; order Crocodylia; family Alligatoridae; genus Alligator; species Alligator mississippiensis. Next base: position 103,317,269 of record NC_081825.1, on the reverse strand, counting down.
ATCTAGTATACCTGAAGTAATTTTGAGTTTCAAATACAGTCAAGCAGCAATCATTAAATGTCACAGGTTATTAATTTGAAATGGTTTACAATAGACAAAAAGACCTACCTCAGGCTAAGGGTCAACTGCTGCTCCTTTGATTTGACCAAGTCCCCTACTTTGAAAGTAGTGCAGCCCAGGAAACTTCGCTATAAATGGTGGGGGGGGAAAAGAAAGAAGGACATCTTTATTAATTCCCGAAGTTTTAATCATTTAACTTTTAGCCCTATGCCTGCAAATCTGTCTCTCGCAGCAAGAGAGAAATATTAAAACGAAGCCCACTGCCTTGAGGTATTATCTTGCAGAATGCTTTCATACATCACTGACATGATTATCGATAAGCTGTTAAGCTCCGTTTTTACAGACGGGAACCCATTCGTTTTCATTAAAAACAAACAGTCTAACAACCTGCCACATACAGGCCATGAAAAGTAGAGCCACAGGAAAATTTTCATTCTGCATGGAGAAGGAGTTCCCCTTTGCAAGTGATTTCTGTAATACAGGAAATGTTAAATTTTCAGGTTTTTACCCATGTTGCTCTTGCTACAGTAATTCCTCAATCCCTTGTACTCTATCATCTTTGTACTCCAGATATGAATGTATTTGCTTGCTGGAGCTATTTTTCTGTGCAGCTCAATACAAGTTATTAATAGAAATACTGTATCTGCCTAGTTTATAGCCAAACACATGAACATTTGTTTTCTTTGTTATTCCCACATTTCGCTGGACCAATTACTTTCTAGTACATTTAAAGGGAAATGCGCTCACCCTGCTCATTTTTTCTAAACTTTTCTTGACAAACATTGCTACATGTCATGTCTCTCTCAAGGTCACCCTTTTTGCATCTCTGAGCAACCAGTACAAATAGCAAAACTCAAACTCATTATTCCCTTTCTGGGAGAGAACTTTTCATCCTCTTCTGATATCCCCACTGCTCTCAACACTGAAATATCAATTTATCAATTTCTTTCTATCCCAGGGACAAACAAGAAAGGGAAAAAACCCCAAAAACCTTATGTACATATTCCATGCCAATATTTTTTCAATATACAACTCACTCTGATTGTCTGTGACTAAACAAAAAGATGGTATTTTCATTAGTTCACGTACAGACTTGGAAACAGGGTAAGCAAATAAGCACCAAGTTCTGTCACAGCATATATACTTAGTTTTATTTTTGTCAGATTAACAAAATAACAAAAGGGAAAAGACTAATGGCAAAAGCAATGTGCTCTTGTAGGGAGAACCCAGGGACAGAAGGTCCTAGGCTCAAGTTACATGCTTCAAGTGTCAGCCTAAGCTTTATGGAGACAGCACATTCAGCTCTTGAAAATGAACAACACTCGTTACTGTTGAATAAAAGTTGGGCCATGCCTCCATCAGTAAGGTCAACTTGCCTTTGGATCCTTGAATTTTTAAAAGTGGGCACAGAGGTTTAGTGCCCGGACAGATTTTTCAAGCATCTAAAAATACATGGATATAAACCTAAGTGTCAATTTGGGGACCCAAATATGGTTTCTGAGTTTGAAAAATGGGGTCTTCAGCAAGGCCTACTCAAACCCCCAACCCTGACCCCAGTCCCACACTCATGGTGATGTCCATGTAAGTTTCCCTCTCTTTGCTGCACAGTTAGACAGGAAGGCAAGGAGAGTAGGTACAGAAATTCAAAACAGTATGGGTGAGGGAAAGTACCAAGACAAAGGTTGGGGGAATAGGAAACCCAGGGAGGAAGGAAGCAGATTGGAGAAATGAGACTGTACAGAAACAGAGGGTAAAAAATAGTGTGGTTACGTAATTGTAGAATGTGGCAAAGTCTTTACTGTCAAAAAGTGATTTTACAAAGTGCTGTGAATAACTTAAATAAACTGTGTGTATCATCTTGCATACAACATGCCCCCGAATATAATACGCACGTTGTTTTAGAAAGACAGAATGAAGTAAAAAAGATTTTTCCAGAATTAGGACTACATGGAGCATGGACAAAGTTTAGTCTTCAGATGGCTCCACCTGCATTTCCTGCATAAGAAAGGCTGAAAATCTAGCTGTTGCTGTAATCTGGTCTCCATGGGTGAAAAGAACTAAAGTGTCTCCAAGATTGTGAAATAGTAACAGAGAGACAAGAAGCAGCCAGTAGACAGCAAAACTGTCCTAAGAAAGATTAGCTCAATTAGTGAAACATCGAGCCCGTTAAAAAGGAGAGAGGATTGTTAATTCCCCTGGAGTGAAGAACAATATAAGTCATTAAGTAACTGACTCCCTAGGCTGCCTGAATAGTAATGCACCAACTGCTGTGCTATGCAGCAGGAATCAAAGTAGGGTGCTTCCATTCCAGCCAGAAAATCAGCTTCCCTACTGAATACACACACCCTAATTTTGGGGGCTATTTTGGGGGGGAAAATTTGCATGCTGTATGCAAGGAAGTGTGTGTGTGTGTGTGTGTGTGTGTGTGTGCAAGGATGGATGGAAGTACAGTATATATATATATATATATATACACACACACACACACACACACACACACACACACACACACACATACACATATGAACAGTCCTAGTGAGACAGGATACAAGTAGCTTTCACCTCAAGGTAGCCAGTTCATGTCATAATGCCCAAGACTAGATACCTAACTCTAATTAGCTATAACACTGTGAAAGCAAACCAGTTTTAGAATTAAAGACATAGACAGTATCACAAACTGCACACAAACAAAGTCTATTTGGACATTTCCCAATTCGTGTGCACTTGACTTTGAAATGTTATCAATCCTTTAACACGATCTTTTGCATATAAGTTAGCTTTCCATGATAAGCACCATCTAACTCACTTTCTCTTATCTTACACAGGGTTTACAACAGGGCTTTGATCTCAGTTGGGATCTAGGTATTACTGTAATGCAAATGTATAGTGATGAAATGAAATAGCAAATAAGAAAATCTGGATATCTGTGGCAGCTCTCTTAAGCCAAGACCCTTTGCTATTACAGGTCTGAAAGGCCTCTGGGAATTAGCCTAACTTCTCCAAGCTCATAGAACACAGGGTAAAAATAGTATTATTTTCTAAATTCCAAACATCATTTTTGTATTGTGGGGAGCAGGGGGGGAGGGAGAGGCAGGGATGGAGGGGAGTTGGGGACCCCCCCCCCCAAAAAAAAAACCCCAAACCATTATTTTCTAGTCCCAAAGTCTTCTGCCTGTCCCAGCTTTTGTCTTGACCTTCATTAGGAAGAGGAATGTTTTACACTAAAAGTTGTCAAGGTCATATAAGGAAGGTAACACTAAGTGGGACAACTCCTCCCCTTTATCCCAACTCAATATAAGTTGCCACCTCAGAACAATTACTCAGATATCACAAAATTATATATCACTAAATAAATCATTTGCCCTTTAAAAATTTATTTGGTGCCCCATCTCCAAATTTTAGGCAAGTTTTACAAATGGCCTGTGCCCTACATAACTAAGGAACCACCTCCTCTATGTTTCATCACAATCCCAAAGGTAAGCTGAGACCTCCTGCAATTTCCAGTTGTGCCCCAAGTTTGTTCAGAGACAATACATGGAAGCTTATCCCCCATAGTCACCTTCAGCTTCCTCCTTCTTGAGGCCTGCCACAGCCTGAGTCCTGACATCTTTAGGAATCATAATAAAACTCTACTTGTGCAGGGTTTTATTAGGTGGGCAAAAGCGTAGAGGCTAGACCTCTTTCAGCCTTTCCCACAAGGCAGCATGAAGAGTAGCTACAAGCAACAGGCACAGGAAATGTATCATAGAGTGCAAAACATTCTGGGACAGGTAGTTCTGTAGAGTAGCAGTGGAGTTGGCTGCTGCTAGGTGGAAACTTTCACTCCGTTTTTTGCCAGTGAAGTCCATGTTGGGTGGGAAAAATTTGCTGAATTTGGTTGGCAAAAAAATGGGGTCAATTGTCCCTTACTACAAGGTCTAGAGACAGACATTACACACAAACCAGTATAAGTGATCAGAAACTGATTTAAACCTGTAACAGAACAGAAGTTCAGTGCACATAAACCAACTTGAAAATGACTGAAACCGGTTTGAGATGAACCTGGTTGAATATAGTATCAGAATTAACTGATTTGGGTCAAACCAGTTTATGCATTGTCTTTCCCAAATCCCTTGCTGGTTTTAGATAAATCAGACTCCCTTAGCATCCTGGCATGCTCTCTGGGCTGGGTGGGGCCCTCTGCTCCCAAGCTTCAGCTGTGGAGACTGTGGGCTGCTCCCCACCTCCCCCTCACCTCTCCCTGCTGACCAGGGATTCTCCCCTCCCCTTTGCCTTGCAGAGAGGTATCTGTGTAATAGCTAGCAGGCCACATGCTGGCCACAGTCAGTGCTGAATCAACAGGCAAAATCAACAGGTAGCTGGTAATGTCCCTCTGTTTTCTTAATGGGGTGATAAACAATTATCAATTCCCAGCTGGGCTAATCAGACCATCTTGCAGGGGGCTGGCCATGCCCCCCCCTCAGCTCACTGTTGTGTAAAAGAAAGGAGGGCTGTACTAAGGCACCCCCCCCCCCGGGCTTTTAGCCTGAGCCACTGCAGGCATGTGCTTGCATTTCTGGGATGTCTGTCTGGTTACAAATATGGTTTAGCCTAGCCAGGTTAAACTAACCTGCAAAGATTGAATCAATTCAGGCTCAAGCTTTTTGAATGTTTGTCCCTAGCCCAAAAGCAAACTCCCCTGCTGCCCTATAAAACTATGACTTCTGGAATACTGTGACCCACACTTCCTGAACCTGCTGCTTCCTGTAGTTGGGAAGTACAAGCTGAGCAAGAAGCAGGAGTGAGGCATCCGCCACCCCGCCCTTAGGCAGTGCCTGGGAAACATGCCCTCTTCACCTAGCCCATATTATGTTACTGCAAGTGGGGTTAAGTTCTAAGGTACTGTTTGGGGAATTGCTTTATTACTTATTACTTTAATATTTTATCTGTTTTTATATTTTATCTTGTTTTTATTGTAAGCCACCATGAGCCTTTTTGGAGAAGGGCAAATCAAATAAATCAATCAATAAATAGTGTAGATGCTTCCACTGTGGAAGAAAGTGACTCCAGATTTTTCAAAATGCAATCAGGGGAGCCTCTGGGTTCTTACATAACAAGGTTGCCACTTCTCAAACCGATGGCATTTCAGTTTTATTTGTGTTTATCAAGCCCTGACATAGAAGCAATAGCCCAATTCCTCCCTAAAAGTAGGCCCCTTTTTAAAAGTAGGGCACAGCAGTGGGCTTTAGACAGATCATCAAAATTACTTAGTAACACAACAAAGATAACTGTTATAGCAGTGGTAAATTTACCCTCTGCTTCATGCTGGGAGCATCTACATGAGACATTTACTGCGGAGTAGACTAGTCAGCTCCACAGTAAAAGTCATGCATCTACACATGCACCCCTATTAGACTATAGTAAGCTATTTAACTTTGCTGCTGGTGTACTTCTAAACACAAGTGCTATCCTATGGCAGTGTTCTTTATTATGCATCTACACACATGTAGATGCTGACAGGGCTGTTTCAGTGAGGGTGATGCCTGCTGGCTAGTTCTGCACTGCAGCACCCTCATGCCCCAGCCAGCCCCACCGCAATACACTGAGCTGTGTATGTGTGTGTGCAGTGGGGTGGGGTTGGGGAGCAGCAGCCCTGGTCTGGCACAGGCCCCTGGGGTCCCCTGCCAGTAGGGGCTGCTCCAACCCAACTCAACATACTATGGCTCCACACACATAGTCAAACAGCATGCCCAAGAGCAATAAACTCCAAGGTTTGTTGCTTCACATTAATGGCATGTGTAGATGCACCCCCTGAAAACTAAAGTCCATGCTTATTCAAATAAGTGTGATCCCAAATTCCATACCTAACCCAGTTAGTTATATGATAATAGCAGTATTCTAGAAGGCTTCAATGAACTGAGATTAACTTTATATGAGAAGGGTTTTCAGGAGTCAAGGAATAAATGCACTCAAAGCAACTCACTTATCAAGTCTATTATTCCTGTCAAGAACCTCTAAAAAGCTACCCCACCTTCCAATAGAAACTGAGTCTGTTAGCTCCCAATAACCTGATAACCATCTAGAAGCATTACATGTATTTTAAAGTTAGAGTGTGTCTCTTGTTTGAAGAGGGCCGAGGAGGGGGTGAAGGGGCAGCGGTTAAGCTGTCAACACAAAGTGAAATTGAACAGAAAATGCTCACCCCAGCATCTGTTCTTGGCTCCTTGTTTTCAGAGAGGACATTGGTGCGGACCTGGAAAAAACAAACCATAAACCATCTTGGTATTTTTTTAAAGGGAATAAAAGAAGCTACATGTGGATTTTCTTCCTCTTCCTTCTACCTTTTTTGGGCTCAGGCCAGGCCCAGGTAACTTCTGATAATTTAATATTTTCTTTTAATAACTTAACACTTCAACATTTTTGGCCTCTTATCCAAGTCCTCTTTTGCAATAACCCATTTGTCATTCCAAAACCTACCATTTCTCCACAGGAGACAGAGCTGTGCTCAACTGCTCCCCTCATACATTAGACCTTCGGTAAAAATAACTCTACAGCCAGAAAAGTGTTTACAGGGGTTTTTTTACTTAGGGTCACTCTTAGGAAATGATTCATTCATATAATGCAGGATGATGTCATGACAAGGTTGGGCTGTATTGCAGATTCACTTATCAAAGTACATACCTTTGGGCATACACACTTGCACACTACCTCTTCATAACCCAAAACTTCCTAAAATGTTTCTAAACCAGTGTAGTTAAACTAAAGCAGGTACATAAACAACCACATGTATTTCAACTTAAGAGCAGGGTTTTGTTTTTTTTAACTTAACCCTACTTCTACAGATTGAGCTGAATCAACCTAAAACAGAAATACGAACTTCTATTAACATACCTGTATCTGTTTTATTACATTGATTTTAAAATAATTTAGTTAAACTAGTATAAGCAGCAGGTCTAGAAAAGTCCTTAGATTGGATTTCAGTTCTAATTAAATCATAACCTATGCTGTTTACTCTCTAGTAACATACATATGGCAAAGTACAGAATATTCTTCCTGGCCCTACAGGCAAACCTGTTTTGCCCTACTTCTTTCAAATCTCTTCAAAATTTTCACTTCTCCCAGCATGTTTGTGATTTCAGTGGGGATACTGTGTACTGTAAACAAGTAGGTATTGCAATTTCTAGTAAATGTTCCTTTCTCTTCAGTAGAAATACACACCAAATCAAAATTAAGTTCACTTCCACTGACATAATGGCAGCCTGGCCATTATGTACTCTACTGCAACAGATGGGTAATGCTCACATCAGGAAACAGCCTGATTCCCTACCTCACCAGTCTATTCCATGTCTTCTCATATCCTTTACCCTAAGGCATTTCGTGATTAAGCAGTCCTTAAGTTCCTCCAAGGATACACGCTTCCCATTATCCCTGGTCCTTCTACAAAATGGAACGGCATGCATGACTAATTTTCATTTTCCTGGCAAACACCAGGGACAATATGGCCTAATTTTAATTTCAATAACCAGCTTTGCAATGCTTTGTAAGTATTTTTACTACCTAATTTTCGTATGTATAAGTTAAAAGTAGACTACAGTGCTTATTGTAGAGTTGAAATTGGTAACAGAAGTCAAACTATGGCTACGGATGAAGCAATTTTATTGAGGTAAAAGGAGGATGGGAGATTTAGGGCTAAATCCTCTTTCACTTTATGTGCCTAAATGGCATGCATGTAGCTATGTAACTACAACTTTTTCACATACACAGTTCTGGTTTCTGTTGCTTCCATGTTTTAGCCCAGTGGTAGTCAATATTTCTGCCTTGCAGGCCTGATGGAAAATACCCTGACCATCTGTGGGGCACAGCTGGCAGGCTGTCCTGACTCAAGGGCCAGGGAGGGTTTGCTGGTGTCCCAATTAGGCCGCACAGAGGGAGCCGGGGGCAGGGGCAGGCCATCCCCAACCCAGCCCTGTTGATGGGAGAAAGTGGGGCCCAGCTGTGATCTGTTGTGCTGGGGACAGGAGGCATGGCCCAGCTCCAACTCAGCTATGGGGGACATGGGAATTTAGAAGCAGGGGAGAGTGGCAGTATTGCCACATCAGCAAATTTCCCCCCCTTGGAGAGTCCTGCAGGAGGATGCCATGGCTCCATGGGCAGCATGTGGCCAGCAGGCTGGAGGTTGAGCACCCCTGTTTTAGCCTATCAGCATAGTGATTGTTAGGGCACATGCCCAGGGAGCAAGAGACCCTGATTTTAGACTCCTCTCACCAAGAGTGGGTTTGACCCTGCATCTTCTGCTTCCCAGCAGTGTGCTCTAATGACCAGCCCAGAGGTCAGGCATTAACCAGATCCCTCTTCAACTCTCCTCTTGAAACTGACCCACTTCATCTTGCATTTATATTTACTGGAAAAGAAGCAGAGAGATTATGGAAGTTTCTTCCTCGTTGATCTAAAAGGGTTCATGCTATCCTTCTCAGACCAAGTATAAAGTGCCAAAAACTGCAGTTACGTGGCTATGTAAGTGCCACTGAGGCATGTCAAGTGAAAAAGGATTTAGCCCTTACTACCGATCAGTTGATGCATAGTAACTGCATCACCTCTTTTATGCAGCAAGTGACAGCCAAGCCAGAACCATGTCTCCCTGAATGAAACAACCACTAAATTGCAACATTTTGGATTCATCTTAGCATGGGATAAAGTGGACATGAAAAAAACAGTTACCATGATGCATAGTAAGTCTTCCATCCCCTTCTACTACTATACTTTTTTCAACTGTCCACAGCCTGAAACTGAGTAATATCTTTCAAAGCATTTCTATTCTAGTTAGAATTTATAAACTGGAAGAAATCTTCTTAAAAAAAATGGCAATTTTAATCTGGTTTATTCATTTGCCAATTTAAATATGAGAAATACTGTTTCCTTAAATGTACCTATGTTTTAGAGCAGTGGAACGCAACCTATCCAGCCCTGAGGAGTAGTGCAGGGGTCAGTCTACAGGCTGGATCCCATATTAGTCTGTAGATGTGACTGCACATGCCAGCCTCGTCCCATGCACCAGGCCTAGTTGTGAGGTAACCCCACATGCTGCCATGATCAAGTACATAGGAGTAGGCCCATGGGACCCCACACAAGCTAGAGGTCAAGTTGTACAAGCTCTCATAGGTTGAGCACCACTGCCTTAGAGCAAGGAGATGTTGATATTCCCTAGTAGTTACTGTACTGAAGAACATTTTTTTCACAAAGTTTGAAGATACAGGATGTTACCTTTTTTCTACTGAAGATCAAGTCATTTGGGCAAGAGAGTAGCAGGCCAGGCACTTGTACGCTGGATGACACCATGGGCTGCCAATCCCCCACCCCCTGTCCCCTGCTGCTCCAATCCCCTCCCTGTTCTGTGCCCTCTGCTTACCAGGTACCACCAAAACCCATAGCTAATGCCAACAAAGAATGACAAATTTGTCAGCAAGGGCACGGATAAGGAGGCTTCAAGTGGTTGCTTTAATGTAGTCCAGGGGTCAGCAACCCTTGCCATGCATGCCAAGCATGGCACGTAAGGCCATTTTGCTCGGCACACAACCACCACCCCGAGCTCTGAGCACCTGCTGCCAGCCATGGAGCCCAGGCTGCTCCCAGCAGGAAGCTGGGAGGCTGCAAGCCCTGCTGCAAGCAGACAAGGCTCCGTGGGCCGGCTGCAGCCAGGAGGCTGCAAACAGCTGTTCCAGACTCTGGCATGTTGGCACTCCAGCACCTTCCAAAGTTGACATTGTGGGGTTTTTGGCACTCCAGCCAAAAAAATGCTGCCTACCCCTGATGTAGTCTCTTTAAATTGCTGTGTTAATGCAATCACTTCAACATGCAACCTTTAAATTGCTGCTTTAACATGACCCCCTGTAAGCCAAAGCTGATCTTGGCACGTCATACTTGGTCCCAATGCCATAGGCTGCTGACCCCCAAGCTGGACCACAGTAGGACATTATGTGAATATTTTTCTGGATACCATTTGATAATTTGGTACATTTCTTTAGTAAAATATTGCCAGTTCAGAGGAATATAACGTCATCTACATCGTTTATTTCAGTTTCTTGCACAAAAATGAAATCTTTAAATTTTAAAGCAGTTGTAAACACAATCATGGCTTTAACACAATAGCACAATGTTTTACAAGAGAAAATAAATTCATGTCACTTCCTCTTAAGAGATGTTCTACTTAAGGAGCTGGGAAGAACAGAAGTTAGAATACATATGGTCCTTTAAAGAAAAGCTTTTGTATCCATTGGAGGCTATGGTTAGCATGCATTTTTAATAAGCTAAAATTAGTGTAATACATTAACATTTAAAAAGTAACATCTGGCCCAGGGTTGTAGTAATGCAATTCCCTAATCTTATATTTCTTTAAAAAAAACAACAACTTAAATACTTAAAAAATAATCTTAATTAAAAAATAATTTGCTTAAGAACTACCGTGCAAACTCTTCTTTATCACTGATTCCTATGCAGTTGCATTGGGCAACCAGACTCTCCAGTTAACAAAATGTCTGAGGCATGTGCAGTTTTAAGTCCTTGTTTAAATCCCACTGAAACTGAAGCCCAGCTAATTTGTCAAATAGGCAGACACATATTCAAATAAAATAACTATGGGTCTTATTCTGCAAAATGATAAACGTCCTCTACACTTGCTGCAGTATCATTTCCTAGGTAAGGCTTAGAACCTGATCGGATTGATCCTTAGAGGCATGTGTAAACGAAATGATGGTCTCAACTCAAGAGAGCACTTAAATCACCCTTTTTGAAGAGCTGCTTGCAGGTACTGGGTAAGAGGAGCAAGGGAGGCAGAGTCTTGGTAGAAAGAAATATGTATAACAAATATGTAAAAAACCAGCAAACCTACAGAGTTGACTTCCTTGCAGTTTGTAGATACATTTTATGATTACATAAAAAGTGAATTAATTAAATAAGGGAAACAATTTCTCTTGAGCTGAGGAACTGCAGAGGAACAATTTTAATTAAACCCTAAGTATAGCTGAGGGATTAGTGGGAAAAGTTATTTACAATCCTAATTTGCCAATTCTAATTTGCTTTCTAATTTAGCCACATTCACACACTTTTACAAATAAGTTTACAATGTATAAATGTGCAAATTCATTTTTATTAGAACAGCTGGCTGCTTGTGAGCAAATATCTATATGAATAAGACTACATGGAAACATTTTTGTGGTGGCTGTTTAAAAAACTTTCTACCTAGACTTTTTAATGAAAAATGGATTTTTAATTAAATGACATTTTTGTGCCAAGCATCTGTTTTCCATGGAAACATTAAACTTTTGAACAAAAAAAATCACCTAAAAACAGAACTATTTTGATTCAGATGTCACCATGGTGCCTCCTGGAATGGTAGTTTTGCTGCTTCATTTCCCTATTCTCTACTATGTTTTGAGTTTAATCCTACTATGGGACAGATTCCATCTGTCATGATACACTGCAGACTTTTTTAAATAGTCACAGAGAAGTAACCCATACGACAATACAGAGAACAAATGGCAAATACTCAAAGCAGCAGCTAAAAATGAATGGGTTATTTTTCAGAAAAACCATAGACTGAAATAAATGTATGGAACTGTTCAGCTAATATTTATACATGATGAATACACATGGCAACTATTACTGTGAAAAGTTCCCTGAGCTCTCATGCCAAGTCATGAAGATTAAGACTAAACAAATACGAATAAGCATTTTAAAACATATTAGGCAAGTAACTTGTCGTTACATTTTTTTTTCCTTTTTGGCATCTGTAACAATCCTGGCATGCCTCAGGCAGTCTGTTGACCCCTGGCATGTTGCCCTAGCCTGCTTACCTTGCTGGCTACCTGGTACACTCTCCAAGCTTGCTTGCTACAGCTTGATGTTACGAGAGTGGGAGACTTTACTTGTTTAACCACATTTTATCTGAGATCCTTTCACTGCAAAGGAGTTCTTTGTCTCTCTCTCTCTCTCCTTTGTCTTCTCTCTCTCTCTCTCTCTTTTAGAGTTAGTGTTGGGTAAGTCTGTGTATGCCTGCATGGCTGTTCTGGGTTGTGGACGTCCGCTCTATGCTTGTGCTGTATGTATTGCCTTCCCACTGGTCTTGCCCTAAAATACCCACACCTCCCTTGCCAAGCAACAGTTTAGAGCAGAGATTCTCAATCAGGGTGACACAGCACCCCAGGGTGCCTTGAAATCCTTTCAAGGGCACTGCGGGGTGCACCATAAATGTTAGTACTGGGTAGATGCAAAGATGATTCACAAGATAAACCCAGAGACTGCAAGTAGAAATCCATAGTTGTGGTCTTTCTGAGTTCTTTCAATGGAAAAAATGCTCTATTATTTTTCTGTAGTAAAAAAAAAAAAAAAAAAGAGTGAAAACTAAAAGCTGGCATTTTCCTAGGGGTGCCATGAGCTTATCCAAGAGTGCCTTGAGACTAAAAAGGTTGAGAACAACTGGTTTAAAGCCCTGAAAAAGCTTTTACAGGGTCCTTGGACTTCACCACCACCGACAGTTTCTGTGCCTCTCTGGGCCTTTCTTGTAAGTCTCTAGGCTCACTTGGTCCTTTTCACAATCCTCTGGCCCTTTTTTAGAGGGTTAGCCTGCAGTCCTCAGCCAGGCTACAGACCCACAGAGTTCAGGCTCCTCTCTCCTGCATTTCACAGTCTTTAGCAGTCTTACAGGAAAATCTACAGTACCTTCTCCAGGTGCCCTTAGTGTCCCTCCAGTCCTCTAGCCACACTCTGGATTTCAAACAGGCACAGAAAAAAAAGGAGCAACACAAATGAGTATAGAAATTCTTGCAGGACTTTTCTCACTCTAGGGTCTGCAGAGCTCCTTCTCTGAGCCTGGCAAGGACCAGTCTGAGGCCCTATCAATAAGTCTGAGATTATAATAAGGCCCTTGGGCCCCTCCTCTTCATCTACCCAATTTGCCTGTTTCCCAGTAGGCTGCAAGAGCTTTTTTGTGGGACTCAGGTCAGTTGCAGTTTTTATCCAATTAGTTGCCTGATGATAATGGCCCGGAGTCCTGCAGCTTTCTGGCTGTGTTGCTTGGTGGTGCTCCCAGTCACAGAAGTAGGAACAGCAGCCCTGTAACTCAGTCTCTGGGTTCCCATCAGCTCCTATAGAACCCTTGAGCCTGCCTGCAGCTCTTCATGGGGCCCTGGAGCCTGACAGCAGCTCTTACAGGGCTCTGGAGCTTGCCCCACATTAGGCAAACTAGGTTCTTCTTGAAGGTCCCTTATCTCTCTCTGGCCTTCTTTTCCTTAGTAATTGGACACGGGCCTCATTATGGCTAGGGACAGACATTACACATAAACCAGTTTAAGTGATCAGAAACTGATTTAAACCTGTAACAGAACAGACCTTTAGGGCACATAAGCCAGTTTGAAAATGGCTGAAACCAGTTTGAGATAAACCTGGTTGAATGCACTATCAGATTTAACTGATTTGGCTCAAACCAGGTTATGCAATGTCTGTCCCAGACCCCTTGCTGATTTAAGATAAATCAGAGTCCCTTAGCATCCCAGTTGCTTTGCAGCCCTGGGCAGGGCTCTGCTCCAGCCCAGCAGGGCTGGCCCCCTCCCCTCTACTTCCTGGTTGGACTGCAGACTTATCCCTGGCTTCCTCCTGTTCCCATCCCCCTCCCACCACCCCCTGATCAATCAGGGATTCCCCCCTCCCCTCTGCCTTACACAGACACCTCTCAGCATTAGCTGGCATACCACATGCTGGCTACGGTATGTGCTGTGGGAGACAGGACAAAAGCAGACAGGACAGTGTTCGCTTAGGGCTTTTTTGGAGCTAATCAACAGGTAGCTGGTAATGTCCCTCCGTCCCTTCCATTGTTTTGTTTGATGGGCTGATAAATGCTAACAACTCCCTGTTTAACTCCCTGCTGTGTACCTCAATGCTGTTATCAACAGTAAGGGGGCACAGGACCCCTCCCTAATCAGAGTGTCCTGCCAGGCCCTGCCCCGCCTCAGTTTAGCATTGTAGAAGAGAAGGAAGGGCTGCTCTAGTGCCCCCCCTCCCCCCCCCAGATTATAGCTTGAGCCACTGCAGGCATGTACCTGAATTTCTTCAGTCCAGAGGGGATGTCTTAATGTTTACAAACCGGTTTAGCTTAGCCAGGTTAGACTAACCTGAAAAGATTGAATCAATTCAGGCTCAGGGTTTTTGATGGTCTGTCCCTAGCCTATAGAATCTCATCATAAGTAGCAATTCCCTCAACATTCTCCATAGGATCACTAGAACACATCTAAACTGTTATTTACATCTATAGACAGATTTTTAAGCTTAGATAAACATTACATGAGGAGAGAAAGATTTTCCCCATAATTTGCTCATGCTTTTCAAAGTAAAGTGTGATGCACTGAGGAAATTTTTTGCTCAGAACTCACACAAGATTAAGCTCGACTAGAACAAATTATATTATCTTTTCACCAGAGACAACAGGTTTCTAAAGACAGTCAAAAGGTAAGCATGTTATGGGGCAGCTCTCTTTCAGTGGTTCTTGCCTTAGTATTGAAATTGTCACTAGTACAAGTTTTCATTATGAGCATTTTAATCATAGAAAAATCAGCATTTACATTAGAATATTCATTCACATGCCTTCATAGTGCACTGAGCTACCCAAGTCTTAAATGCCTCTTTGGATAAAAGTTAAATTCCGTTTTAATTAGTCTCCTATAGTAGAAGATAAAGGCTAATTAAACAGGACATTTTTGGTCATTCCTAGCATACTACATCACATGTACACCATGCTAGTGTTCAACTTACTGAACCTTTACCATCACTGATACCTCTTCAGAGTTATACAAGAATTAGTATAATTAAAAAAGAATATACTTTTTTGTATACCTTCAAACATGCCACAAGTAGTTAATTCAAGGTGGAAGTGAAAGACAATTTCTCATTTTAATATTTTATGCCTGACCTTAGTTCAAGCCTCTACATTTCATTTTATGACTGAAGACTTGTTTGTAAGTTGTGAACTTCATTTTTTAAAAGTTAAGTAACCATTTTTTAAAAGTTAAGTACTTAAAAGTTAAGTAACCCAAGGGCCTTATTATAATCTTGGACTTATTGATAGGGCCTCAGACTGGTCCTTGCCAGGCTCAGAGAAGGAGCTCTGCAGACCCTAAAGTGAGAAAGCCAAATTCTGCTCACTGTTACATTAACATAAATCTAAAATAACTCCACTTGCTTTTAGATTGCATTCATGATATTTATTACTTTGGGAATTTAAAATGCATTAAATTATTAACACCTATTTACTTACTGGAGTAGTCTCATAATAATGACACTTCGACATATTTAGGCATTATAAGAACATGTCATAAAGCAGCATAAGATACACTGTTGAAAGATATGCTGGACTGATGGCCTACGATCTAGTATACATTAGCTCTTTGTGGGAAGTCTCCCAGAACCTTTTTACACTCATTGGAGTTTCCTTTCTCACACCAATATTCTCTGGATCTGCTCTGAAAGAATGGATTAGCATTTCCCTCTTCAGTTATTTTACC
The DNA here is from genome assembly GCF_030867095.1 of Alligator mississippiensis. Taxonomy (NCBI): domain Eukaryota; kingdom Metazoa; phylum Chordata; order Crocodylia; family Alligatoridae; genus Alligator; species Alligator mississippiensis. The sequence goes on along the minus strand of NC_081825.1, from coordinate 103,301,682 downwards.
AGTGGCCTGTGGGTTACAAATGCAGCTGACACAACCAGCAGCTATAGCTTTCCACAAATGTTAAGGTAATAATCATTAGGGCTGTGCAAAGCTTTAGGTGCTGATTCGATTTGGAGGAGATTTGGCTGAATCTCCAAATCCGAATCAAATCAGGAGATTAAGAAAAAGGTCTGAATAGATTCAAACATCTCCAAATAGATTTGGAAAAGATTCAGAGAGCTTCAGAGATTTGGGCAGTTCCCGCTCACTGCTGCAGGGAGCTGGACCCAGACTCTGTGCTGGTAAGTAAGTGGTGGGGAAGGGGGGAGGGGACCATGGGGGGGGACCCCCACCAGACCCTATCCCTGCTCCCCCAGGCCCCCTGAATACCCCCTGACCCCTGCCTGCTCCCTCAGCCCCACCATGGCTGCCCTGCCCAGTTCCAGCTCCCAGCTCTTTAAATAAAACAAAAAAAGCTGCCACTCACCAACTGCTGCCAGGTGGGGGGTGATCTCTGCTGCCCCCCACTGCCCTTCCAAAAGCCCCTCGACCCCCACCCACTCTCCCAGCTCCCCCCCTCCACCATGACTGCCCTGCCCACCCCAGCTCCCAGGTCTTTAGGAAAAGGAAAAAAAAAAGCCCTGCACTCACCGGATGCTGCAGAGGCCTTGGAGCTTCTGGGGGCTCATGACAGAGCACCCCATGCAGTGTGAGGCAGTGGGGATCATCCCTCACCTGGCAGGGCTTTTCTTCTTTTTTTAAACCGGGAGCTGGGGCCGGGTGGGGCAGCAATGGGAGGAGGGCTGGGAGAGAAAGAAGGGGTCGGGGGACCCGTGCCAGAGCCCCCGTGGCATGGGGGAGTGGGGATCCCTCCCTCCCCGGCAGGGAGTCTGGGCCTTTTTTTTTTTATTTTTTTTTTTTAAGAACTGGGAGCTGGGGCTGGGCGGCAGCCATTGATGGGGCTGGGACAGCAGGCGGGGATGGGGCCTGACTGATTCAGAGATTCAGCCGATTCAGCAGTGGCTGAATCTCTGAATCAGATTTCGGGTGAATCAATTCAGGACAGTGATTTAAATCACCGAATTGAATCACTGTCCCCCAAATCGGCTGAATCTGAATACAAAGTAAATACTAGCCGCTTTGCACAGACCTAATAATCATCTGCCCTTAATGCCCTGGAATTTGCCAGCAGTAAGACATAGTACAGCCTCTCTCTTGGACTTGAACAGCCAGAATACCCTTTTCAGAATTCTCTCTGAATCTGTCCCTCCATTTACCCCTTTCCTTAAGTCTCAACCTAGCTATAACCTATAAACCATGAACCAACTGTATTATATAAGTAGCAAGCAATACTACTATTGCTATTAAAACAATAAATGAAGCAACTGTCATAATAAATATAACAGAAATGATCAGATTGTTGCACAGGTATAAAACTGTCCCAGCTATCAGACTCTCAGACTCAGGTATTAAATACTAAGAAATCTTAGTATGTGTTGGGAAGCAGTTGGGAATTAAGAAAGGTGAATATTCAAGTGCCAAAAAGATCTGTTTTAAGAATGAATAAGCTTTTATGATGAGGAGAAAGCATTTGTACTAAGGTGAAGACGTTTGTTTAGGATACAAAAATGGAAGAGGTAACAACTCAGAAAAATTGTATGGATCCTATTGGTTAGCATTTTGCAATTCTTGTATTTTTCATGCAAATGTATTAAGCCAAATTTAAGTCCTGAAACCAGAAGTTGGAGTATCACGAAGAAAAAAAGGATTACAAAAAAAAGCATTCAAGAGCTGTAGAATTTCTAAACTACTTTACCTACTACACCAAAATGTTAATTAATTTTCCCTCATATTAATACAAGATCATTGGGTTGTAACTTAATTATGTTGTGTTTTGTGCTGGAACAACTGAAAAGTTACTAAACAGTTCACATGATATAATTCTGGCATAAAATACATTTTACTTAAATATTATTGGTTAGGCACTTGTTTACAGGGCAAGTCGCTAAGAACGTATTTAATAAAGGACCAGGACTTTACAAGTTTCTCTTTACCACAATGCCTTAATTTAAAATAGAATTAGATTTTGCCCTCGTTTCAATTTGTAAAAAATTACCTAAAATGCCATTATTTGGTGGTGATTAAAAGTTGGATTATAGCTCCTCTTGTAGAAGATGGAATAAGAAGCTTTCTTCCATAAACCACTGGCCTGAGGAGTGGCTAGAATTTCTCCTACCCAAGAGAAATTTACAGGATAGACTGTGGGGAGTCCATAAGAGGTGGCACAGACTGCTCTCCACCCCAGCCATCATGCAATTGTATAATCTCTTTTGTTGCAAAGTCACCATGTGTGTCTGCACCATCCCCAGACTCAGGGCACTGGCTAAACAATAGAAAGACTATGAATAGCACTGGAAGTTTTGCTTGAGTGAGAGCTTGAAGAAAACAGGATTTAGGCCAACTGTATATGAACTATAAAGAGACAAGGAAAATCCATTTTCAACTTAGGCTACAAACAAGTGTGTTTATCGCAGGATAAACTATTTTATCCTGGGTCAAAATACACTCCTTCAAACATCCATGTCCACTGTCCTAGGATAAATCTTTAAAAGGTTCACAAGATAAGAAGTACTAACATGTTCTCCCAGGGCATTCTGAATCAATGGCATAAAAGCAAGAGTGCATTCAGCTCCTCACTAAACTCTGATTAGAAGGGTGATAATTATGCATACACACCACTCTCAGGACATTTCTGTTCTAGAACAAACACAGGCACAGCTTGTCCAGGGACAAAAGCAGTGTCTGTTCCTAGCCCTTGAGAAGCAAACTGTGATCCTAGACCTCCAAAATTAAAATTTCATGTTTCAGAAATTATACAGTTAGTAAGGGACAACCTCTCTCATAATTTGTTTGCCATTTCCCAGAAATAAAATTACTAGAGAAACTGGATTACAGACATTAAAAAAAAAAAGAAAAAAGTACCGTTTGTCCCAAAACATGTTCCCATAAAAGTAACACAAAGCCAATCACTTACTGCTTACCAAAAGACATTAGAAAATGCAAACTATAAATTGATAAACTTTAGGTCCAAAGAGAACATTGATTGAAACAATGGAATTCATACCTTACAAACATAGCTCTAACAATAACACTTTATCTATGTCTGATTTACTTTCACATAAAAATAAGTTATTTTTGCAGTTAGAGACCCTAATTTGATTTATACCTTGCTGTTAGTGTAAATACAAGAAGGCTGCCAAATCTGTCTATATAAATCTAAATAATCTTAATATGTTTTCAGTAAATGCAATAAAAAATGAAAGGAAGGAAGCAGCCTATTTATTTACCTTGCTAATAGGGCACACAGCATGAGCAATAGGTTCATTTTTTAAACTAGCTTAAACAATACTTTTTTTTCCAAGGGATAAAGATATGACAAACTATAATTAATATGTGAGGGATTTAAAACCATGAAGAAAAATGATCCTCATAAATTAAAGATAATTAACAACTAGCCTCAGCATCATTAAAAAAAGATGCTCACTTACTACTAGTAATTAATTTCTTTCTTATATAGACTCAGGGTGCAGACCTTCTGCTGATGTAAGTTGCTAAAACTTCATTACTCTCAATGGAGGAGGAAAGGCTGTATTATGTTCACAAAAGCCTCTTTTGCACAGAAGAGCTACCTTCACTAGATTCTAGGAGCAGATGCGAGGAAAGAAGGCCTTCACCATGTGGTTTCAGTGCATATGGCAAACATTGATAAAGGAAGCAGCTAGCAATGGTGGTTGAACTACTGGGAGACCGAAGACATCAGTTTATTCAGAAAAATAAAGGACTAAAGTAAATGCACCATTCACAGCTGTTAAACTAAATGCCTAAGGGTACTTCCATCTTCAGAAAAAGAATCCAAAATGAATGCCCTACCAACTGCTTTGTGCCCTTATTCCTGGAGGGGTTCCAAGGAGGTGGCATGAGAGTTTCATGGAACGTGCCCCACAGCTCAGCAAATAGTCTGACATTCCTCAGCAGAGGAGCAACTCTTTTGAAAGAGCCTTAAATTATTAAGCACACGGACTTGAAGTAAATGATTATGAACCACAAAATGCTGACCTGCAGCATCCACTGCAATCATGTTGTCAGCCTTCACACATGTATTCACCCTAGGGAAGTGACAATGAATATAGTTGGTCAGCAACAGAGTTCATTACAGCTCAACATGAATTGATACTTGTACCATGGCTCTTACCCAGCTACACCATAAATGTAACATGCCAAATGTTTCTATTTCACCTAGCAGATAGGTTGCCAGTCAAGTTTTAAAAGTTCAAGGCAGCAGTAGTTTCAGAGGCTTTTCATCATCATGTTGACAGATGTTCCAAGAGTGGCAAAATATGTGAATGGTTTTCTGTCTCCCATCTCCTTGGAACAAAACACTGCAATCTTAAAAGACTGTATGAGTGCTAGGTATTTTTGAACTTCCAATTATACAGGATCATACCTCATAGAATTTATACTCATGAAAAAGTAGTAGAATTATTTTTCTACTATGTTGCCAATTTTCTTCTGAGATGATTTGAGAAATCTGTCTAGGGCCTTTTGCATATTTATGCGAAGGTGCAAACTCTGGGACAAATCTGAGTTTGGGATTTAGGAATGAATCTTTTCTGCTGCCTCTTGCTTCTATTGCAAACATATACCTGCAAGAGATGTTACGAGAATTTCCTGCATCTGGCTGAAAGCCAGTAATAGAGGGTCACTCATCTTAGATTACTGCCATACTTTAAACCAAGAGCTATCATCCAGTTTTTCCAAGTGTGAACCCCAGCATGGTAACTAAGCAACAGAATTTGATGAGGATGATCAGGGCTTCAGCTGACAAAGGGGACAGGATGCTATAAAAGAGACAGAAAGACAGAGAGACCAGATGAGGAGCAGAAAGCTAGCTGTAGGACAGATGAATTCTGTAATTTCGAGAAAAGTTGTTAGTAGTGTTTGTTAGTAGTGTTAGACTGAAGAGAGGCAGAAGGCAGGGCAGGGAAGCACCTTAGAGACTAACTGGTGTGAGTTCTCACAGGCAACAGCCAACTTTGTCAGATGCCACAAACAGACTGCAGAAAGAAAAGAAAGAAAGAAAGGGTTTTAAAGGAAAGGGGAAGGGCCATTGCTGAGAGAGAGAAAAAAAGGATATATTAGATCAATAGGACAAAGGAAGGCAGTTAACACAGTGAGAGACATCACACTTAACAGCTGGAGTTAATAGCTAGTCCAGGTAATGGAATAAGAATCATAGTCTTTGTTGAAACCATTTCTAATGCAATCAAGGCTGTGGGTGATTTCTTGTTCTGCAATTACATACTCAAGTTGTTTTTAAAGTTTTGGTAGTGCTGAGTTGCTGTTGGTTCCCATAATGGTCCAGGAAATATGCTAGAGGCAAGACTTCTTGTGGGCGATATCTTTTACAGGACCAACTTCATGGATGGGGTAGATATATGCAAGGTTTCAAGCACCCTTCCTCAGGCATCTGGAGAGAAGATGACACAGCAGAGCCAAGCAGCCGATGGAACACAAGCTTGTGTAAAACTCCATATGCACCATATTTATCTGAACCCAAAAGAATTTTGAATTTAAGATGACCCCACAATAATTTGATTCTATACATGGAAAATGTATTTATTACAATTTGACAAGTGTGGAATCTAATTATTGAAGGGCCATCTTAAATTTGCCCCCTCATCACTGCAGCAAGGAAAGCAGTAATGGTGTGTTTGTTGGGGGGGGGAGGGGGGAACGGGACAAGGTGGGGGAGACAGGGGGTAGGGTGGCAGGTAGTCCAGTAGCCTGACCCCTGCCCTCTGTCCCCCTGCAGCTTGTCCCTTGGTGCTTGTGCCCCTGCTATGTGTTCCTTGCCCCCCACATGCTTCTCAGTGGTGCTTTCAACCTCCGACTTTGCCCACCGCTGCCCCTCTCCCCCCTCATTCCTTACCACCTACTCCAACTTCTGCCTGCCTCCTTAGACTCCACCCCTCCAGGCCTTCTATCCTCCTCTGCCTTTACCCCTGCCACTTGCCCCTGCTGCTATCTGCCCCCCCCCAGCACCTGCCACCCCTTCTCCCTGCTGCTGCTTACCCTGAGCCACAGCTCTAGTTCTAGCTCTGGCCCAGGGCACAGAGCATATGGTAGCAGCAGCAGTGGTGGTGGGAGCAGCAGCTCCGGCCCTGGCTCTGACCTTGGGCCAGGGCAAGGGCCAGAGCCAGAGCTGCCCCTTCTGCAACGACTGCTGCCTGGCTGAGTGGTGGAGGAGGGGCAGGAGGGGTTGGAGCCATCATGGACTTTATGCAATGAGCCAGAGTAGGGCCAGAACTGGAGCTGATGCTGTAACTGGCAGTAAGTGGTGGCAGAAGGTAGGGAGGGCAGACAGCGGGGGAGGCATGGGGGTGGGGTCTGATGCAGTTCCAACTCTGATCCCCAGCCCAGCTCAGGACTGGAGCCAGAGAAGCAGCAGCCAGCTGCCATTCCCCTGCACCCCCCATCACCTTGAATTTAAGTCATAGAAGAGGGGGCCTTTTACCCCAAGGGTGCTTATATAAAAGTAACATTTTTTTGTGCCATCAGGCCCCTGAAAACATGCTACAGCCATGATGTAACATGCTTGCACAGCTGCAGAGCACTTTTAAAATGGATGGTCACATGAAAAATTAACCCTGATCAAATCAGGTTATAGATGAAGGCACATGTGGGTAAACAGATGAAGAGAACTTGTGTTCCCTCCAGGGCTAATGTTTTCCACCTTCCAGGGCTTGGCTGGTGCTCATACCAGTGATGGACCTGCTGGCTGTTTTGCCTGGCCAGAGCTAGAGGTGGGGATGGGGCCAGGTGGAATGCAGGCCCCTCATTTCATGCCCCCACTCCCACCTACCCTGGCTGGGGTATTTGGGAGAGACAAGCTGGGACCACTTGGGCTGGGGAGAGGGGTAGTACAGCAGCTTCCTTCTCGGAGGCTTCTGGAGCAGCCCTGCCTGCTGGCCAGTGCTGGTGCAGGCAGGCTCCAGTGCCCCCAGGTGAATATCTGTTGGGGGGGGAGGGGCTTGAACTCACAGCAATTTGTGTCAAGTGCCACAAGCTAGAGCAGGGCCCTAAACATCTGTAGGCACCCCAAGTTGAAGGGGGAAAAATCTTGGATTTGAGTAAACAAGGTAAATAAAAGAGGATATAAGAGAGATTATTGGGTAGCCAAAAGGCAGAAGAAATACAGTAGAAACCTGGTAAAGAAGGAACAAGTTTGTTCAGAAGGTCTTTATCACCTGCGAAGTCTGACCTCACAGTTCCTGTGTTCGAAGGAAATCTACCCCACAATTTACAAAGTAAGCTTGGGAACAGAAATGCATTAGCCTATTTGGCATGAAGTACCAGGGACTTAAAATAGACAATGACTTCATAGTCTATTATAATCTACCTGATATTCACTAACCTTTGCACTTCACAGGTGATAACAGTCCTCTTGAACAATCTTGTTCCTCTTTTATCAAGTTTTTACTGCATCTCTCTTGTTTGTTAGCAACCTGATAATTTCTGTTGTATCCTGTTTTCATTTACATATAGTTTTATACAAGCTTTTGTTCTGCCGCTTAGTTTGCTGTTTCTGCTCCTGTCCTAGAGGCCTGAAGATGGGCACCATGATACCCAAAAGCTTACCTATATCTATCCCAACCATGCAGCTGGTCACCCAAAGAATTTATGCCACTTTTTTTTTTTTTAATTTTATGGTCTAAGGACAGCTTCTCTGAGGCTAATGATGGACATCCAAGGAGGTTAAAGTGTTCTCCCAGGGGCTTTTGAGTGTTTCTGAAACTGATGTCAAATCAGTGTCCATTCATTCTTTTATGCGGAGATTGCCTTCTTGGCTCAGTGGGCAATGTAAGATGAAGATTTGGGATAGAAGCCATAAAGTACAAGAAGGGATCATGGCTACGCTAAAAAAATCAGAGCTGATACAGATACTCCAAGGAAACTGAGGCATAAAAATATTGGTAGGCAATTATTGTTTTGTCTGGATCTGAATATTTATTGGGAGTATTTAAGGAAAGGGGTATCTTACTATGTCTTTCTGCTGCTCCTATCATGCATTACTGAGGAGATCCACAAGTTTGGAGCACTTGGAAAGGAATGTGTCAGCACTTCTCCTGGGGGATCCACAGCAGTAAGGTTCCAATTGTGTGAAGCAGTAACAGAGACAGGAACTGGTCCAAGGAAGCATACCAGCTAACACGGGGAAAGAAACAACCACTCAGACCAACAGAAGTACTACTGGGACACTGTGCCATAGATTTATTATTTACAAGTCAAGTCATGGATATCTTCAAGAAAAAAAGCCAACAAACATGAAGAGAAGATGGAGGGAAGATGTAACAAACAAGAACAAAACCTTCTCCATAAATTAGCTAAAATCTGATGAATTCTCTCTCTTACCAGATGTTGAAATGGGTTAGCACACTTATTCTAAAATTCACTAACCACTTTTGAAAAATAGAAAATTTGTTTGTGTGCACTCAATTTTGCATATTGTGGGCCTTAGACTGTTTAAAATGCATTCAACGTTCCTCTAAAAAGTGTCACTAATTCTGAACATGCTAACAGTTGCTATGACATGAAAGGTACATGAAACGTAGGTCCTTTACATCTGTGTTTACATCTAAACATTCCTAGCTCTTAGAAGTATAAAGAGCAATTCAATTAAGCAATTCAATTAAACTATACAAATACATTTCAAGCATTAAATATAAAAACATTCTTGCTCTCCCATACAACTCAAGACCTTCCAGTTCTTTACTCAGCATTTCCATAAACGTTCTGGCTTGAGGGAGCACTTGAAAGCTAGACTCTTAAAATTTTAAATTCTCTGCAGATGGAGCAGTCCTGTCCCTAGCAAACGTGCTGCTCTATTTAAACTTCCTTTAAAAGTGGATAGTCTTGCTTTGCTGGTGCCTAGAGATACAGAGTATACAGACACTTTAAAGTTCAAAAGCATTTTGAAGAATCTATTTTTGCATCATAAAGTTAGAGTGCTAACCAGTTTTAATTCCCTGAGGAGGAAGTAGCGAAGAGAACTGTCACAAAATTTACCAATCAAAAAAGCTAAATATTTTGATATTTTCTATTTAAGTGAATCTCAGTGTAAGCCTTCTACAGTAATTCTGCTATCCCAATGTACCTTAGCCTTGCTATGGAGAGTCTATCTCCTAGGTTATGTCAGTACTAGGGTGTCTGAGCTAAAAATTCCCAGAGTTACCACCAGTTCAACTCCACCAAGGCATTACCTAAAATGGGTTTAATACCACATCAATTAAATCAGCACTGTCAAAAGCAAAGGTTATTGTTGGTCACTGAATAAGAAAAGTAACAATAAAAACATACCACACAAAAACCACTCTCTCTCCAATTTCTCAGTTCTAATCCTGAAAAGGAATTTAAAAACACCTTTCACAGACAAACCTATGAACCTCAGTTCATCAATGTACTGGATACAAAAATCATGGACTACATATAAACACTGGATTTATGACGCATTATAACCTGCCTAACATCTGACTCCCCAGGTACCTCTCCATTATTTACCAGCTACATTCATGCCCCTTCTCCCAGTCTGTCTCTCACCCACTGATTCCTCAATTTACATTTTCACTGACTGGATTTCTTCCATGTATACCAGTCTCTGGCTTCTTTACTAATCGTTTCATCCAGGAAGAGCACACACCAACTTCAGACGCTTCCTCAGCCTGATGAAGGGAACTTAAACCCAAAAGCTTGCAAAGAAGAATTTTTCCAACTATTTGAGTTGGTCTAATAAAAGATACTAGATTTATCCAAAGAACCTTGTCTACCTATCACTTGCACTGTACTTCTGTGGTGGTGAAATCATTACAAGCCCAGGTATGAATCAGAAAGAAAAATATATAAATTATTTCTTTGGAAATTTTATTCACCTACACAAGTAAGTATTCCACAGCCTCAAGAAAATGGCCTAGTCCAAGTCTAGAAATAAATGTTGCATCTGTGTACACAGATGCACATATTCTATTTCTATGTCTAAGTGTACTAGCAGCCTTCTAAATTAGTTTTGGATTTTAAACATCGCAAAGCTTATGGAACTCACCTTTTAAAATCTACTTCTAAAATAGACATTGATCAACAATCAGATGCACAGGAGCTTAAACAGGCTGGGAAAGATAACGTGTTTGGTTTATTGTGAAAGAGAAACCATGTGGAATAAGATTTTTTTTCTTTTTTAAATATGGATACTGGGGTAGGAGACAGGGTTAGTACCAGAGCCACTCCTGGTCTACTCCAGCTAGACTGAACAAGGAGTGAATCTGAAGTACACAGAGTCACAGCTCTTAGAGTGTTTTATTTCTTTTGCTTTACGTACTGCTAGTGTTACCATATTTCCAGGATCAAAAAAAAAAAGGGGGCAGGGAGCCGGGGGAAGTGGGGCAGGTAATATGACTGTGAGGGGTGGGGGGGCAGTGATATGCTTGTGCCCTTCCTCTGCCCCTCGCTCCTAATCCCCTGCCCCCCAGCCCTGCTGGTGCCCCTCATTTCCGACCCACAGCCCTGACCCCCCAGCACTGTTGGTGCCCCTCACTCCCGACCTGCAGCACCCTGCCCCACAGCCCTGCCATTGCCCCTCACTCCTAACCCAGAGCCTCCTGTCCCCCCAATACTGATGCCCATGGAGCTCCAGCACACGTGCGCGTGCGTGCACACACACACTTGCTGGGGCCCATGCAGAGCAGAGCAGGTGACCCCTGACAGCCAATCACCTTGCCCACTGCTCCCAGCCCCAAGCAGCCAAGCTGCTCCAGCCCAGGGAAAGTGGAGACTTAGCAAAAACCTGGACATTTGCTCCCATTTTAAAAACCCGCCCAGACACAAGGACAGGGGGGCAAAAGAGAGGACATGTCAAGGAAAAGCCAGATGTATGGTAACCCTACATACTGCTAGTTTCTGACAGTCCCTCCTCAGAGCTTACCTGTGACTCAGGCTGATAGAATTTTAGCTACTCTGCATCATTGCTGGGCCTGCACACTACGGAAAGGTCACACAACTCAGTTCTACAAGAGGTCTTAAACTATCTGACAGAAATTGTGAAAAAAGGTCAGTGACATATTCTGATAATAAGGATGAGAGGTAGTTTTCTTCTTAAAACAAAAAGCAATAATACTTCTGGGTTTGATAGTCAACTCTGTTATTTAAAAGTTGATTTTTTTTTTCTAAAATAAGGGTATTTCTAAGTAAATCCACCCCTCATGATCATTATAAATGACGAGTGAAGTAATTATAAACTAAACAGATTGGGAGGGCTACACTTTAAGTTTCTTCTTATTTTTTCACTTACATGGGAAGGTTTCTGACTACCAGAAGGAACTCATTTTTCACAGCCAGTAGTCCTATTCACCTAGATAATGGTCCTTCCAATATGACAGGCATGGAGCTGTCACCTTAGGAGTATAATTATTTAAGCTTCTTTTACAAAAACAAGGACACTGAGCCAATCCATTGCACCATTGCCTTCTTTTTGCCGGTTGTAGACATTCAGCCAATCCACATGTTCTTTAGGGCAGCAAGGAATTTTCTCACTGGTGTCCAAAGGTGTCATTTTTAGGAGCCTGAAGCACACAGAAATCTAGTCAGTCAATCAGACATGTCCAGCTTTTGAAAGGGGAGTATTCGTTGACCCCAAGAGAGGCAAAATTGCTTATTAGAATCAGGAGTATACCAGTTGGGAGGCTTCTGGAGCATCTGTTGAGTAGCAGCTAGAGAAGAGAAGATATTTCTGCTGTTTTAGGCCCAGCATTATAAGTGTTGTGTAGGGCACTTATTGCACACTAGGGTCATGTACTAGCATCAAAACCAACAAGTGTCCATCTGTTATTTGCAGCTAACCAAAACAAAAGGAAACATGTTACAGTTGCCAATTGAAATTGCTAAATTATTAATTAAATGGTCTCTATAGGCAATCAATAAAGGCAGAGCTTACCCATGTAAACTGCACCACTGAAGTCTAAGGAATCCTATGCCAGACTAATAGCTGCAGCCACAGATCCAATAATGAAAAGCCCTAAAGCATTCTGCAGCTCCCAGGCAAATGATGATGTGACAAGACTGGGTTTAAAGGGCCTGCCAAAGGAAAAAAAGCCCCAGTTGAGCTTAGGGAGTGGCGCGAGATGCATGGGTGAAAGCCCTTCATGCTCCCACACCCTGAAGCCCCCCAGCGACCCCCAACAGCTGCAAAGAGCCCCCGCCGACCCTCAGCACAGCCGGAGGTAAGCGGGGCCTGCGGTGGGAGGGGACTAGCCCAGCTCAGCTGTGGGGAGGCAGCTGAGAGGAGCTGAGAAGGGTCTCATCTCGCCCCAGCTCCTACTTCGCCCGGCCCCCCAGGGAGCCACACAACCAGAGCCTTGACAGCAGGCTGTGGAAACAGGCGTGCTTGTCTACAAGGCATGTGAGTTAGCATGGAGTCTGCACAGGAGGGTAAGCAGGAGGGCCCGAGGCCCTGCCAGTGCGCCCTAGGGAAGCCAGTCCCATCAGCAGCCAGCCTACCAGCAGCATCATGTGGATGGGTATGTGCTGCACCCCAAGGGTCCCCTCAAAGTCTGCGGCCTCCCCCTCTGGCACCTCAGAGGCCTCCACCCAGGTGGAACCCATGGTTCTGGGCTCCACACAGACAGAGCCTCTGGCTTTCAGCTGCAGGGGCTGCCTGACACTTAAAGGCTCTTGGGTCTGGGAACACGGCCACCTCCCCTTGTGAGGTCTGATCCCTTTTGGAGTCTCTGGCACACCAGCTAGAGGAGCTCCAGTCCACAGTCCAGAGACTGCATGCCATCAGGGATGATGAGCAGGAGACTGACACCTACTGCCAGGCTCTTCAACCCCTGGAGGTGGAGGGTAGACCAAGGTCACCTCCTAGGACAAGGGAGGACTCAGGGATCTCCCATACTGTCCAGTCAGGGGGTTGGACCAAGGTGATCAAGGGCCCCAAGGCCTGCTGCACCAAGGTCCCCCCCTGCTGGAGCTTTGCAACAGGTATAAACCTCTCATAGCCCCAGGAGAGTCTGCTAAGCTTCCAGCTCCTGCAGGCTCAACTGTAGCTACCATACCTGATCTCCCTAAGACAAAACGCAAAGTGTTCGTCATGGGAGACTCCATCCTGAGCAGGACTGAGGGGGCAATCTGCTGCCCTGACCCCTTAGCCTGGGAAGTGCACTGCTTCCCAGGAGCCTGTATCTGAGACATTGCAGAGAGGATCCCTAAGCTCCTCCAGCCCACTCACCACTACCCTATGCTCCTTATCCTTGTGGGCATGAATGACACGGCTCAGAGCAATCCCACCCGGGTCATGAAGAACTACAGGGATTTGGGAGCCAGGTTTCAGGGGCTGGGGGCGCAGGTGGTGTTTTCCTTGATACCCCCAGTTTTGGGCTACGGGTTGAGGAGGGAGAGGAAGACTGAGGTAGTAAACCAAAGACTGCGGCACTGGTGTCATCATTAAGGGTTCAGCTTCCGTGACCAAAGTCCGCTCTTTGCTGAGAGGCAGTGAGCTGCTGGGAAGGGACAGCCTGCACCTCTCTCCACTGGGGAGGAGGCTCTTCTCAGCTAGACTGGCTGACCTGCTCCACCAGGCTTTAAATTAAGCCCACTGGGGGGTGGGGGGACTACCACCACTGCTGGCCTGCTGAGCAACCCTTGCAAAGCCAGCAGGCCATGGCTGTCTAAGGAGCCCACCCCTGCCACAGCCCTGGAATGGGGCAAGGCAAGGGCCCCCAAAGGGACGCTTGCCTGCCTGTACACAAATGCCAGGAGCTTGGGGAATAAACAGGAGGAACTTGTCCTCCTGCTCAATGCAAACAATTATGATGTCATATGGATAACAGACCTGGTGGGACTCCACCCATGACTGAGTCACAGGTATAGACAGCTATACCTTGTACAGGAGATCGCATGGACAAAAGAGGCGGGGGTGTAGCTCTCTATGTCAAGGAACGTTATGCGTCCCTGCAAGCTGACATTGGCGCCCAGGGTGAATGACTGGAGACCCTCTGGGTTAAAATCCATGGGGAACACAGCACAGGGGATACAATGGTGGGAGTCTACTATAGACCCCTTACCCAGGTTCAAGAGCTTGACCAGCAGTTGGCCAGGGAATTGGCTGAGGCCACATGCTCCTGGTTCATGGTTGTCATGGGAGACTTCAACTACCCAGATATCCCATGGGAAGAGTACTTGGTCAAATCTGAATGGTCGCAAAGCTTTCTCACATGCGTGGATGAGCTGTATCTAACTCAAGAGGCCTACGGGTCAACGAGAGGTAAAGCACTGCTTGACCTGGTGGTGGCAATGGGAGACGACCTTATCAGCGACCTAACGATCGAAGGGAAGCTGGGTGACAGTGACCATGAGCTGATCACCTTCACCATCCGCCATAAAGCTGGCAAGTCAGTCAGCAATACAGAAGTCCTCGACTTGAGGAAAGCTGACTTTGACAAGATCAGGAGCCTTATCAGAGAGGCCCTAAGGAACCACAACCCAAAGGGGAGGGGCGTTCAGGATGAGTGGTTGCTCCTCAAGGGAGCGATCCTGGACGCACAAGCAAATTCTATCCCATCTTGGAGGAAAGGCAGCAAAAGGGCACAGCAGCCCCTTTGGCTCTGCACGGGACTAGCGGACCTCCTGCATCTGAAAAGAAAGGCCTACAAAGGATGGAGGATGGGATCCACCTCCAAGGAGGAATATTCTGCACTGGTCTGGACCTTCAGGGAGCAAACCAGGAAAGCCAAGGCTGTGACTGAACTCCAACTAGCTACAAGTGTCAAGGACAATAAAAAGTACTTTTTTAGATATGTGGGGAGCTGAAGGAAAAGCAAGGGCAACATTGGACCCCTGCTAAACCAGATGGGACAACTAACAACTAATGCCCAGGAAAAAGCCAACTTGCTAAATGGGTACTTTGTGTCAGTTTTTCACCAGTCCCAAGGGACGCCCCTGCCCATTATGGGACAGGAAAGCCTGGGTGAGGGAGATTCCATCCCTCTATCAGTGCTGACCTTGTGAAGGAACACCTTGAGAGGCTGGATACCTTCAAGTCAGCCGGCCCTGACAGTTTATATCCCAGGGTACTCAAGGAGCTGACACGCATCATAGCCCAGCCCCTGGCACAAATCTTCAAGAACTCCTGGCACTCTGGTGAAGTGCCTGAAGAGTGGAAGAAGGCCAATGTGGTGCCTATCTTCAAAAAAGGGAGGAAAGTGGATCCAGCTAACTACAGGCCCATCAGCCTGACATCTATCCCAGGGAAGGTCTTAGAAAAAATTATCAAAGAGACTGTTCTTAACAGACTGGCCGATGCCAACATCCTGAGGGATAGGCAGCACAGGTTTGTTGCAGGTAGGTCTTGTTTGACCAACCTTATTTCCTTTTACAACCAGGTGACCTATCACCTGGACAAGGGGGAAAGAGATTGATGTTGTATACCCTGACTTTAAAAAAGCCTTCAATCTGGTATCCCATGATCATCTCTTGGCAAAACTGGCCAACTGAGGCCTCGGCTTCACCACGACCCACTGGCTGGGGAATTGGCTCTGTGGTCGGGCCCTGAGGGATGGTGGTTGACGGAAGTCTACTGTCGTGGTGCACTATGACCACTGGGATCCCCCAAGGCTCTGTCCTTGGACCTGTATTGTTCAACAACTTCATTAATGATGTGGACATTGGTATCAGAAGTGGACTGGCCAAGTTCGCCGCTGACACCAAATTTTGGGGTAAAGCATCCACACCTGAGGACAGGAGGGCAATCCAGGCTGACCTTGACAAGCTCAGGAAATGAGCAGATGAGAACCTGATGGTGTTTAACACTGAAAAATGCAAGGTTCTCCACCTTGGGAAGAAAAACCTGCAGCGTCCTTATAGACTTGGCAGTGCTACGCTGGCTAGCACTATGGACAAAAGGGATTTGGGGGTCATGATTGACCACAAGATGAACGCGAGCCTTCATTGTGATGCTGCAGCTAGTAAAGTGAGCAAAATGCTGGCTTGCATCCACAGATGCTTCTCAAGCAAATCCTGAGACATCATTCTCCCATTGTACTCGCCCTTGCTGAGGCTGCAGCTGGAGTACTGCGTCTAGTTTTGGACTCCACAATTCAAAAAGGATGCAGAGAAGCTTGAGAGAGTCCAGAGGAGAGCCATGCACATGATCAGAAGTCAGGAAAACAGACCTTATGATGAGAGGCTGTGAGCTATGGGACTCTTAAGCTTGGAAAAGCGCAGGCTCAGGGGTGATCTGGTGGCCACCTATAAGTTCATAAGAGGTGCTCACCAGGATCTGGGAGAATGCCTGTTCACCAGAGCACCCCAAGGGATAACAAGGTTGAAAGGGCACAAACTCTTCCAGGACGGTTTCAGGCTGGACATAAGGAAGAACTTCTTTACTGTCCAAGCCCCCAAGGTTTGGAATAGACTGCTGTCAGAGGTGGTTGAAGCACCTACTTTGAACGCCTTCAAGAGACATTTGGATGTTTATCTTGCTGGTATCATATGATACCACCCGTGCTAGCTTCCTGCCCCTGGGGCAGGGGGCTGGACTCGATGATCTTCCGAGGTCCCTTCCAGCCCTAATGTCTATGAAATGTATGAAGATGAAATATGTCCCTTTTAACATTATCAGTACTACAAGCTTGAAACATTCCTCAAGAAATAAAAATTGTTCTGAAGCAAGAAGTTTAGTCAATCCCAGATGAGACACCTTTTATATGGATTGAAGCCTATATATTATTTTAAGAAGTATGCCCAGAAGTTATGCTATGATGATTTTTCTGTTATGTAAACACTATCCCTTGTTGACAGAGATGCATTTATTTTCTCTTTTGAGAATGTGTTTTATGTTCTGGGATTAGAGGATATTTAAAACCTATATACCCTAATTTAGGTACTTAAATCTATGTATACAGGTTGCCCAGATACTGGGATTGATTTTCAGTCTCCATTCTGTATTGAGAAAATGAAGTAAGTCACTTCTGATATCAAAGGAGATTCTGGGGTAGAGTGGGGCTTCTCTCAGGCTCTTCCTCCCTTTCATGACTGATGATAATTAGATTGGCTGTGATAACTTAGATGTATCCAGGATCAGACTCTAGGCTCCAGGCTTCTAAGAGTTGGGTCCATATGCCATGGTGCTGTGATGTGAGCATCTATCTATATTAAACACATGTTAATTACCTGTTCTCTTACTTAGTTACCTGACTTTCTGCTACCTAATAGTCCATCTTCAAACACCACACAGAATACACAAATGCATTCTTACAGTTCAGAGAAGCTGCTATATCAGCTGCTGTTGTGTGGCCTTGTATTGTATGTGCAGCAAAGATGAGATAACTTTATTAACTACAGGATATGTAACAAAAAAAACCTGACACCACTCTTTCTTCCCTCTCATTAGAAAGAAACAACACATATGGTTCATTATTTTGTTATCAGGAGACTGTATTCATAAAGCTTTCTATATGGAGTAGTCACAATGTTGCTCTCAAAGGGAGTTCTCAGAAAGTTGAATTTTCTTTACTTGAAAATCTGAGTCATTGTACCATATCCTATATACATTTCCTGTACTGTCAACTTCCTTTTAAAGCAAACATATGACAGTACTTTTAAATAAGAAAGATTATGTTTCTGTAACATCTTAGCTGAAACTGAATAAGCTACAAGCCTTCTATTTGAAGCCAATAAGGAGGATCTGTAGAAGGATAGTCATAACATGACCATGGAAAGCAAGTATTTTAAATTCTCATATTTTTGGTTCACAAAAATCTGAATAAAGCATTAAGGGGAGTATTTCAAAGATGAACTTGTTCATTTATTTCAGAACCTAGGTTTTCAGCATACAAATGTATGAGACCTACCGTGAACATCAAATAAATTTAAATATTTGGGTAAAATAAAACAACAAAAGCACTAAGAAGGTTCACGCATCTGAATGTATGAATCTTAACATTTTTAGAAGCAAGTGGCAGATGTGCTTTGGATTCTATCTTGTAAATTCTTTTTAAGAAAATTATAGTCATTGAAAACAAAAAAAGTTACCATTTATGCCTGAACTACTGTTCTTGTTCTACAACTCCAAGGCTAGGGACAGACATTTAAAAAGCCTGACCTTGAATTGATTCAATCTTTGCAGGTTAGTCTAACTTGGTTAGGCTGAATCAGTTTGTAACTGAACAGATATCCAAGAAATGGAGGCACATGCCTGCAGTGGCTCAGACTAGAAGCCAGGGAGTGCTAGAGCAGCCTTCCTTTCCCTTCCTCAGTGCTGAGCTATGGGAGGTGTGGCCAGGCCCAGGCAGGACACTCTGATTGGGAAGGGATACCCCCCCACCCTTCTGACCAGCCCAGCAGGGAATTGATATCATAGTGTTTATCACCCCATTAAGAAAACAACAGAGGGACATTACCAGCTACTTGCTGATTCTGCTTTGTCCTGTCTGTCACAGTGTGGACTGTATCCAGCATGTGGTTTGCTAGGTGATGCTGAGAGGTGTCTGTTTAAGGCAGAGGAGATGAGGGATCCCTGCTTAGCAGAGAGTTGGGAGGGTTAGGGCGGGAGCAGGGGGAAGCCAGGCAAATGCCTGCAGTTTCTGTCAGAGCTCCAGCCAGGGAGCAGAAGGGTGGGGCCAACCCATTCCTGCTGTGGAGTAGCGAGCATCACCCAGCCCAGAGAGCATGCCAGGATGCTGGGGAATTCAATTTAATTTAAACCAGCAAGGGGTCCGAGACAGACATTGTGTAATCTAGTTTGACCCAAATCAGTTAAGTCTGATACTACATTCAACCAGGTTTATTTCAAACCAATTTCAGCCATTTTCAAACTGTTTATATATACTGTTTACCTGTTCTGTTACAGGTTTAAACCAGTTTCTGGTCACTTCAAATGGTTCATGTGTAATGTCTGTCCCTAGCCCAAAGGTAGCTAATCTGCTGACAGGACAAGAACATAACACAGTGTCTCAATATCATTAAAAGGTCTACAGTTTACCAAAAATAAAAGAACCACCATTATCACCACAAGAAAAGGAGGAAAATACAACAGCATGAAGTCCTGCTGTAGCCTTCTTCCCCCATTCTTGGGCTTCACATTCATGTGTTGTATTCTGCTCTTTCACCTATGACGAATAATAAGAGAAGACGAATACCTGTTTGTTTTTTTTCATTACCACATCCTTAATTGCCTCCACCACTGTTTTGCTAGTGGTGGTCAGAAGACAATGCTCACTTACTCACTCAGTACTGCCTCAAACAGCAACACAAAGCACTGAGGTGAATACTGAGATTTCATTGAGCCTCATAAATCAGGATATGCAGATATACACCAGGGTCAGGAACTGAAATCTTAAAAGAAAAAGCTGCTCCCCTGTGTTTCAGCACTCCTGAATGGAAAATGAGGTTCTGAGGTATTGTTAGCAATTATTCTTAGTTGGCCTTATTCTAAGAATACTAATCAGAGATACCTGAATACCAATTTTCTAAGAGAGAATATACTTGTGGGGTCCATATTTAATTTGGGACCAAGCCTTATAGGTATTTGGACCTTTGAGTCAGGCTGACCTGTGCTCTTGTTTCTATTTGAAATTCAGTCTGCTAGAAAAACACTTTTTCATCATGAAAAAACCTGTGTTTTGGCTTTACTAGAAAGTCAATGTCTGGCAAGAAGATCTTTGAACTATAATTCATTTTGTATCACAGGGCTGACTATCTATCCTTGGCTTGAATACAGGTGAATCAGAGGAGTAGACTTGTTTAGTTTTCATATCATGGGATCTACTGGAATTTTGAGACTTATTTGTTATGGCCATGAAATGTACAGCAATTTTTTGCCTGGGAAAAATCGTTAGATGCTGTTTAATTAATAGTTTTTTTGAAAATTAGTCATTATCAGTCGAAGGGTAGATATAATGAGCTGTAGTGGATAGTATGTGAACCTATTTGCTGAAAGTGCTGCTGGCAATTCTTCTGGAAAATTAAAGTTTGATGGTTTCCCCTTCTACAACTCAAAAATTTATATAGAAGAGTGCATACAAAGTAACAGTATGACAAGCCTGCATGTCATTATTCTACAGAAAATATTAACAACATTATTTTCATATAACATCTTCCAGCTCAATCAACACATTTACAAAATGACTGGAGACTATTTATTTCCATTCAAGTGGTTCATTACATTTATTGCTGAAATGCAATCGCCTTAAAGGTAAAAGTAGGGAGCCATGAAAAATTGTACAGCAGTAACACACAACAGCATTGGACAATGTAAATAAATCATTCTTTATCTAGCAGAAATTACAGGGAGAATTTTATAAAACTGACTACATTATCTCAGCTCAGTTGAGCAAGAATGTCAGGGTCTAACATGCCTAGTTTTATAATATGTGCTATAAGATTTGTAATGCCAAAATGAAAACAGCACTTATACAGGGTAGCTACATAACTCCATTTAGGGGCATTTCTTCAGTATTGGCTATGATATGACTGTACTAAACAGTGAATCATTAACATTGATTCCTAAATTGCCTAACATTTCAGTGGAGATTTCACATTCAAGCACTGAAGAGACAGCAAATTAATTTCTTCATTATCAAATGATATGCAAATGATAAGCAAAAAATGACTTATGAATTCTCATCTCACAGTAAGCTAAACCAGAGACAGGATGTCTCCTTAGATCAACACCATCAGCATTCGTCATGCGATATTATCAGACTATGAGAGAAAGAAATTACTTTATGTTTGAAGCTGCAGATTTTCCAAAGCATCCTTTACAAATCATAAATACATCAAATGCAACATGATAGCACAACTAGTGCTGTCAGTTTTCAAGAGATTGCTACCAGCTCTCCATGATACTGAAAATTTCTTATTCAAGGTGAGAACTAGACCATAAAGAGGAAGACAACTAATGGGATGATATGAGGATTTTAGCTACAACTTGTAAATTCTGTTTGATATTGTGGGACTCTGTGCATCTGTGTCAGACTGCAAACCCAATTTGAATGTGGGGACTTGTCAACTCCTCTTCCATCCTTTGTTTCCAGAGTGAGCTAAAACCATTAGAAAGTGTCAGAATAAAGTCTTTCATAATACACAGACCTAACAGTTGAGAAGTATTACATTTTGGAGATTGTCCATGCAAATGAAGCACCCAAAGACAAAGCTGCATCCCCTGGGCAAACAAGTCTCTGAAATCCTCCAGAAGGGGGTTATTAAATAACAAATTACCTGGTGGGAGACAGTCTTTCCTAGTTTTCAGTTTGAGGGACCAACAAATTGAGAAGATGTCAAAGATATAGGTATCCCTCAGGCAGAAAAAGGCAGCCTGTACGTCTGCAAGAGGCTGAGACCATACTGGCACATGAAAATCTGGAAGCCCAGAGAGAAGGTAACTCTGATAAAAGAAAAAAGTGCTCCCTGCCTTGATTTAAAGGGTACAATACTGGGATAAAAAAGGGCAAAAGGGAAATGATTGGCAAATAAACCAAAAGTTTTGCCAACAAAGACACAATATGGCAGCGCCTCAATGCAGTCTCACAAAGGAGATGGCACCAGGTAAAGGTACCAAGCAGCAGCTGAAGACTGCAGCCTGCTGTACAGCAGAAAAGGACTCTCAAGCATGCTTCCCAGAACAGTGAAGGTATTCAGAAAGTGTAAGAAGAAAAGAGAAAAATGAAATATGAGTTTGGAGTGTTACCTAAGGCTCAGAACTGGTAGGATGTGAGAATCTATCTCTAGCCAGGCAGTTCAGAGATACTGGCCATGCCTAAACAAGTACTAAATGACTGCAGAGTACCCAGAGTTATTGCGCAGCAGCATTGTCAAATGGCTTTTAGGGGACACGGACTGCACAGTAGCTCCATATCATGTTCCCTGACATGCAACAGTACTGCGCAGTCAGCCTCTCATGTAGATGTGGCCATTGAGGTGCAGAAATGATGCACTGTTCAGTCTCTGGTCCAAGGTCAGGGGATTTCAGACATACCCACAGGTGAGAATGTGAGAGTGGACAAATTATGCAAAGATCTGTGTGCCTGTTTTATGACATGATTATGCATCTCTGAAAAGTAAAAGTGGAAATATAGAGGGTTCACAATGTCATAGTTCTGGAAAACCTGTAGAGTCTAAAAGGCTAGCATTAGTATTGGAAGCGTAAGCCAGCGAAAGCAAGGATCCCATTTCCATGAAAGACAAGCAAACAGCACCATGCTTTTTAAAAAGTGGGGTGTGGGAGCAGTGACCTGTGCTGCAGAGGTGGCTGCACTCCTCTCAGCCTCCCCCTCAGGGCAGGCAGAATCTATTGCTCTATTATTTTTCTACAGTCAAAAAATGAGTGAAAGTTAAACGCTGGCATTTTCCAAGGTGGGCCTTGAACCTAAAAAGTTGAGAACTACTGATCAGGTTTAGATTCGGAGGAAGTATAATGGTGCAGTTACCCCTCACTTTTGGGCTGGACTGTGGGGGCATGGCAAGTCAGTATGGGGGGGGCAGGGCAGATCAAGGCCCCCGTGGTGGGTGAAGGATTGGGGCAGGGGCGAGCGGGGCCCTGGCCACCACAACTAATTTAGTCCACTCACATGCAAACCTTACACTTAGATCCCTAGTTAGGTCAATCTAAGTGCAAACTGTACAAAAGTCCAGGAAGGTTAGATCCATCAAAACATGGCTGAACCGATCTAACTTAACTGTATCCTGGTGGAGCACTAAGTTAGATCTGGTAGAGGTAGCCCAATGTAACCGAACTTCTATACAAGTTCAGAGGGCAGCCCTAGGGCTGTGCTTTTCCTCCCCCTTTCATCCCCTAGGGACCAGGTTATTTTTAGACACCACCCTGCCCCAGCTCCTTCCCCCCACCCTCAAAAGGTCAACCACCCCCACAAGCCTGCCAAACTCCCAGGTCTGCAAGCTGCTCCCAGTGCCAGTTTTACTGGTGTTCACTGGTGGCAGGAGGCAATCAAAGTTAAGTCAGGGAAGGGGGAGGGACAGGTGGAACTGGGAAGGGAGTTTGTTCATCGGGGGGTTGTTCATGGGGCAGGTAAGAGGGAGGGAGGGTTAGAGGGCTAAAAATAGCCAGTTTGGGGGGGAGCCCCCCAAATCTACCCACAGCAACCCTCTCTGATCCCTGCAACACCCCACAAAGCCTCCAGCTTCCTCAGTCTGCCTGCTCCTCCCTCCATCCTATCTTTCTTCAGTTGGGCTCCCAGGACCACAGAATATTGGTAAAACCTGTCCCAGGAGTTATTTGCAGGTTTGGGTTGGTTTGGCAGCATTGGGGTGGGCTGGGGGGGGCAGGGTGGCAAGGTCTGGAAGCCTCTCTGATCCCACTGAGCCCCCTCTCCAATCCCACCACCCCTCCACAGACACTGCTGGCCCCCCGATCCCCTAAACTCACCTGCAGACCACACTAGCCCCCTGATTGCCGAAGTCCTCTCCCTCCCCCCACTAGCCCCTCTCTGCTACCTTAGGTTCAGGCTTCTGGTACCTATCTATTACTAAGTTAGGTCAGGGGGCCATTTTCAACCTGATCTAACTTGCCTTAACTTCTGGCTATAATATCTATACACAGTCTATATGTATCCAGTAAATTATAGGCCTGTCATTAAAACTTCATAACTGCTGTAACAAATAATACAAGTATGCCACTGAATGACGCACTTCACAATGACTGACAGCATTTACATGAATATAAAAATGCAACTGTACATCCCAATCAGTATAATGCACAAAGCTATTAGGTAAAATAAAAATAATAATATTTAAAATAAATATTGGAATTGTTATTTTTCTCCAGAACAAGTTTCTAAATACCATCTGATTAAAGTATATTTTTCTTAGAAAGTTTATTACTAACAAAGCTAATCATATTTTTAAAAGTTGTTATTTACTCACAACCTATATGAGATAAGTTTGTAAGGCCAGATTCAACTTTGTATCATGTTTTACAATCTTTCCCCTGCTATTCCCTTTACTCTTTTTCTTTCCCTATTAATTAGTCTTGACTCTACCACGTCTCCTAAAGGACCAAGCCCTAATCTGTCTAGAAAATATATCCTTCACCAGTGGCTGCAGAGCTCATTCAGGGCCACTCAGCCTTAACCTCCGAGACTGAGTCACTGAGGCATATCACAGACAATAAGGGTTGGAAGGGACCTCAGGAGGTCATCCAATCCAAGCCCCTGCTCAGCAGGATCACCCCCAACTAGATCATTCCAGCCACAGCTTTGAGCCAGGCCTTAATAACCTCCAAGGACAGAGATTCCACTACCTCTCTGGGTGACCTGTTCCAGTGCTTCACTACCTTCCTAGTGAGAAAGTTTTTTTCCTAATATCCCACCTAAACCTCCCTTGCTGCAACTTGAGACCATTGCTTCTTGTTCTGTTATCTGTCACCACTGAGAACAGGCCATATCCTTGACCTATACAATTTTTCATAGCTCCACTGAGATCAGAGCTATGGCAATTTATATCAGCCAAAAAAATCTGTCCTGTAATGCCCAAAAACATTAGTAAGGCTTCAAGTGAACTGATGTCAAAAGGAGAAGTACCCTGCATCCCCCTCAACATGCTTGAGGTCTGGGTTTTCCTATGTGAATGGCAGCTGGGGAGACAGACACTAAGGACCAACTGGACCCCAGCTTATAATACTGGCTGACAGCTCAAAGACAGAGCTATGAGTTAGAGAGAACCAACCCACCAGGCAGAAAGAACAAAATAAATTATTAGAAAAGGTGAAAGACCACAAGTTTCCTACACATGACTTTTCTTAAATATTTAAAATTAGTTTTGCTTGGTGAGCACTCAAAGCACATCACCTTCCCCCCCAACCCCCCCCCACCTCCAGCCCCCTCCAAATGTCTATCCCTGCTGAGTATACTGAAGCCCAAAGACTGCTGTAATTCTCTTTTGGACTTAACAGAGCCGGAGAGGGTTGACCTGTGAAAGGGAGTTGACTACTGAGAAGGATGAGGAACAGATCTGCCCGTTCCCCCAACATTTCTTGTTAGCTTCATAGGTCCTTACAATAATGAGGCTGAGGAACTATGGAGAAGCTACATCATCCCTTCTGCCCCATACCCAAGGCACATTCAGAATTGCTCTTGCGAGTATGGCTTCTCTGCATAGAAATAAAACCTAACTGCCCCTCAGTGTACATATAACAGGATTAGGATTCAGGTCAGTGACATCAATACTGTTTTGTATTAAATTACACACTTGGACAGATTCATTTATATATATTATAAACACACTCTATGTCAAAGAAACTTAAGTGGCTGTGGCTATATATATATATATGTGACTAATTTAATTGAATATTACAAATTTAGTCAGCCTGAACTACTACTCTGGTGTTGTCTGAAATAATCATAGCTAAGCTTTATTTATTATTTTTAGTCTGACTTCAGATCATTTTAATTACCAATTTAAAAAAAAACCTAAATGCCAACATATAGATTACTTCATGTTAGTGGCTTCATTCCAATGGTTATAGAAACTGTTTTTATAGTTGATTGCCACATAAGACCTGGATACAATAGACATTATTACTGCGGAAACATGCTTCAAAGATCTACTTACGTTGCAAATGTTTATTAACTTAAAAAGGTATATATTAATTGATAGCTGGATTGATGAGATAAATGTAACTCTTCGTACATGCATATAAGAGACTTCTGAACACAGTTTAAAGAAATCCAAGTAGTGAGTGCTGCAGACAACATAGAAATGAATGACTGATCCCTCCCTCAGCAACTTTTGGAAAACAAATCTATTATTTTCCCCATTCTAACTAAATTTTATTGTGAAAACTTACCAGTGATGACAGAACAATGGTTAACAATTAATTGGCTGTTTCATTTCTTTTTTTTTCCCACATCGTACTCTTTGCTTTGACTTAAGAATTTTCAATAAAAATGGTGAAAAACTCATTTTCTCAGTGACTGCTAAAAGATATAAAAATAAATTAACAAGCAAAACGCAATGTCCTGACAATGCAACTAACCTCTGGTTAGGCTGCAATACTGCAGAGAAGGATCTGGGAGTGACTGTAGACCATAAGGTGAATGTCGCAGGGCACCTTAGTGCCTGCTCCTAAGAGAGGAGAAACTGCCAGGGAGAGAGCCCTGGCAGAACCAAGTGAGCACAGCTGCGGGTTGCCGGAGCAACCAAGCGGAGCCAGCTGCCTGTAGGGGGCAGGGCCTGGCCCTTATAAAGCCCAGGGCTGAGGCCAGGCTGGCAGTTCTCTGCCAGCAGCCTGGGAGGCAGGAGCTCTGAGAGTGAGGTTGTGGCAAGTACAGCTCATAATAGCCCTGGAGGCTTGAGCTATGATGATGAGTTATGGCCAGGCGGCTTGCATTTGTGTTACAGCCTAGGGGCTTGTGGTTTTACTTTGTGTTTGTGCTATTACACCTGGAGACTTGGGTGAGGCTGTAGGGGTTGGAGGAGGCCTCAATCACAGGGACCTCAGAGAGTGTGGGGTGCCCTAGCGCCAGGAGGGCGCATTATTGTTCATAGCGCCAGGGAAGGCGCAGCTCACACACCAGTGCGTGAGCAACTGGCGGCGAGGAGCATGGCCAGTAGGTCGCGGGCGCAACCCGTAGGTTGCAGACGGGGACCTAGACCCCGGATTGCATGTGGGGGAGCATAGACCCCGAAGGCGCAGCTCGCACGCCACTGCGCGAGCAGCTGGCGGCGAGGAGCGCGGCCAGTGGGTCGCGGGCACAACCCATAGGTTGCGGACGGGGACCGAGACCCCGGATTGCGTGTGGGGGGAACATAGCCCCCGGCCCCAGGAAAGGGGCGGTATTACTGAGTAGCCCAGTGTGGGCACGGCGAGCCCCAGAGAAGGGGGGAGTGCCATACTGAGCAGCCCAGTGTGGGCGCGGCGAGCCCCCAGAGAGGGGGAACGCCCTTGTATGTTATTGAGTAGCCCAGTGTGGGCGCAGCAAGCCCCAGAGAGGGGGAGCGCCATTGTGTTTTGTTGAGTAGCCCAGTGTGGGTGCGGCGAGCCCCCAGAGAGGGGGAACGCCCTTGTACGTTATTGAGTAGCCCAGTGTGGGCGCAGCGAGCCCCAGAAAGGGGGAACGCCACTGTGCTTTGTTGAGTAGCCCAGTGTGGGCACACGGGCATAGCGAGCTCGGCCGCAGGCTACTGCGGCAATCCCCCTCAGACCAAGGCAGGGCGCTGCAGTTGCCCCTGAGAAGACAGGGAGTAGCAGCGCAGGGAGCCAGAGTCAGGGAGGGTGTCCGTGCGGTTGGCCCATAGGACTGGAGGCCCGCTGGAGAGTCCCGGAGCGGAACCACACTGGCAGGGGAGGCCCAGAGTGGGCTAGACGGGAGTCCCAGCAAGAGGCTGGGCACGAGAGAGGGAGCCCAGAGTGGGCCACATGAGAGAGGAGGCCCGGGAAGTGGGCGTATAGACCAAACAACGTCCATTACATCTGCAAGGGTTGGGGCGTGGTATCAGGGGAGGTAGGAGCCACGCATAGCCCATAAGGCTAGAGCGCTTGGGTAGCGCCCATTATACGGGGAGACCCACGAGGGGTCCAGGAGCTGACAGGCCCGAGGAAACACAAGGCAGCCTCCCTATTACATATATTCCATCAAGACGTGGCGGGCGAGAATGGAGGGTGCCCTCGGGCCGGAGTAGCGCGGTGAGAGGGCCTCAAGGAGATCACGGCCCTCCGCGAAGACCCCGCCGTGACAGTGAATATGAGCCAACAATGTGCTCTTGTAAAAAAAGTTGGGTTGTATCAACAGGAGTGTCACTTCCAAATCAAGGAAAGTGATTCTTTTGCTTTCTTCAACACTCCTGAGGCCTCACTTGGAGTACCATGTCCAGTTTTGCACTCCACACTTTCAGAAGGATGTGAACAGACTGGAAAGAGTCCAGCACAGGGAAAAAAATTATTAGAGACTTGAGAAGCAAGACTGAAGAGGAAAGGCCTAAAGAACTAGCATTATTCAGTTTGAAGAAAAGAAGACTAAGGGGGGGATTGGATAAGTTTCCAAATACCTTAAGGATAATTATAGGGAAGACTGAAAAGGGCTTTTCTCAGAGGCTGTGGGGGGCAGGACTAGGAGCAGTGATCTCAAGCTTCAACAGGGGAAATTTAATTTAGATTGAAGATTAGGAGGAACTTTCTGATTGTGAGGACAATCACACATTGGACCTGGCTACCTAGAGAAATCCTGAAATCTCAATCTTTAGAAGTTTTCAAAAGCAGATTTGCTAGACACTTGGCTAGGATGGTTTAGTCAGGGATGATCCAGCTTTGGCAAGAAGGCCGAGATGGCCTAGAGGTCCCTTCCAGCCCTACTTTCCTATGAACCTAACAGATTAATCTAAGGCTTAGTAACATTCTGTGAATTGTAACCCTTTGTCTGAATTTAGCCCATGCTGATATTAACCAAAATGTGTTGCTATCGATAGGCTGTTTACAGGCCTAGGTTGCACTGCCTATTTTCTAAAACTTTGCTTCCCCATCATAGAAATACCAACACCATAGTTTGCACTAACATGCAGCATGTCTAGGAAGACCAGGAACCAAATGTCTATGCAGCTGAGCAGCTCTCACACTGGAAGCACCACTGCTAAATTAAGTTTGAGGCCAACATACCAAAGAGATGTTTTCACTGTGACTGCCCGTTCTTTACTTGCTCTGAGTAACAACTTTATAAGACTGTCAATCAAGGATCTTTTATGAATACTAAATTCACTGGACAGTATTATTATTACTAATAAGGAATTCTTGACCATAGATCAATGAGTCTCAGGGTATTGAGCAGGGCTTGCAATTAAGATTAAACAAACAGTAAATAAATAAATAAATAAATCCAAAGCTTTGTGTATATTTACATCATTTTCCCTGAACTTTAATATGAACCTTTGCTGCTTTTGGAACCCCTTTTTTAATTGTTATTTAATTAATGTCACGGATGAAAGTTTTTTTTTAATTCACTCTCCTTTAGTTTGCGGCTTTCTAATACATGAAAAATTCTAAATAGATATATGGAGTATGAGGCACTAAATTTCTCTCTCAGATAAGGAGACTAAGGGGAAACATAATTTATATTTTCCCTACAGTTTGCCAAATAAAATGTTGCTCAACGCAAAATAATTCAATGCAGATGTTTAGATTTTAACTGCAGAAAATTCAAAAGTAAAGGTTCTCTCAGGAACTGCTACTATTATTTTTGTTTACAAAAGTATAAAAATTGTACCAAACCCTATGTCAATGAATGTACATTAATGAAAAATGTACTTTCAGAACAACATTATACAAATTTAACCAACAAGCTACATCAAAAGACTGGTTTCTTTCTATTTGATTATTTTTGTAAATAGCATATGTTCCTCAGTTGAAGCCCTTAACATGATGCATACAAAAGGTAGCAAATTTAATACTACTGTGGAAACCTTAACTCCAAATAACTTGGTATTTATCAGGATTATAATCTCAATTTTAACATAGAATCAAGTGATGTTTTTCAGTTACATTTCACTGTCTTTGTTCCTAAACAGATAAAATACCAGAGGTTTAAATACAAAATTCATTTCATTATGCTCAGTATAATCTTCTCCATGCAGGATAAAATGTACCTTCAGCTCATCTGAATATTGACACTTCAAAAATGACAGAAAGATATTTCTAAAACTCTCCAAAAACAAAACAAAACAACAACCCGCCCCCCCCCCCGCCCCACTTGGCTTGGATAATATAAGATGCTTAAAAGGGTTGGGGGTGGGGGTTAATAAACAGTGTATTTGTGAAAAGTCAGACTTGTAATTATTAGTGCTGTCTCAACTTTACAGCAAAGCAGTGGGAAAGACCAAACAAATCCATCAGAGAGAATAACAATATGTGTTCCATTGGACAAGGCAAGCCCTGAAGTGCCTTCCACATGCTGGCATATCAGCTTTTCATTCAGACTGGTGTAGTGGCACCGAATGGAGATACTACAACTAACAGGCTCTGCAAAGTTAGGAGGTTACATGCTCATGAACTAGGAATTTGGTGCAGACAGCTTCTTATTATCATCTCTAAAGCCTTTGACACAGCAAACACATCAGGGCAAGAGACAGGATTTACTCATAAACCTGTAACAGAACATAAGTTCAGTGCATATAAACCAGTTTCAAAGTGGCAAAAAATGGTTTAAGATAAACCTGGTTGAATGTAGTATCAGACCTAACTGATTTAGGCCAAACCAGATCATGAAACTTCTGTCCCAGAACCCTTCCTAATTTAAGTTGAATCAGAGTCTCCCAGCATCCCAAAATGCTTTCTAGCCCTCAGCTGGGCTATGCGGTCTGCACCAGAGAGCAAGGCTGGCTCTGCCCCTCTGCTCCCTATATGGAGCACTGAGGCGTGGCTGGCTCACTGCCCTCCCCCCCCCGACAAACCCTAGCTGGGGTCTGGAGCCAGAGAGCGGAGTTAAATTGCCCTTCCCCTGACTACAGAGCTGCCCTGTGGGGTTACTTACTGCTGGCTGTGACTGTGGACTACAAATCCCAGAGGAGCCTGGAAGCAGAAAGAGAGAGGAAGTGAAGAGCAACCCCATGGAGTCCTCCTACTCTGATTCTGGACTGCAAATCCCAGAGACTTCAGGGGCAGCAGGAAGAGGAAGCACACATACCTCCTATGCTGTGGTTAGGGGGAAAAGTCTTTGGAGGGCTTTCTCTGGTCCCTCCCCTTGAGTGGCTCACAGCCATGCTCTAGTGCTCCCCTGGCTTCTGTCTTGAGCCACTGAAGGCAAGTGCCTGCATTTCCTGAATCCAAAGCGAATGTGTGTTTATTTGCTAATTGGTTCAATCTCTGCAGTTTAGACTAACCTGCAAAGACTAGATCAATTCAGCCTTGGGCTTTTTGACCATCTGTTCTTGAAGTTCAGGAGTTCTTGAAAAGGAAACTACCTAAAGCTCTGTCCTCTGGTCATTTCCAAATGCTGTATGGTCTTTTAAAAAGACTGCTCTGCCATTCTTTGCCTTGAATAAGATCTGGACAGACAATCAAATAATATATTTGGTGGTTAATTACCAAACTGTTCTTCTCCCTGGATAGCTGTGCGAGGGGAAAGTAGTCAGCCTTTGACTAGCACGTCCCTAAACTCATACAAAATAGTTTAAGCTCCTGTCTGCCACAACCCGAGTGGTCCACAATCATTCATAGGGCTGGCAAGGAAATATGAAGATATGGCAGTCCTGATTTAAACACTTTGGTTTAAAATCATGATCTAATCAAGGATCAGGATAAATGGATATGGGAGGGCATGAGTGCAATGAATTATTCCCTGTTCCATTGATCTATACTGGAATACTGGGGTAAATTGTGTACTGGGGTGAACATGCGTAGAGACCTCTCTGGTCCTGTGCTCCCATCAATCTCTCAAGAAGATCTACACAGATTTATGGGTTCCACTGGACTATGAAAACTGAGCCACATGCAAGTCGGACAAAGTTCCATTAACTAAAAGCTGAAAAAGAAGTTCTACTACCCCAAATTAAAAAAAAAAATCCTATCTGTTATGTGGGAGTGCTCCCCCCTCCCTCTGTCCCAGAGGATGAAGTGGCAAATGCTTCAAATCCAGTTGTCTTTCAGACATTCATATAATAAAAGTACTACCTCTTTTACTCTTCCCTTATTTTAAGTATGGTCAGCCACATTTCTGTTGTAGCTGTCCCATGCAATTTTCTCTCTCACCAATCTTAAACCTGAGAGAGAAAGAAAGAGACCATCAAACTACTATCACAGCCAATGACCTTTTCCCTTTGAAGAATTAAATGCCTATGCTAGAGGATATGATTCTTTCTGCCCTTTGGAAGTCTAGGAGGCTGATAGATTGGCCTCAATGTTCTTTCAGTTTTACTTCTATAGCCTGTTTTGATACGACCCTTCCACCTCTAATCCAAAACTCAATTATTTTCTCTTTCTAAAGAATATTTTTGTTCCTGGCAGGTAAACAGTGGATGTTGAAACCTCACAATTCATGAACTCCCATCATTTTCTCATTTACAAATCTCTCTTTCAATGAAAAAACAAAGTCACAGACACATTAAGGCATGGATTAATAATGATATTTGCAATCTTCTTAAGAGGGAATCAGTTTGGTCTCATGTTGTATCCAAAAATGGGCCCTACCTTGCTTCAGAATTTAAACATGCCAACCACAAATGCATCTTCTCCCTAGGGTTTTTTTTTTCCTGCTAGAGGGGAGAATGGTTTTGCTCCTCTCAGCTGTTAGATGAATGCAGAGAATGGCAAGACTGCAGTCAGAAGCTGATATTTACATCTCAGCCTTGACAGTACCAATGAGGATCACACAGCACATGCAATTTTTCCAGTGTTTATATACTCCTTTGAAGAGAAAGATCCCCTGGCTAGTTTGCCAACTTTTTACTATGCTAGACTACAATACAATAGCTAGCTATATTAGCTACAATTTAACAGTAATGCCTGTAGGAAAGATCTTTATTTCACATGCCCTGCAGAGGCACAACTGAGTTACATCTCAAATTATAGTACATTAGATAAAACATATGTTTTACATTAGCTATATTATAAACTATCAGAAAAAAATGTGAACTGCTTTTACATTACATATAGAGGACTCAGGCAACACGTACATAAAAAAAAATCCATTCACCTTTAGTCTGATAAAGAATTCAGTTCAATTGGTGAATATGACAGATATTACAGTTAAAAAACGAGAAAAGATCACAACATCTGAAGGTTAAGAAAAGTTTTAATTTCTACTCTGTCACACTTTCCTTTCACAAAATATCCCAGTGACCAAGCATTTCACACCCTTCAACTTCACCTATACTTAAAATAAATATTAGCTATACAGTGGGCACATCTGCATGAGATGATTTACTGTGCAGCAGACTAACTTGCTGTGCAGTAAAGCATCACCGTCTACACATGTGTGGCAATTAGGTGTAGCAGACTAATTTAGTGCACTGTCAGATAATCCCATCAGATACAAGTAGTATCTGGCAGGGCAACAAGTTACTGTGCTTAAATGCATGTGTAGACAGTGTCATTGGGATTAGTTTACTAACCAAATTGAGCCAGAGTATATTCAGTCTCATTAACTGAAAGTGTAGATGCACCCAGTTTATATTTCAACAAGCCCAGATCTTCCTGGAAGCAATGATCTGAAGTGGCTGTTTAAGTACATCATTACCACCACCCACTACCAACACAAGTAATATGGCCACAGATTACCTATTAATCCTCTTGAGTTCCTAACTGGGTTTAAGATCTTTTGTATAGTCATACACTTCAGTTTACAAGTACCTCTGCTCTAGAAACCTAGTGGCAGTACTACTACTGCTAACACTACTGGATAAAATAAGCTGCAGAGGAAAATTGTTCTGAAGTTAAGCCTCAAAGATTTTTTTCTCCCCTTGTTAAGAACTGTTCTTCAAAATGACCTAGAATTATTCATGCTTTTAACCTTTCTGTAATCTACAGTGTTACAGATGCTAAGATATCTCAAGAGCATAACAATTTTTTCTTGTTTTATTTAAATCTAAATAATAGTGTCGTCTCAGTAATCTCTTCTTTCTAAGAATTAAAAACACAGTCTGTCATTTCACCTTGAAAACCCTTCTCTTTAAAGATAAGCAACAGGACATAATGGATGGCATCATTCTTATTGATCTTTTCTTGGTATGTTCCCAATGGTAGCCTCT
The DNA here is from genome assembly GCF_030867095.1 of Alligator mississippiensis. Classification (NCBI taxonomy): domain Eukaryota; kingdom Metazoa; phylum Chordata; order Crocodylia; family Alligatoridae; genus Alligator; species Alligator mississippiensis. The sequence goes on along the minus strand of NC_081825.1, from coordinate 103,267,914 downwards.
GTGTAAAATACCAAAAGCTGTTTCTAACTGAACAGTTTAAATCCCATAGGAAATCATTTTTTCCTATACTTCTTTCTATCTTACTTTCCTGCATCCCTCTCTTGATAATGAAGGGTGCCAGCACATTCTTTACAAGCCTTATGACTTTGGTAACCTATGAATCATCCTGCAGAATAACTTTTCATGTACACGGAAGAGGTAAAAGCAGTATAGCTGCACACAGCCAGAAAAAAAAAAGAGTCTATGCCTGACATACTAAGACAAAGCACTGTTTCATTTGCACTAAATTGTTAGAGAAGAGACAGCTCTTGGTGTATTATTTTTCTAGACAAAAGTACAAACTATCAAGCATATATATATATATATATATATATATATATATATATATAATGTTAAAAAAGTTCACATCACAAAACCCCCACTTTTTTCATTGAATGCATATACAGCTTTTTTTCTATTAAAGACCTTGTATACTTATTGCATGGATATAACATGGCGTTGAAATATTAAAAGTTTGTAAAACCAGGCCTTTTACTTAAATACCTTATCCTAATATTAGTTACCACAAAAAGTAGAAATATATGTTGACAGATATGGTAAAATGGGACTGCACACAAATTGTCCAAGGAAATGCTGTGCGTATACTACATGTTATAGAACAGGGATTTTCAACCATTTTTGGTTGGTGTACCTCTGGTGGCCAGTTGAGAAACAGGGAGTCCCCCCAGCTGTTCAACAAGCAGGGGCAGTGGGGGCCGCACACAGCGACAAAACCAGAAGTGCCGGCAGCAAAACTAGAAGTGCCCCCGCCTCTCTGTGCCACTGCCTTATACCCTCATGGCTTTCCCAAGTACCCCCAGGGGGACGTGTGCCCCCTGGTTGACAACCCCTGCTATAGATCAAGAATCCATATTCTTTGAAACCCTACGCACCATCAGTTTAATAATTGTTCTATAGTCCATTACTGACTTCCCTGCTTCTCCAGTTTCAAAGAATGAGTTCCATTCTCTCGCACGCTGGAAAGTATTTTCTCACCTATTGCTTTGTCCTCCTGTAAATTACAGGAATTCCTGTCTTGTACATCTGGAGGCCCTTGCAGTTATGCCTAAAGATTGTAAGATTACAAAATATTCCCAGATGTTTGTGTATTAAATGAGAATTAATAAAGAAAAATGAAAACAGAGGTTGAACTGAAAAATGAAAGTGAAGTTCTTGGTTCAATTGCAAAGTGGACCAAAATAAAATATTACAGAAGTGATTACATACACTATAGGCAGTACACAACAGTAACACACAAATTAATCACTGATATCTTGTAAACTCAGTGCAGCTCAAGTCATGTTTCCCCCACTCTACCACAAGTCATTATCAATAGATTTTCAATACTACTATACCAGACTTCATGGACCAAACAAATCCAGAAGCTACAGCAGCACTGCTGTTCCTGACTCTCTTGTGACAGTATCCAGTTCATTGCCAATAAAAGGTGAACTCTGATAATAATAATATGCTAGCTGTACTACTCACATTAATCTGTGCTGGTATGCTAGAACATCCACGAGCAAGAGACACACACTTAACTTTAGGGCTGTTATCTGGATTAGCCAGTAAGAAACTACCTTTTACATTACAGCAGTCCTGCTCCACTCTTGTTGCCATTGTGCACATAAGCAACATAACAGAAAAATTTTACCTAACAGAAATATGTCAAGTTTTCCACAAAAGATTTAGGTGGACATAAAGTAAATAAAAGGTAAATAAAAGGTTCTTTTCCCAAGCAGATCATTGAACAATATGGTCAGATATTCTCTTTCTGGCATTGATATGTATATGTGATTTTACAGCAAGATGAGTCAGTACCAATTGCGAACAGCTGCATCACAAAAACAGGAACCCAATTCTGACCCAAACATCCTACTTTCACCCTGAAGTAGGATGACAGACATACCATTAATGATATGCTGCCACTTCTAACTTTAAATGTTAATAAGCACGAAGCAACTTAAATGTTCATTATGGAATGGTTATCAACATTACTTCAACCAAAAACAAGTGTGTGAATTAATCTTTAGTACATTATTGGAATTAAGCTTTTGAAACATCTCAAATTTGCTGTAAACTGTAATATTCATAACTACTCTGTCATAGATGAGTATATTTCCATATGCATCAACCCTACATCCAAGGGGTTATCTTTAAAACAAAACAGCTTTTATTTTGTGTTTAAAACAACTAATGAAAATAAAAATGCCTAAAATAAGCTTACTTATGCCAATTTTTTTTGCAATAGATCATAATTTGGAGAGGGGAAGAACAGCTAAAGATGAAAAGACTGGCATTTCAATAGTGATTTTTATTTAAGGATTTGGGGAAAAAAACTAACTATACACTTCTTTGTGAAATATTTGGGTATTATTTATTTCCATTTTATAGAGGGTGAAACTGCAGGGTAACTGAATGGATGTCCCTAGTAAGTACATCTAAAAATTGAACTGTGACTTTGAAGGCCTGATCCTGCTGAACTTGCAAACCCATTTAATTTAAGCACTATGATTTGTTCTTTACAAAGCAACATTTTTGTCAAATTTCCAAAATCTGAATGCCCCAAAATTTTGTGCTAAATGAACTGCCTGTGATAACCAATAAGCCTGTGGCAAACTTAGGAACAGAGAAACAGATCACAGATTTTGTCTTAATAAACGTTGCTTTAATTTAAAGGTCTCTTCAGAGTCCATCACTTAATTGAAGATGTCTAAAAAACATTTGTCAGAGCCACAACTAGATGAAAACATGCAGCTGGGCAAAGCCATGTTCAAAAATAGGCTTTACAGAGACCTCTTAAATTTAATTGCCATACTGAATTTATACACAATCAGCAAAAGGCATCTTACACACATATGGACTGCAATATTTTATAAAACAAGAGTCTGGATTTTCAAAGCATTAAGACAGATTAATTAGTATATATGACTAATAGTTATACTTTGGGGGTGTCAAACTCACACAGCCCCATGGGCTGGGTAAGGCAGTTGGGTCTGATCTGCAGGCCAGATCTGGAGGATAAAGCAATGTCGTCTTAGCCCCGGGGCTGCCTACAGGGCTGGAAATGTGGCAGCAGCAATGTTAATTGCTGCATTCCCAGAGTCACGGTAGCCAACACTTATCTCACTGCCAGATTTCCAGCCCTGCAACCTAGATGACACAGCTTCATGGTCTGGATCCATCCTACAGAGCTGGAAATTGGGTGGTACTGGTAGGATATGTGGCAGCAGTGTTAATTACCTTAGCCAGGAGCGGTGGCAATTAATGCTGCCACTACTAACCCTACTGCCAGTGGGTAGCCCTGCAACCAGGATTTGGAGCACAGAGGCAAGTCCAAACATTTGGCAGCAGGGCAAGCAGTGACTACCATAACTCCAAAAGCAGTACCAATTAATACTGCCACCCTCACCTTGTTGCCAACTTTCCAGCTGTGCGTGGAACTCCATGAGCCCGATGTCTGACATTCCTGCTATATTTGATTAAGCAACATTTTTGGCGCATAGCTGATTATTCTAATCCATTAAAATAGTTTTGGAGATTCAGGTTTTGTACTAGGCCAATATTTTAGATTTGAAGAATTGTTATCTTTAGTAATTACTGTAATAACTAATAGTATACATATACATTTTTTTTTTTTATAAAAGCTTTTCTTCATTTAGGTTTTTTAGCACCCCCTCCACTCCCTTCCTATTCCTCTAAAAAAAAAAAAAAAAACCAACCTGGGGCTTTGTTTGCTTTTATCCATGGCCTAATTCCATTCAGGTTGAAGTCAATGGGCTAGGGACAAATATTACACATAAACTGGTTTAAGTTATCAGAACCTCGTTTAAACTTGTAACAGAACGTAAGTTCAGTGCACATAAACCCATTTAAAAATGGCTGAAACTGGTTTAAGATAAACTTAGTTGAATGTAGTATCAGACTTAACTGATTTGGGTCAAACTGGTTTATGCAATGTCTGTCCCAGACCCCTTTCTGGTTTAAGTTAAACCAGAGTCCCCCAGCATCCCAGATGCTTTGCAGCTCTGGGTTGGGCTGTGCTCTCTGCTCCAGAGAACAGGGCTGGCCCTACCCCTTTGCTCCATAGCCAGAGCTCCAGTAGAGATTGCAGCCACAGCAGAGTCTACCTGGCTTTCCCCTGTCCCACCCCTTCTTTGCTACTGAAGCAGGGATTCCCTGCTTCCCTCCCTATCATCACCCACAGCATGGACACTAGCCCCATGGATCCTAAGCATGTGGTATGCTAGCTAATGCCGAGAAGTGCCTGTGTGTGTCAGACAAAACCATGTCCGCTTAGGGTTTTTTGGAGCTAATCAACAGGTCAGCTGGTAATGTCCCTCCATTCCTTCCCTGGAAAAAGCTGTTTAAGAAGACCTTGAACTAATGAGAGAGGCTTTTGTTTTGTTGATAAGCTGATAAACTCTGTGATATCAGGCCCCTGCTGGCTCTCAACTGTCAAGGTTTGCAGACAGTATGAAGAAACAGGAAGAGGAAGATTGAAAAGGTCAGTATCATCAACAAATGCATGCACTGCATACTGTACACCTCCCCCACCCTTGCCTCAGAGTGCTAGCAGGAAGGGGTCTGGCAACACTCCTGCCCCTTGAGCAGTGAGCAGGGAAAAGCCTGGGACTGTGCCCTCCCTAAACAGAGCATCCTGGCAGGGCCTGGTCATGCCCCCCCTCAGCTCAGTAGGGAAGGGAGGGCTGCTTTAGCACCCCACCAGCTTCCAGCTTGAGCCACTGCAGACATGTGCCTGCATTTCTTCAGTCCAGAGGTAATGTCTGGACAGTTGCAAACCAGTTCAACCTAGGCAGGTTACACTAACCTGCAAAGATTGAATCAATTCAGGCTCAGGCTTTTTGAATGTCTGTCCCTAGCCTGGAAGTTTACCCACTCCCCAGTTAGTAATGAATCACCCTGTATTGGCAAGTAGGGCACAATTGGGATCTGATCCCTGATCCCAAAAGCATGCTTCCTTCCAGGTATGTGTGGCATGGCAGGAAGTGTTATTGCTGGAACCAGGAATCCAATCCCATCATGCCTGCCAGAGGCCCTAGTCAAAATAATGTATTTTTGCATTTAAAGAAAGCTTATGTTCCATTCTGACGAGTCCTGCTCCAATTTAGTTTAGGTGTTAAAATAGTATAAGAAGTATAAATGTAAAATTAAAAAAAACAAACAAACAATGAACAACACTGATATTTAGCAACATTTAGCACCACCTTATGTCTCCAATCAACTGCCAGCCACTTAGAACCATCTGCTGCTTTTTGGTACATGCAGGGAAGTTGAAAGATAAGTGTCACAGAGCACTGAGGTGCCCTGCTCCTAGAGGGCAGAAACTGCCAGAGGAAAAGCTCTGGCAGTGCATAGGGAGCCCTAGCTGGGAATAGGAGCCCACCTGTGGGTTGCCAGGGCAACTGGAGGGAGCAAATGACCCACACCTGCCAGCGGTCAGCTGCCTGTAGGAGGCAGAGGCTGGCTCTTATAAAGCCCAGGGCTGAGACCAGGCTGGCAGTTCCTTGCCAGTAGCCAGAGAGGCAGGAGCTCTGGGAGTAGGGATGCGAGAAGCAGCGAGACCCACAGGTACTGCCTAAGCCAGATAACAGAAGGCAGCTCTAAGATGTTGGAGCAATGTGGTTACAACCAGGCGGCTTATAATTATGTAGTAGCCTAGGGGCTTGTGTTTTGTTTTGTTATTACACCGGTGGCTAGGGTGAGGCTATAAGGGGTTGGAGGATGCCTCAGGGGGAACCCCCAGCAGTGTGGGAACCCCGGTGCCAGGGAGGGTGCAGCATACTCATTGTGGACTCGCAACTAAGTGTGAGGACCCCAGCGCCAGAGCGGGCGCAGTATCCTCATAAAAGGACCCACAGTGGTGTGGGGGCCCCGGCGCCAGTGAGGGCGCAGCTTATGGGGTGCTTAAACCCCAGCCCCAGAAAGGGGGCATTTGAGAAGCCCCACTGCGGACATAGCAAGCCCCAGGTGGGGCACTATTGAGAAGCCCCAGTGCGGGCATAGCAAGCCCCAGAGAGGGGCGCGCACTTTTTGAGAAGCCCTAGCGTGGGCATGGCGAGCCCCGGAGAGGGGAGCGCCTTATTGAGAAGCCCAGTGCAGGCATGATGAGCCCCAGGAAGGGGGCAATATTTGAGAAGCCCAAGTGTGGGCATGACAAGCCCCAGAGAGGGGGCACTATTGCAAAGGCCCCGAAAGAGGGTGAGGAGAGCCCCAGGAAGGGGGCAATACTTGAGAAGCCCAAGTGTGGGCACGATGAGCCCCAAGAGAGGGCGACAGCACAGCGAAGGCCCCGAGAAAGGGCGACAGACCAACGTCAATTCCATCTGCGAGGCTTGGGGCGTGGTATCAGGGGTGGTTGGAGCCACGCATAGCCCATAAGGCTAGGGTGCCCCAAAGCACCCATTTGTAGAACGAGACCCACGAGGAGTCTGGGAAACCACGGGGTCCGAATAAACATAGAGATGTGTCCGAGAGGGCATAAGGCAGCCTCCCAACCAATTCAAACTATCAAAGATGTGGCAGGCGAGAAACAGAGGGTGCCCTTGGGCCAACTTGACATGGAGAGGGGGCCTTAAGGAGATCACGGCCCTCCTGCAGGACCCCGCCGTGACAATAAGCTATAATAGAAGTTACAGTCAAAAACATTTTGTAAGTGTGTGTGGTATATAACAAAGAGAAACATATCCAGGATACACCTTTTACAAACTTGTGACTAATACATTTACCGTGATAAATACTTGGGAATTTAGGGAATAATTAAATGAAGCAAACAAACCAATCTTACAAAATCAGGCTTTTGTGCTGAGAAAAACCATCCAAAAGTGCCAAAACAGCTGATTGTTCAAAGATGCTCAGACATTCTAGAACACAAGTCACGCAATCATCTGTGCTGAAATTCAGGATTTCCTTTTTATACATTTCATTTCTTGTCTACTATGCCCATGCAGCTTCTTGTGGTCTCTGTGCTTAAACTTCTCACAACCTGATCACTTACTGGCAAACTGGCTGAGAGGGAAATTGTAATGGCCAGTCTAATCAGTACCTTACCGATGGCTATAAATTAGCCTGGGGTCTTCCCAACAATTTGACAAATCTATAGTCATGGCTTTCATAAATTCCAAGACTACACTAGCACTACAAACTCTAAGCTGTGGACAGGCATTATGCTTGTAGAGCTCCAAAAACAGGTGTGCAAATGTGCATTCTGCCTGCAGCACTACATAAATATTCCTAGTGAAACAGCAACTTCTTGGTGAGCCCAATGTTTTCTAGAGCTACATGTAATGTAGTGCCACAGAGGGTCTCTTGCTCCTCCACATCCCATAATGCTCCACCCTTCCCTAGCTCCTTTGAGGGAGGAATGGTAAACAGCTGGTTCAATGACAGCCCACCAAGCATTTTTGGTGACTTAGTAGTGATCCAGCCAGGGGGCTCAAAACATACATACACCCCCGCTAGAGCTATATTTTTGTGGCAATACAAAGCACCGTGGCCCTTGCAGCACTACAAACACACCTCTGTCAATGGCCTAACATGATCAAAATCATTAGTTTCTCTCTACATATTTAATAGACTGGCTTAAAATTCATCAAAATTTAGAAACAGCGAATTGTAAATTCTACTGATTTTCCAATCAGTTGCTTCATTTTCAAACTTTTTCCACAAACCATGGTGGTTTGAAACTTACTAAAAAAATAAATATATAAACAAACAAACAAACAAACAAAATAAAATAGAAGTTAACCCAGAAATCAAATTTTCATGTAAATCCATGAATCCAGAAGCTAGGGCTTAAAAAAACAAAACCCCAAACCTATGAGACTTGCAATAAAATTATGAGCACTGAAAATTCTAGGATGACCTTGAATAAAGAGTTCAAGAACATTCTTCATGTAAGGAATATAAGAGTATAATTAAGCCAGTGAACTAATCTTTTATCCCTAATGATCAGTTTATATTTCTATGGATATCTTTCAAGGAAGAGAGTACCATGTGCTTCTCTCATATCATTGTACAATCAGCAGTAAATTTACTCCTAATTTAGAAAAATGTTAAAGTCAGTGAAGGATAAGGTGCAGAGTCCTTACCCATCTTTCATGGGGCTCCTGAACAATGCCTGAATAACTAGAAAGGAAGTAGCGAGAAGTACACTATTATTATTTGTAAAATGTGGAGGTTGGTGTGGTGATAAACTAATCCACAATGCAAATTCAGTAGTACTGAAAGTAGAGATTACTGTTTTTGAACAGAGTAGTACTCTGGACTGGCCTGCCTTTTCTTTTCCTGTTTTCATAGCAAGGATGCCTGCATATACCAATGTGGTAATGTCACAATAGCTATTAAATATATCAGTCCTTTCCTCATCACCTATTTTTTCCTTCCCTGTTAAATAACAATTTTCTTTGCCATTTCTTATGTACTTCTAAAATTTTCTTCTTTGAACATCTTTTGCCAAAAGTATCTTGTTTAGTGCATTTATATTTTCTCATCTTGTCATTACTGGTCTTGTACAATCACTAACTTCAGTCTTCCTCAAGTTTCTGATTTCATTAACTATTAAATTAAAATGTCTGTGCATTAAACAGCAGCCACATTTAGTCTGTTAAAGTCATATTTTACATAACTAGGGGATTGTTTTCTCTTCTTGAGTATTTTTTTCTGTAGCGTTCCAGCTGTGCTAAACCACTCTTCACTTCTCATTTCTCTGCTTCCATTTACTTGGATCCAAAATCCCAATAAAAAAAAAAAAGTATTACAAGGAGTAGCAAGAGTGACTCAAGAGCCAGTACTTTTGGTATTTGGACTGTTCCATTATGGATCTGGTGGACACAATGCTGAAGCAAACACACTAAAATATAAGTAAAGGTTTTCTGAAGAAAGTCTATACAAGGGGGTGGCAACGTTTTTGGGGAAGAGTGCCAAAAACATCTGCAACCACAACTTGTAAATGTTGGAGTGCCGGGGCAGACAGCGGGGAAGCTGTGAGGGGCCTGATCCTGGTTGTGGCAGTGCAGCCTCGGCCCCTTCCCCACTGTCTGCCCCGAGAAGCGTGTGCCAAGCAAAATGCCTTCACATGCCACACACTGGCACCGATGCTAGGGATTGCTGACCCTTGGTCTACACACACACACACACACACACACACACACACACACACACACACAATGTATTCAGATTGTGCCATTTCTGGGATATAACTTCTGGCAAATTGGGTAACAATTACAAGTCCAAATTTTAGCTTCTTACTCAAGCTTTGCTATACCACAAGATCCATCTCTGGGAGTGTGTACTTACAGAATGACACCGATTTAATGTGAGATATGGCTTTTACATGGGAAAAGTGAATTGATCAGGTATTGATTCAAACTAAAATTATCCGTCGTTCATTAATGGTTCAGCAACTTTCTCTTTCCCACTGCTGGGGTAGCAAGTTAGTATAGTGCAATGAGGATCTAAAAGGAAGCCAGCAATTATTAACATACTTTATTTATATACAGTTTCGCATCCTACTCTCATAGGGAAACTAGCAGGCTGTGGAATGGATGCTTACACAGTCAGGTGGGTGGCCAACTGGCTTAGGGACCACATCCAGAGAGTGGTGGTGGATGGATCGTTTTCAACCTGGAAGGAGGTGGGCAGCGGTGTCCCGCAGGGTTTGGTCCTTGGACCGTTGTTATTTAATATCTTCAGCAGTGATTTGGATGAGGATGTGGAGAGCACCCCCTCCAAGTTCGCAGATGATACCAAGTTATGAGGCAAAGTTAACACAACAGAGGGCAGGGAGTGGGTACGGGCCGACCTGGACAGGTTGGATCAGCGGGCAGAACGAAATAGGATGCAATTCAACAAAGATAAATGCAAGGTACTCCACCTACAGAGGAGGAATCCCCAGCACACCTATAGGTCGGGGGATGACATCCTCAGCAGCAGAGAGGGATCTTAGAGTCATAGTTGACTCCAAGATGAATGTGAGCCAGCAGTGTAACGAAGCCATCAACAAAGCCAATCACACCTTGTTGTGCATTAGCAGATGCATGACCAACAGATCGAGGGAGGTGATGCTCCCCCTCTGTGCGGCACTGGTCAGGCCGCAGTTGGAGTACTGTGTCCAGTTTTGGGCGCCACACTTCAAGAGGGACATGGAGAATCTGGAGAAGGTTCAGAGGAGGGCCACTAGCATGATTAATGGCCTCCATGAAAGGCCCTACGAGGGGAGGTTGAGGGATCTGAATCTCTTCAGCCTTCACAAGAGACATCTGAGGGGAGACCTTGTAGCTGCCTATAAGTTTATCAAGGGAGGTCAACAGGGAATTGGAGATGAGCTATTTACCAGAGCGTCTCTAGGAGTAACTAGGAATAATGGGTGCAAACTAGTGGAGAGTAGGATCAGGTTAGGCATTAGGAAGAATTTTTTTACACTGAGGGTGGCCAGAATCTAGAATGGGCTTCCAAGAGAGGGGTATCATCACCTAAATTGGAGATCTTCAAGAGGAGGCTTGATAGATACCTGCCTGGGGTCATTTGACATTGGTCCTCTTTCCTGCCAAGGGCAGGGGGTCAGACACGATGATCCTTGGTGGTCTCTCCCGAGCCTACAATCTATGAAACATCTGCTATCAGTTCCTGCACTGCAGAGATCCAGTAGAATAAGGGCAAATAAGAGACAACGGGCCAAATTCTAGGAGAACAATTCTGTTGCCTATGGTTCAGCATCCTATGGGCCTAAATGCAATACAGAATATAATGGCACATGATAAACTGCAGGGTTAACAAAGAATAATTATTTTACCTGCTTTGTCTGTGGATTTTTTTCTTCTCCTCTTTTCTTTTTGCCTAGTGGCACAGACTGCTTCCAGAGGTAAGGCTCCTGTTAGCTAATTAATTATTTTCCTCTCAAAAGTCAGACCTGTTGAATACTTAATTGAATTCTCCTTACTCATGTTTTTTTTCTTCCTGCAGTAATTTCCAATTTGTCTCTTCACTTCCCCTGCTTTGGTAACCAAAGTTAATTTCATTTCTCACGAAATAGTACACTTGACTGCAAAACCAGCCTTAGGGAAAATGGTGTCCTGGGAGAACTTTTATTTTGGTATCTCCCTCACCCCACCACGTTAGCAGCACAGTTCAGCACAGTGCACTGTGCTGCTGTGGCCCAGTGTGGCCCAGTCTGATGAAGAGGCAGAGCTGCCCATATTGCCTGGTACAAAAAAAACATCTTGCGGGTTAGAAAGCAAGGTGCAAGGGGATAAGAAAACGAATAAAAGGCAGGTTGATTTAGATATTGCAAAGAAAAAATTTAAAAGTGGTAAAAGGTTCTTAAGCCACATGTCACATATTGGGGTACCAAGGGTGGCCATGACACCCCCTGGAAGCTCCAGGACCGTGCCCACTCTGCCCCTAGGGCACCTTCTCGTCTCATCTGCCATGCCTTGATGGAAATAGGATAAGAAGGAAGCTTCCCAGATCTTATTACAATAACCACCCAGATTGTGGTCATGGACCTGTGGGCCAATTGCATGGCTTATACCTCACCTACACCATTGTCCTATGCCTCACATGGCATCCTTGCAGATGTTTTGCCAGTCACTGCTACAGTTCCTCTCTAGGCCTTCCAATGCATTGGTCTCTCAGCCCCACTCTGGTCCTCAGACCCCTCAGTCTCTCTCCTGGCCCCTCTCCAGTTGCCAGACCCCTTGTCTCACCCAATTCACTCCCTGGGCCACCAGGTCCCTTGGTCTCGCTCAGGCCCCTTTCTCTGGGCTACCAGGCCCTACAATCATTCTCCTGGCCCCTCTCCAGGGTGTTAGCTCCTATGTATTCTCCCAGCTACTCTCCAGGCCCTCACCCCTTACTTAGAGCCCCAGAAGTCTTAATAACATAGCTCTGCTCTCAATTGGGCTCACCTGAGCCCTAGGCCTCACCCCTGCCTGTTCCGCATCAGGGGCTTGCCTAGCCCTGTGTAGGCCTGCAAACCATAAGCGCCTTCACAGGCTGGGCCTTGTTCTCTTTAGGCCCAAAGCCTTCTCTCTGGGATTTGAGCCCTCACTGGGCCCCTAGGAACCTCCTGCCATCCCCATAGTTCCTCCCTTACCTCCATGGTATTATGAGCAGTAGCTCAGCCGGGTGTTATTGCTCCCTGGCTGCTTGCAGCTGACTGCTGGCTCAGCCCTGTGGGCCTGGATCTAAAATGGCCACCTCATCAGAGCTGGCCCACACCTGTCGGCTGCCTGCTGACAGCCTTAAAGTGGCAGATACCAAAGGTGCTCTGCCACAGCATGATTTTAATAATGCCATTAAAATAGGAATGGTGCCATATGACTAAAAGTACCAAACATAGTACCATATTTCAGAAAGGAGGAAAAGAGATCAAAAGAACTACAGACACATTTGCCGGACCCCAATAGTATGCAAGAATAAGGACAAATTTTGAAAAAAGAATAAATGGAGGTAGGTAAATGGAAAGTAAGATAAAAAGCAACATGGATTTACCAAAAATAGATAATGCCATAATAACCTGATACCTTCCTTTGATAATTCATTTTCCAGATAAATGAAATGTAGTAGATCTCATTTCTCTGGATTTCTGGAACACTTAGTAATATTCCCTGCTACCCTCAACCTTCAACCACATCAGGAATGCCACAAGCTGGCTCACAGGTCCAAGAATTTGTATGAACACACTCCTGCTTTTAGCAATGAAGTAAATGCCATATGTCATATCATCATCATCATGATGTGAGGAATGAGCCAGAAGTCAATACTGCTTCAACCACACTAATTGTTTAATTTTTTTTCCTCTGCCAAAAGTATTTAAATGAAAAAGTAAAAATAAATAAATAAAACAAATGCAAGTAACTAAAAATGACAGAACATGTATTTTTCATATTTGTTAAAATGCAATGCATCTTCCAAACAAGGAGTTATAGTCTCATCACTACCATGAGAGATTTATGCAGCAAAATCTCTATGCACTAGTATAAAAATTGTCTTAAATCTTCTAACATTCATCCCCTAGCCAGTTTTTATGCCTGAGTTATAAAATCCTGAGAATAGGAGTTTATAAAGGAAATGCTGACAGAGGCTTTAGTAAGTGTGTTCTCATTGCTATAATAAACACTTTATTAATTTTTAATTTCCTTTATCCAGTGCTGCTATATAACGAAGATTTAGATGCATAAGAGCCCATTATTCACACAAAGACTTTCATGCTGCTTCAAGAACAAACATAAATTAAAATGTAATTCATATCTCATTTCAAAACTTTTAAACATTAGTGGTTCATTTGTCCATTGATATTAAAAAAGAGGGGTACTGGTAGAAGCCAATAGACCTGCAGTGATTTTTTCCTTGATTCTTTTATGTAGTGAATGATCCAGATACAAATAAACTCTCTGCTACTTATTGCTTCACCCATCTCAAATGAGAACTGCCAGTATCTTGAAAAAAAGCTGAAAAAGGTTTCCAGATTCACAGTGTCTCCTATCAGTGGTTCTACATGCTCTGTTGAGTTTAAATTAAACATCTTTAAAATACATAAACAAGCATATAAAGAAAACTTATAAAGACAGTTTGGATTCTATAAGAACTCAAAAAACGATTGCTAAGTAAGAACCAAAGAATTCCATGTGAACTTCAGTGCCATTGAAAAGACAGGACAGAATTAACAAATAACGGAATACTGAAGAGGCATTACACAACAACTTAGTAATACAACTGCCAAGTAGGAATTTAAGAATATCATAAAGTGTTCCTATAACACTGACAAGATGTGTCAGAAAACACCACATAATGAATGCCATTAAATAAGGAATGCAGGAAAGTAAATAGAATCTTAGGACACACTCAAATGCAGACAACTAACAAATACTTTTCTTGATAATAAATATCTTAGAGGATATCATAAATTATAAAGCCACACAGAGGTGAATAGAAATTATTTGAAAAAAAATACTTCATCTTAACAGAGCAAACAAATCTGACTACATTCCATTAGTTGGCTTTTTTGGTATTATCTGTCACTTCTTCAATATTTGCTATTCTTACATTTCCAACTACTCATGGTGGCTGCCCCAATGTACATTGTGCTGGTGATGGCATTCCTGATGTTCACTAGCTGCTGAAGGTGTTATGGTAAATATATTTTGATTCAATATTTATGGAGTTCTCTCTCCCTAGGTTCAAAAGGCAGTAACTTTAATAACCAAAAACCAACAAAATGGCAGTATTTTTTGCTGACTTGACCTTGGTTTTAACAACTTTTATAAAGATTGGTATTTTCTTCTTTTTCAGGGATATATTCTTTTCACTTTCAAGTAAGGAAAATTGCTGACTTAGTGTTAGCTATTTTTGCACATACTAGATTCAAGTAATAATTTTAAAGACATCAGAAAGACATTAGGCTAGGGACAGAAGTTGCATATAAACTAGTATGAGTGATTGGAAACCAGTTCAAATCCACAACATAACAGGAGTTCTGTGCACATAAACCACTTTCAAAATGGCTGAAACTGATTTAAGATAAATCTGGATGGATGTAGTATCAGACTTAACCAATTTAATTTAAATTGGTTTATTAAACTTCTGTCCCAGACCCTTTCCAGATTCAAGTTAACTCACAGTCCCCCAGCATCCCAGGATACTTTGCACCTCCCCCACAAATGTTGCCTTGCCCTCACAGGGTGGGCAGACAAGCCTTGGCCCAAGCTGTCTGCTTTAGCCAAGCAGAGAAATATGCTCTAGCGCCCCCAGGCTTCTGGCCTGGGACACTGCAGGTATGTGGCTTCATTTCAGGAATCAAAAGTGAAAGTCTGTTCACTGGCTTATTAGTTCAATCTACACAATTTAGACTGACCTGCAAAGATTGAATCGATTCAGCCTTGGACTTTTTGACTGTCTGTACTTAGCCCTAATGATCTTATATTTAGCACACATAGCCTTTCATTATAAACAGCTTTCAGTTAAACTATCTACAGGGTTCATTTCACCCCCCACCCCCAACAGGAATGCTAACAACTCTAGGGGAAAACATAGCTAGTAGGGGTATACAATGAATATGTCACTTTCTGTTGTAAATGCCACTGTAATGAATACTATACATATTTAAAACTGCCAGGAGAGTTCAGTTAAATGGAATGTAATTGCTCAGTTTGGAATTTAGCCAGATCTCCACAGTGATCAGGACCTTGGCTTTCCATTATATCTAGGACATAAATAACTCTCAGACTTTATTTGGTGTTTGACATAAAACCATTGTCCTGACCATTTATCCAGGCTCTTGCTCTAATGCAAATTCAAGTGGGTTTGAGAGCCAGATCATCATATAGCAGATTGACGTATCTCCACTGAAGTCAATTAGGAGGGGAAAAAAAAAGCAAAAGGGAAGAGGTTGAAATGCAGTAGCAATTTAGTTCACAGGAAGATCTGTCCCTCAAGTCTCATGGCACTCTACCAAAGAATAAAAGTGTTATCCCCAGTATTTTAGCCAATTATCTGACCAGCTATATTCTGCATACCAAAAAATTCCTTCACACTGCACAGTTGTTGTACTTAACTCCATAGATGGCTCCATTTCAGCGCTAAAACTGCAACTTCTAGATATAGTACACAACCTATAAGAGTAAATTCCAAGAGGGCAAAATTAAATATCCCCATCGCCCCCAGTAAAGTGAACTTTATTTATACTACTAAATAATTTATCTTAATTTTTTTTTTTAAATAAAAAGCGCTGAGCAAAAGTGTAAACCACAGATCCACCTAGGGAGAGTGATTGCACGTCTCCACAAACTAGTGGAGAGTAGATTCAGGTTGGACATTAGGAAGAAATTTTTCACAGTAAGGCTGGCCAGAATCTGGAACAGGCTGCCAAGGGAGGTGGTACTCTCACTTAACTTGGAGGTCTTCAAGAGGAGGCTAAACAGACACCTGGCTGGGGTCGTATGACCTCAGCGCTCTTTCCTGCCTGAGGCAGGGTTCAGACACGGTGAACCTTCGTGGTCCCTTCTGATTCTACAATCTATGAATCAGTGAATGACCCAGATACTGTTCTGAGGTATGCAAAGAGAGGTTAGTTAACATGAATTAACAGGCTATTCCCAAAGCTACAGACACACATTACACGTAAACCAGCTTAAGTGATCAGAAACTGGTTTAAATCTGTAACAGAACAAATGTTCAGTGCACGTAAACCAGTTTTAAAGTGGCTGAAACCTGATTGAGATAAACTTGGTTGAATGTAGTATCAGACTTAACTGATTTGGGTCAAACCAGTTTATGCAATGTCTGTCCCAGACCCTTGGCTGGTTTAAGTTAAACCAGACTCCCCCAGCATCCTGGCATGCTTTCTGGACTGGGCAGGTCTCTCTGCTCCACAGCGGAGCTTGACCCTCCCCTCTGCTCCCTGGCTGGAGCTCGGCAGGAACTGCAGACATCTGCATGGCTTCCCTCTGCTCCCCTTTCTCCCCTCCCCACTCCCTGCTAAGCAGGGATTCCCCCATCCCCTGTGCCTTGCACAGACATCTTTCAGCTTTAGCTAGCAGATCACATGCTGTCTATAGTCCATGCTGTGGCAAATGGGAAGAAGGCAGAATCAATAGGTAGCTGATAATGTCCCTCTGTTGTTTTCTTAATGGGGTACTAAACACTGAGTTATGGGTGAAAACGCCATGTTATCAATTCCCTTCTGGGCTGGTCAAAAGGTAGGGGGGACCCCTCCCTAATCAGAGCATCCTGCCAGTGCCTGGCCATGCCCCCTTCAGCTCAGCATCCCCACCCCGGTTCTAGTCTGGGCCACTGCAGGCATGTGCCTGCATGTCTGGGATGTCTGTGCAGCTACAAACTGATTCAGCCTAGCCAGGTTAAACTAACCTGCAAAGGAATCAATTTAGACTCAGGCTTTTTGAATGTCTGTCCCTAGCCCAAAAGAGCAGCTGCACACCTATTAAAGGTTCAAACTTCCCACCCTTCTAAGGCTTGCTTTTATACCAATATAACATAAAACATGACATGTACCCCCAATCCTTCTTTTGACTTCACCTTGTTTTTAATGTTTCTACATTAAGTCCTT
This sequence comes from Alligator mississippiensis, assembly GCF_030867095.1. Classification (NCBI taxonomy): domain Eukaryota; kingdom Metazoa; phylum Chordata; order Crocodylia; family Alligatoridae; genus Alligator; species Alligator mississippiensis. Next base: position 103,250,789 of record NC_081825.1, on the reverse strand, counting down.
TCAATCTGGTTCTCCACTGCTAAGGACTTTGTGTGGTCACCCATGCAAAAGCAAGTAAAAACTAGGTACAAAAAGTTATTGCCCATGTGAATAAATGGAGATTAGTGATTTGGTAGACCTTTACACTAAAATAAATAACTATGTGACATGCAAAGCAACAGAGAAGAGTGAACACTATTCAAGTTTTCTTCAGGCAAGTACTATTCAGTTTTGTCCTCCAACACTTTTTAGAACTATGTAGGTATTGTTTCCATTTTTCTGAACCTCCATACTTCTAAAGATATTTTTGTCTACTTGAAATCCTTCAAATATGGCAGTTGTGTCCTGTAATTCATTGAACAAATATTTACCACATACTGAACTGACTTGATTCATTTACCTTTCAGCAATAAGACTATACCCCAAATGGCAACACTGAGAGAATTTCAGAACTACATTTGTATTCAAAGTTCTGTCTCATCCAAAAATATGCAGGGAACTCCAACCTCATTTTTCTCATAAACACAAAATCAAAAGAATTTTTGACCAAAGGGAATGGTAAAAAAATTTCTCTCTTCCACAAAAAACAGTATGATCATTCGTGAATTTGCTTTTATCCCATACTCACCTATGCACATCTTTCCTACCCCATGCTCCAGACTCCAGAAATGATGTGTGTGATGTATTGTGCATTAGTCATTATATATATACTTTAAATGTGGCTAGGCTGTGTGCTGCCTCAGGCACCATGTTTTACTTTCGGCTTCGGTTTCTTTTTAGAACAATAAGATTACCAGCCATGTGAGCTGTTGTGCTCTCTCAGCTAATTGAATCTTCCCGTCACTATGAAACCAAGAGATACAATGATTTTGATGACAAGGATCTTCACTTTTACTGGTGGTTGGAGCCATAGCCTAAATGATCCAGAACAGTAAGAAAATACTTTATTATTACTACATATGCACTGAAGAGATTCATATGAACATCCAGTTAGACCTACAATCACTGCTGTGGTCATAGCAGAAGGGTTAGCAGAGAAATAGAAGTAACAAACTGATACTAAACAAAAGTGGATGCAGTGCAATCATTGTGAAGTACAGAAAAGAAACATGCCAGACAGGAGAATAGTCATTTTGTATTCTCACCTAAAGTAAAAGAGCCTGCAGCCTGCACAGAGAGCATACTGTCAGCAGGGTGAGCTCATGTGTGGACAGATTTAAAAAAAAAAATTTTAAAAATGGCCACTTGTACAGGCAATATTGGTGAATTTGATGAAAACCAAGAGATGTGGGTAGTGTATATCAGATGTTTTGAACAGTTTATAGCCTGTAGTTCAAGTGCAGAAGGACGAGTTGCAACATTGCTGACAGTGATAGATTCCAGGGCATAAAGCCTCCTATGGGCTTTTTGGACTCCAACCTTGCCAGGACAGGCCACCTATGCAGAAAAAACTGAGGCAACGAAAGAACACTTTTTTACCTACCACATCTAGGACTGCAGAACGGTACTGATTCCTCCGATGAACCAAGGAGAACAGGGAGTCTGTAGCACAATTTGTGGCTGCTTTAAAGTTGTCAGAGCACTGTCAGTTTAGACAAGGGTTGAATGATGCCCTACAAGATTAATTTGTTGCAGGGTTGCACAGTGAACAAACTCAGAGGAAATTATTGACTGTGTCCACTCTTTCGTTCACAAAGCTGTAGAAATAGCAGTTGCCACGGAAACTGCTGAGAAGGATTCCCAGGAATTTAGTATGGACTGGAAAGTGCATTGCTTGCACCAGCAAGACTGAGGGGCACAGAAACCTGGGAACTTTTCCTGTGGCCCTTGTACACAAACCAAGCACAATGAAAGGGATGGGTAGGCACCATCAGGTCACTTGCAGGAAGCACAGCAAAAAAAAAAAGGACACATTGCTGTGGCCTGTTGCAAAGTTCAAAACAGAGTAACACCTTGGAGCCATCCATCCAGCGAAGCATCTATCAGGGAGAGATCCAGTAGAGGACATAAGTCCAGAATATATAATAAGACCAGAGTACTAGTGTGACTGACCAAGACCTGGGTTTGCATATACTATCAAAAGTAGCTGTGAGAGATGGTATCCAGGCCACACCCTTAACTGAAGGCATCCCTATAAGAATGGAGCTAGATAGAGGGGCTGCTGATTCCCTGTTACCTGCATCTCTGTATAGCCAGTCTTTGCCACAGGTACCTTTGGAGAAAACCTCCATACTTCTGAAGACTTACACTGGAGAAAAGATAGTCCCAAAAGTGTGACTGTTCAACTAGACAGGCAGCCAGTCCATTTACCCTTCTATGTGATTGGAGGAAATTATCCACCATTTTTGGCAGATCTTAGCTAAAGAAGCTAAAAGAAGCTTGGAATAAGATCAAGTCGATCAGAAAATCACCTCAAGGCCTACTGCAGCTCAAAATCAAGCCTGCAAGTCAGCCAAAATACTGTAAGCCCAAAATTGTACCTTATGCTCCGCGACCGCTAGTGGAAGCTGATTTGGACTATTTAGTAAGCAGTGGGGTGTTGTCACCAGTTGCACATACTAAATGGGCTACACCAGCAGTGGGCAATTATTTGGGCCCAAGGGCCACATATGGAGTCTTGGTGAGCTGTTGCGGGCCAGATCAGCACCACCACCCATGCAAGAGCTCACCAAACCTCCCTAACTCCTGTGCTTAGCTGAGTGGCAGGGATGGGGCTGCGGGCAAGTGGGGAGAGGCATCTGAGAGCAGGACAGGCAGGCTCAGCGCTGACAGCATGGGGTTGGGGCTGGGGCAGAACTGTTATCTACCGCATGCCCCTGAAACAGGTGCCTGTTCTGCTGGCAGATGCATGCAGAGCAGATTGCAGCTCTGCCTCAGGCCCTGCCCCCCCCCCCCTTTCACTGCCTAACTGGGACTCACACAGGCAAGGCACACAGCCAGCTGAACAGGATGGGGCCATGGGAGGGCAGAGAGCTGTGTCCAGGTCCAGCCCTGGGGCCAGGATTTTGGGGCAGTGATAGTGCAGGCCTGGGGCAGAGCTACAATCCACTCCCCACATGCCTCTGCCTGTGGAACCCGCACCTGTCACAGGGACATGTGGGCAGCGGTGGCTGCCAGAAGCTGCTGCTGCCACTGGGGTTGCCAGGAAGCAAGTTTGGCCGTGGACCCACCCCAGCCCTGCTGTGCTCCTGGGGGGCAACAGAAATGACCACGTGTACCATGGCTTGGGCTGCCCCCTGTGCTTTCATCGGGCAGGACCAAAGGACCCAACACAGGCCAGACAAAATCCCTTGGCAGGCCAGATTCAGCCTGTGGGCTGTATTTTGCCCAAGCCTCGGCTATACCCATTGTTCCAGTGATCAAAAAGGACAGCTCAGTTTGAACTTGTGGTGACTTGAAAGTGACAATGAATCTGGTTTTATGTGCTGTCCAATACCCTTTGCCTACCACTGAAGATTTGTTTGTTGCTCTTAGTAGAGGAAACTGATTTAGCAAATTAGCTAATTTAGCTACGTCCAAATAGAACTGGATCCTGCATCTCACAAATATGTTGCAATAAACACTCAAAGGGATTGTACTGCTATAATTGATTGTTTTCTGGCACTACTTCTGCTCCTACCCTCTCTCAGAAAGCCATGGACGAAATCTTAAAAGGCCTGAAAGGAGTACAGGATGGCATATTGGTTACAGGAAAAGATCAGGAAGCTTGTCAGAAGCTTGATGCTATCCTGCAACATCTCAAAGACCATAACTGCGAGTGCACGGGGACAAATGCAAGTTTTTCAAGCTCTCTACTAAATACCTCTACTAAATACCTTGATGCCACAAGGGTAAAGAAATCACCAGAGAAAGAGAAGGCAATCCTTCAAAGCACCACCCCAGGGAATGTGTCAGTTATGTTCCTTTTTAGGATTATTTACCTATTATGGTAACTTTTTGCCTAATCTAGCAATAATATTGGTATGGACACTTGAACTATTACAAGCAAAAAAGAACTAGAAGTGGACTAGAGAATATCAATATGCCTTTAAGGAAGCAAAAAAAATGTTGACATCGACTGGTGTTCTTACACACTTTGATGCTTCATTTCCATTGTAGTGATGTGATACTTCACCACATGAAGTGGGGGCAGTCCTTTCGCCACCTTTCCTGATGGCTCAGAGAAATCAATTGCTTTTGCTTCACAAACAGTAACTGCTTCTGAAAGGAATTATATACAAAGAGGGAGGCTCTCACTATTATCTTTGGAGTATGGAAATTTCATACTTATCTGTATGGCAGACACTTAGCTCTATTGACTAATCACTAGCCATTACTTTCTATTTTTAGACCAATTCAAGGTATTGCCTCCCTTGCAGCAGGTCCCAAACAACGCTGGGCATTGTTACTTTCTGCTCACTCTTATAGTGTTCAGTATTGAAAAGGAGCTTAGCACAGCAATGCTCATGGGCTCTCACCCCTGCCTTGTCCCAGTGACCACCAAAAGGAAGACACCATGGAAGTATTCTATTTGAATTTGATGGACCTATTACCTACACACAAATTAAGAAGAAAACTGTTAAGGATACTGTTCTTTCTCTTCTGAAAGGCATGGTTCTAAAAGGTACCCTATTAAACTACAACAACCCTCAGCTGACACCTCTGCATCACATCAGTCAGAATTATTGGTGCCTGAAGGTTGCCTCTTGTAGAGGATGCAAGTGATCATACTGAGGTCACTCCAAAATTTGTTTTGTCAGATCTTCATGAAAGACATTTTGGTGTTGTGAGGATGAAAGCCTTAGTGTGGAGTTGTGTGTGGTGACCAGGCATTAATCAGGACATTGAGAGGACAGCAAAATGCTGTATTGCATGTAAATAAATTCAGAAAGATCCTGGCCCAGCTTATCTGCACCCCCGGACATGTCCTCACACTCCACAGCCATGCATTCAGAATTTTTCCAAATGTCTTCTTGTACAGCTACCTAGACTACTTAGCACTTTCATACATTATTTAGTTACTTTAGACTACCATTGCAATTTGGTGAATGATAATAAACCTCAGCTCTCTTTGGAGGAATTTAGGAAGTTCCTTGTTTCCAATGAAATTCAACACATATATTCTGATCCTTATCTTTTTACAAATGGACTGGCTGAACATTTTGTACAAACTCTCAAGCATGTGTTACAAGCCAATCAGTCTACCATAAGTCTTCAACACAAATTGGACAATTTCTTACTCATTTATTGCAACACACCCCATGCTACTATGGAGGAGTCACTTGCTACTCTTTTACTGAACAGACCAGGGGCAGACAAAATACAGCCCACGGGCCAAATCCGGCCCACCAGGCAATTTCATCTGGCCCATAGGCACCCACCAATAAATTGTACCCTACCCAGCCCACACATTTCGCTACCACCCTTGTGTGTGGGAAGGCCCCGGCCCAGGCCAGCATGCACAGCTTCCGTGTGGGGCTGCTGCTGCCACTGCTGCAGCTGCCCAGGGACCTGCTTGGCTTCCCCAGCCTTCTGCAGCGCTCACTCCAGGCAGCAGGTAGGGAAGTGGCAGCAGGTGCGAGGACGCTGTAGCTGGGCAGGAGTGTGTAATGCAGGGCTGAGGCTGGCAGAAGAACAGATCCAAGGGCCTGCACCCAGCACCCCCAATAAGGCGTGCAGTTCGTGTCACTGGTGGCAGCAGCAGCAGGCAGCAAGCCCTTGGGGTGCTCGTGGCCCATGGTGGCCGGAGCCTCCTGGTGGTGCACAGCTCCAGCCAGTTCTAGGAGCTGCATGTGAAGGCAAGGAGTAGATCCAGGCCAGCCTGCCTATTATGAAGGACTCCCCGTGGCTCACATGGAACTCCTGGGACTCGCATGCCACTGGGAGGAAGCCTGCATGATGGAGCTGGATGCCTTCCCTGCTCCCTACCACCACCTGCAGCTCCTGGGACTCCACCAGAAGTGGCAGGGAGCCCTACCTCCTGTTTCCTGGTAGACTCGCAGGAGCTGCACATGCAGCTCCTAGAACTTGTTGGAGCCATGAGCCATTGGGTGGCTGTGCCTGTGCAGGCCATGAGCAACCTAAGGACCTGCCACCTGCTGTTGCTGCTGCCTTCAGTGATGGGGGCTGTGTGCCATAAAGGTTGTGGGGAGAGGGTCCCCACACCTCCCCACCCTCCTTCACAGCCCACAAACCCCACACACCCACATCCTTCCCACACACCCCCTTCCATATATACATACCCCCACACCTCCCAACATACCCTACACCCTCACAACTGCCCCCACACCACCATATACACACACCCAACCCCAACCACATTCCACACACACAATACACAAGAGTAAGACTTTATTTTGAGCTATTACACCCGGTATTTTTTTAAATAAAATATATGTTATAACAGATGTTTGACTTTTAGTATATGATTTGTTTTGTTTTTCTCAGTTCCAGGATGGCAACTAACCTCTCCCCACCTTTCCCAAAAGGATTACTTCTGGGAGCAAGGGAAAGAACTTCCAGTAGCAAAGGTCAGGATTAGGGGTGGGACTTCTGGTCCCAATATGGCGACCAGGGGGGCAGGGCATCTGTCAAGGGGCAGGAATACCCTTGCATAACAGCATAACCATAACAGCTCACCAAAACTCATTAAGCAGCCCTCCAGCTGAAATAATTGCCCATACCTGGAATAGACCATTGCATACTTGTTTTGACCGTTTATATCCTGATGTTACCTCACAGGTACTCAGATTCCTAAGCAAACAAGTGGATCAATGACATGTCTCTCTCAGTAGCTCATTCCAAGTAGGGGACTTGGTTTGGGCTTGTAATTATTCTGATAGAGACAAATGGGTACCTGGGGAACTCATTAAATGTATGGAGCCTGTTTCATTTATAGTGCAACTCTTTGATGGTACTTCATGGAAAAGACATATAGAGCAGTTAAAACTATGATATATACAGGAGTCTAAGAAAGCCCCACTTGAATGTCCAGTTCCCGCAGGTAACCCTGCTCCAGTTATAAGTTTTGATTGTGCTGATATATTGGAGAAGCCTGAAGTGCCATACACTAATGATTCCTTACCACCAGATGATCCTGTGGTACAAGGCAACACCACTTTATCCTCAGCAAATTATTTTAAGAGGGTATGAAAATCTGTCATGCACCCTGATGTTTAAATTGTTTAGTTGGCAAGTTGCAACGAGCCGAATATTCCCTTTTGTTGTTGTTATTTTGTGTGTTATTATTTTGAAGTGTAGTACTTGTAAGGTGGGGTGGGGAGGAATGTGATGTATTGGATATTAATTATTATATAGGGTCTTCATAAAGTCTTTGTGCACTTTTAAACTTAGGTTGTATGTATGATAGAAACAATCTGTTAATGGCATTTAAAAGCAAATTTATTAAAGTTTTAGGACAATTAGAGTACACAGTGCTAGACTTCAACATAATCACTATCCATCATGATACAGTGCTCAAACCAATCTTCCAACTCCTTAAAAACATTTCCCAGTTCCTCTTGAGTTACTGCACTAATTGCATTGGTGATCCTAGCCCTAAGTTCCACCAAAGAATGTGGTATTGACAAGTAAACTACACTTTTAACGTGTCTCCATAAAAACAAGTCCAATGGCGACAGGTCAGATGAACAAGGTGGCCAAGCAATTGGTCCACTTCTGCCTATCCACTTCTCTGGGAAAACTTTATTTAGGAACTGTTGTACATTCAGAGCATAGTGGCACTTTGGTATTTTGACAGCATCCACAATTTTCTAGATGTAGTCCAAATGCAGTGTGTGGTTCCACAATGTTTGTGGCAGCATCAAGGACTTGGAGTGTACATCTCAGGAGTCAAGGAAGGTTTCAAAAGCTGCAAGACAGGATGGTCAGGACTAGGTCCAGACATGGCTCATTCAAGGCTCCTGCCCTCTTCTTCCACTGCCAGAAACCTGTCCTGACCTACTGAGCAATGTCCTCAGTACAGGTCACTCACCACCTCCATAAGAACCCACCAGTTTTGTAGAGGTGACAGAATAAGCTTAAGAATAAATGTATTACTTATGAAGTCTATCATTCTGTACTTTAGTTGCCCTAAAACTTTAATAAATTTGCGTTTAAATGCTGTTTACAGATTGCTTCTATCATACCTACAACCTAAGTTCTTGTAAACTTTTAAACTTCAATAACTTTATGAAGCCCCTGTATATACTGTTCCTTTAAATGTGGTTATGTTGTGTGCTTCCTTAAGCCCACATTTTATTTTCAGTTTTCGTTTCTGTTCAGAATAATAACGTTACCAGATATGTCAGTTGTATGGTGCTTTCTGCTAGGTCTCATTTTCCCAACCCTGCAGAGCCACAAGATAACAATATGCACATGGGCTAGACACGACAAGCCCAAAGGTATAAAAAATTCAAACCACCTGCACTACACACCCTGATCATTTGATAGCAAAGGTGCTGTTAATTCAATTTCACGCAAGGAGAGAAGACTAAAAGGACACAAAAGACTGAACAAACAAGCTACATATGTAGTTTACACATACATGCAAACTTTTTATGGATGGAACGATATCCATCTACCACTTTATCAAACACTCAATGATTTTTAACTTGTGTACTACAATTTAAAACCTATTTTCTTCTCCAAACATTTCACAGAAGACAGGCAAAGGACCTATCTGAAAAAAAATAAACAAGTCAAACACAGCATTTGTCACACAGCAAGTGGCCCAATTAATTTAATAGCAGTTACTTAGCAGAACAAGATATGGTCTTCCAAGTTTTGTATATGTTAGTTTGGAAGAACTATCAACATACATTTAAAAGAAAAATACTAAGAAGAGAATAAAAGATAGGATAATTAAAAGGGTGCAATTAGGGCAAAAAGGTAGCAGTGGTAGAGTCTCAAGACAGCAGCAGATCCAGGAGTGGGGTAGAGGGGTGCAGCCATATATCCTCTTGACTTTGCTATGCATGTACAATGAACTCTGAGTTCACCGCCTGGTTAGCCAAAGCTTTGCATGCCCAATGAGTAAGGACCTTTCTTATTCACCTAGGCACTCTGGATCCACACAAAAGCAGTCACATCTTGGGACAATCAATGGGAGCCCACGCTGACCAGGTGGTGAGCTCTAAGCTCACAGCATATGCATGGCACAGCCAAAGAGGGGTGCAGCCAAACTGCCACCACCACTCCTAGCTCCATACCTTGTTCTCAACTTTCAGTAAATATACTTACTGCATTACTAACAGGATCTGTAAATAGAATTATTTCTGTTGCTATTATGCCATGCCAATCCTTCTATTAGCATTTCCAGCAAAGATTCAAAACCAGTTAAGGAACTACACAGGAAATCAGAGTAATTATATGCAAAAAACATAGTTTTATTTGTTTAATTCTGTGGAGGCAATTCACAATCATAAAGACTATATATAACTAATGACCCAAGAAAATGCAGCAAAATAAAAATAGTGGCTGTCCTACCATTTAGCAGAGTCTGCAGTTGGATTGTGACCTTTCTGCCAAGAGGTAAACCATAAACTGTCACACAATTTGTACAGGTTTACATTTGAAACTACATGGAAAGTTTATTTCAGATGTGGGAATACATCAATTAAATGCAGTGTGCATTCAGAACATTAATCATTTCATACAGAAGCTCATAATACATGTACAATGCAAATGCAGCAAGAATCACTGATGCATACCACAAGCTTAATTATTTATCATATAACAGCATTTATTTAAAAAATAAATCAGAGCTTTTGGAAATGGATGCCTTCTTCATATTATTAATTTTAGCAAAAGTAAACAATTTTTGCAGTTAGTACAATTTCCTTCTGACCTTGCTTCCTGATTATACAAATTATGCAATATTATTACATTAATTTAACAGTATTTTAAAATGTTTTCCCTCATAAAAAGACAACTTTTTTTTTGGTAAAATATTAAAAGCGTAATGGCTCTAATAAAATGTTATAGGCAGCCTTTCATAGTTTAAAGGACTCATTAATAAGGTATCTCCCCCAGCCAAGAAGACATAAATCACATAAATGAGAAACCACAAATAAAATGCAGGACAATTATCTGAAATTGCTACTTTGGCATAAGATGGGGGAAATGTAATCCAGTGGTCTATTCATAGCTAAATATTATTTGTTTAGATTGTCACAGGCAGGAATGTATATTATTAGTACAATTCAACACATTATGCTTATTGATATCAGGCCACATTTTTCAAAAAACATAAAAGCACATACAGTGAACCAAGTATGCTGTTATAACTGATCATACTAAATTCTGGAGGAGGGAAAAGGAGGTTGTTTGTTTTGTGGGTTTTCTTTTTTAGCTTAGTTTGTTATCTCTCAGCCTTTTACACTCAAGATCCTTTGCAGACTACTTCAGTGTTAACCAAAGTGGCTATGGAAGCAAATGAAACTCAAAACACGGAGGGGACAGCCCTGGGCCCAGGTACAGACATTACGCTTCTACTGGTATAAGTGATCAGAAACTGTCTATACCTGTAACTGAACAGATATTTGGCGCACAGAGACTGGTTTAAGAATGGCAGAACCAGTCTACGATTTGCCCTCTGCCAAAGGGCAAACGTGTTCTGTTCGCTACTCATCTAAACTATGCCGCTTACAGAACTCCGTGTAACTTAGGTCAATTCTTCCTTAGGCTTTTTGAATGTCTGTACCTAGCCTAAGACAGTGGGTGGGTTTACAGCTGGTGTGGTCATTATTACTTTCCAAATTAGCTAAACAATTTAAGAAGCATGGGATATCTCATCCTTTTTACCCGAGTTGTCATTCAAGTGTTTATATCCCTTGCTTCTATTGTTTAACCTCTTGTTCTTTACAACCCACATCACACTCATAGGCTCAGCAGTGCTACACTCCCTTGCACCATGACCGAAAGGCTTGGGGGTCATGACTGACCACAAGATGAACATTAGCTACCAATGGGATGCCGCAGCTGGCAAAGCAAACAAAACCCTGACTTGCATCTACCGATGCCTCTCAAGCAAGACCCAGGAAATTGTCCTGCCACTTTACTTGGTCCTGGTGAGGCCACAGCTGGAATACCATGTCCAGTTCTGGGCTCTGCACTTTAGAAAGGATGTGGAAAAGCTTGAGACAGTCCAGAGGAGAGTCACGCGCATGATTAGAAGACAAGAGAACAGGCCTTATGAGGGGAGGCTGAGACACATGGGACTCTTCAGCCTGGAGAAGCGGAGGTTCAGTGGGGATTTGGTGGCAGCCTATAAGTATATAAGGGGTATGCATCAGGAGCTTGGAGAACATCTGTTCACCAGGGCACCCCATGGGAAGACAAGCTCTAATGGTCACAAACTCCACAAAGACCATTTCAGGCTGGACATAAGAAAAAACTTCTTTACTGTCCACATCCCCAGAGTCTGGAATAGACTCCCCCCAGAGGTGGTGCAAACACCTACTCTGAACACTTTCAAGAAACACTTGGATGCCTATCCTGCTGGGATCATTTGACCCCAGCTGACTTCCTACCCCTTGGGCAGGGAGCTGGACCCAATGATCTTGTGAGGTCCCTTCCAGCCTTAATGTCTATGAAATCTATGAAACAAAGGTACATACATCTTTGTCCATTAGAAGAAACTGACTAATGAGACTAGAAGAAAATAATTAACTAACACAGTGTCTCTTGTGTCAAGCCCAGGTCTAAAACAAAACTGACAAAATTTGACTTGGAAACTGCCAGTATTTCTTCTCTCCTGCCATAATGAACAGCAGATAGGACAAAAGAGATACAACAATTGTCTGGATCCTCAGGAGATTTTAATAATCTTTTAGATGGTTTCCTGCAGAAAAACCTAGCAACTCTTCCTTATAATGCCACCAGGCTACTCCCCTGAAAGAAGGTACTAAGAATCTGTCACAAAAAGCCAGGACCTCCACACTAGATATCACCAGCTAAGATGGTTATGGGCTCCTCAAGTTCCCCATCATCTCAGTGAGAGACTAGATGAAACTGATGTAGAGAAGACACACACTTGCCCCCAGGAAACTGTTCTGCTGTCAGGGAGCCAGACAATCTAGTCAGAATTGATCTCAGCAGTGAAATCCATCTTTTATGCAGTGAATGCACCCTGAGTCTAAGATAAGAAAATGTGGCTAAATCAAGCTCTAAATTAGGTGCTTCAGGACAGCAAAGATGATGTTCTTGTACACTGTAAAATATGTAATCTTTCTGGATTACACGTTTTGAGCATGTTTGTTCTTCCCAGTTGTGCTTCTGGCTCTGATCCCAAATGATGGAACAGAAAAATATATATAGTTGACAGCTAAAAACATGTGCATAATTCTATTCTAATGAAGATTTCTAGGCTAAACTGTTTTATCCCATGTATACCCGAGTTTCCTCATCTCCTTTAATAATAGCACTTGCAAACAGTAGACCAAATTCTTGCTATACAACCAAAAGCATGAGACACAAAAGTAACCCTACCCCAACAGGATGTAATCATAGGAGTCCAATCAGAAAAACGCTACGCTTTGTTTTTTACTTTTTTTTTTTTTTATCTGCTGCTTTTAGCAGAAATAACTTCCTCATTAGAACAGTTGCTAGTTTGCCCTCACTGTATGTACAAACATATTTAGATTGCTAGATGCTAGATAGACTATACGTCTCTACTCACAGTAGAGGACTGCCCTCCCACTGAATACAAGAGGGATTTTGCATTTAATTAGAAGTTTTATAGTAAAAATTCTAGTTGTCTTCAGCTTAAGAAAAGGCCTGTAGCTTTTGGAGAGTGCAGACTAAATCTTTGCAAATTGAGGTACCTCACCATATACTAAATTAAATATACCCCAGGGGTCAGATCTGGCCTCCAGAACCATTTTATCCTGCCTTGGTAATATGGCAGGCTACCAGAAGTGGGAGCATGGCCTGATGCAGAAGCTGGGGTCCCTGAGCCCCAATGGACATGGCCATCAGAGGCAGGCCCCCACACCTGTGCTGCTGCTCAAACATGGACCAGCTGCAACTGCTATTGGCTCTGTAGAGCAAGCCTGGATCTGGCTTGGGGTGAAGTCGACATCCCTGCTCTAAGTTACATTACTTAGAGATCTCAATTAATACTAATTTGGACTATTAAAATAGTTACATTTAAAATTTTCTCCTCTTAAGAGTGAAACCTATACTGACACTTGAAATAACAGCTTTTTCTTGAAAACTTCCAAAATAGGTGCGTAATAAAGGAAGCTAAAACTTCTGACCGATGAAACCTGAAAAAGCATGAGAAAACATATTTTCCTGCAGAATATTGTTCAGGACTCTGGTTACCATCAGTAGAACAAGACAACTGTGGTGAAGTATATATGAGCAATAAATGGTCCAAAATATTCTGAAGGTGACAATATAAAAGGTGCTACAGGAACATCCAAGCCTTGAAACAATGCCTGAATTAGAGAGAAGTTCCTCAACTGAATTAATTTTTCCTGTGAATATTAAACCTGAAATATGAAAAAAGCTAAATAAAAATGTTCTCACTGAAGCATTAGCCATTTGTACACAGGAAAACAAAACAAAAACATTTCATCCTTCCCATGATTTTATCAAGGAGTCCTCTAATTTAGGAAGAAATGCTACTGATTCATTATGCAGCGAAAAGTATGTTTATATTGAGTCCTTCAGGCATTTGTTTTATTGTATCTTGAGAATTGTGCTTTTTCTACTGACTGAGTCTCATAACTGTGACCTTTCTGCTCTTGCTCTTCACAAACAGTTTACAAAACACCACACGTTAAAAAGTGAAAGCTTTTATACTCACATTTACTCCAAGAACAAAACAAAAAGATGACTTCTGCAGTGAGACCAAGCATGGAAAACATTGGCCCCACATAGATCTGTTTACATAATAAACTGACTATATGCAGATAAGAGGTCTTGGATAGATGTAACAATCAAAATGCAATATGAATCGCTTGTGAAATCATCAGTTCCTAACAAGTGTGTATGAGCCTATACAGATTTCAGGTGCTATATTTTATATACTTGAGGAATAAATAGTTCTAAATATTTAGCTAGCCCATTCTGACAGCAGTTTACAGCATGCTTTGAAAAACTATTAAGAAAAGACCCCTCTCTTCCCCCCTTACTGCATTGAAAGTAGAGTTTTCTAGGTTGAATTTTTAACAGAATTTTTCATTCAGCTCTACTGTAATCAGAACACAATTTCAGATACAAACATTTCCTAATACAAATATGCCTACAATGGCAAAATAAAATAAAATAAAATAAAATGTAATTCCCTCTCTGTGACCCACTGGGGGGAAAAGCCTGCATATTAATCTGACTGAATTTGCTCTATTTTCAATTTCCTACACTTTATAAGGCAAAACTTTAGAGGACAATTAGCCACTATTTATAAAATGACTTCAACTGCATACTTTTATAATAATAGGGCAATATTATAATTTCAAAGTTTTCCAGCAATTCAGAATACAGGATTCATTTTTATCCTTTCAAGTGTTATTGTGTCTAAATAGACTTTATTATATACTGTCACATTTTGTCTAATTGAAGAGCTAAGTTCTGAACATATCATACATTCTATTTTGCCTCAATATTGTGTAGATTGGTGCCCTTTTATAAAGGCAGGAGATGGTTGAGAAGATGAATAGAATAACAATGTTTGACCTTTCAAGGTGCTAAGAATTCAGATAATAAATTTCAGAGAGAGAGAAGAATTTATTAGGAAAACTGCTGCAATTATTTTCTTTAATCTGGAATTGGTTTTTGAGAAAAAACATGGAAATACCCTCTTGAAGAATAAAAGGCAGTAAGAGAGTCTAAATTTTTTGATGCTAGAAAAAAAAGCCATATTTAACTGAGTAACCTATAGATATTTCATTTTTGTTTAATACACATGCTTTTGGCTACATGAATATTAGAAAATAAAAGAGTATTTTTTCCAGTACATATAGAAAGAATAAGTTTGAAGAGCACTTGTAAATCTTAACTGCTGCAATCTGACAAACACAGAAAACTTAAAGAAAGAACCAAACCAAGACACAAGCTTTGACCCTTCCACAAGTCTGCCTGCCACATACACTGAAATTCAGGAGTGCTCAGCACATCAACAAGACAGCATGGCATCTACTAAGGGCTGAGTTAGACTGCCATAAAATGGGTCTGACAGACATAAAAATGGAATTTCTTTTCTAAAGAAATCATCTGCTTAATCCTTTTCTCTCTCGGACACAGTCCTGTATTTATTGTGAGCCAAGGATTTAGCCCATTTGAAGCTCAGTCAATCATTTCAGTCAATGGAAATACTCTGACTTCAACAGGCTTTGGATCAGGCCCTAGGCATATAGGTAAACATGGCACTAGTTATAGCCTCAAAAAAACAGCTTCTTATCTTTTAGGTTTTTTTGCCATAATTTTATTCTACGACTTATTTGGGAAGAAGTTATCAGCATTCATAGAGCTATGTTTGTTTAAGTAAAGGCTAACTAAATAAGATATATATGAGTGCACAAGCTTTCGTGAACCCAAGTTCACTTCCTCAGCTTGGGTTCACAAAAAGCTTATGCTCTCTCTATATCTTATTTAGTCTTTAAAGGTGCATATCTACCCTGCCTTCTGACTGACTTCAAACTAACATGGCTAACTACCTCTCAAAGAAGTAAAACTACATCACATCAGATCCACCAAGCCTTTAGGATTTTTCTGTGCTACAGCACAGAATTCCTTCGCTAAAGCCAGCAAAGGAAATCTCACAATGTCTGCAATATCTGGGGCTAGGGACAGAAATTACACCTAAATTGGTATAAGTGATTGGAAAGCCGTTCAAATATGTAACAACAAAAGTTCAGCGCACATAAACTGCTTTCAAAATGGCTGAAACTAGTTTAATATAAAGCTGGATGAACGTAGTATCAGACTTAACTAATTTAGGTTAAATCGGTTTATTAAACTTCAGTCCCAGATCCCCTCCAGATTCAAGTTAGCTAACAGTCCCCCCAGCATCCCATGATGCTTTGCATCTCCCCCACAAACCCACCCTTGCAGGGTGTGGGGGCTAGCCTTGGCCCAAACTGTCTGCACTAGCTGAGCAGGAAGGCATGCTCTAGCACCTGCCCTCCGCCCACCAGTCCTGGGCCATCGCAGGTATATGGCTGCATTTCTGGAATCAAAAGCAAATGTCTGCTCACTTGCTTATCAGTTCAATCTACACAGATTAAACTAACCTGCAAAGATTGAATCAATTCATTCTCAGGCTTTTTGACAGCCTAGATGAGCATGTAAAATTCCCGCACAACTTAAACTGACATAAGATCAAGTTTTATGAACTTCCAGGGGCCTCAGTTGGGGTTTCTGAAGCTACTGACAGGAAGCAGATTAAAAAGTAGGTAACAACTCCCAGTTTCTTTGGAAGAGGTCATTTGCCAGACACAGGTAACTTTTCCCCAACAATAAAGTACAGAAAGCAAATATCTCCAAGCTCAGCATTAGCAGCACAGAGAAGTTCCTGCTCCTGAAACCAGACTGCTCTTTGTGATGCTCACTATCAAGACAGCACATCACCACCATCATCATCATCATGTTAAGCACTTTCAGAATACGTCTACATGGCACAGTGTCGACAGCAATCATAGATAAAGGAAGCAGAATATTCACATTAGTGTGGGCACTCAGCCCAGGTTAATATACTTGCCTTCTCAGCTGATCTACTTAACCTATGAACAGTGTCATATTTAGGTAGCTGTACTACTGTGGATACCTGAGCTACTTCAGATACCTCTGAATTGCACTGCATTCTTCTGTGTAAATGTACCATCACCCTCACGGTGCAAAATACTGTCTCAAGCAGAGACTGAACTGAAGCCAAAATGATACAAAAGGTCCAACTGCCTGTAAATGAAAACTTCTTGGTTTCCTGCAGATTTAATGCTGACATTTGGAGGGGTAAACATGAACCCTTGGAACAAACACAAACTGACAAGTTGTGAATATGATAAAAGTATATATTAAAGTTGTTCTGAGATTTACAAAGACTTAAATCATTATGCATCATTACCCAGTAGATATGCAATAGTGCTATGTGAAGCTTAGGTAGCTGATTCAATTCAGAGGAGATCTAGCCTGATTTGAGAACTGAATCTCCAAATCTGAATTGAAATCGGGAGGCCAATTAAAAGCTCTGAATTGATTTGAAGCATCCAAATTGATTCAGAAAAGCTTCGGAAAAGATCTGGCTAATTTGGAGATTTGGCCATAGACTAAACAGGCAGCTGACAGCTGCCTCCAGCTGGTAAGTCTGTTGGGGTTGGGGGAGGGGGGAGAGAAGGACTGGGGCAAGCTGCCTAGCCAGGGTGGGGGGGCATGTTATTCAGGGAGGGGGGCAAGGAGGTGTGGGATGTGGGCGCAGCAGTGCTGGGAGTGGGGGCTCTTCCCTGATGCCGTTTGCCCAGCCAGGGTTGGGGGAGGGTGGGATGTGGGCTCAGCTCACTCCAGGTAGAAGGGAGCAAGCGGCAGCAGGACATAGCCCCTGCTCCTAGTGCTGCCGCACCCACAAGCAACAGTAGGGCAGAACCCCCACTCGCAGCACTGATGTGGGTGTGGCAGAGCTGGGAGCAGGGACTATGCACTGCCGCTGCCTGGAGTGAGCCATGCCTGCACTACACCCCCTGCATGCTGGCTGGGCAAGCAGCAGCAGGGTATAGCCCCCGTGGCTCCCCCTGCTGGGGCAGAGGCCGGCACAGCTGAAGGAGCTGCGGGAGAAGCCCCCATGTGACCCCATCTTCTGCCCACCCAGCTTCCCAGCACTTTAAAAAATAAAAGTCCTGCACTCATAAGCTCTGGCAGCAGCTATTGGGGGCCTCTGAGGGCTTGTAGCAGAGCCCTCCTGCACAGCACAGGGCAGTGGGTGGCAGCAGGGATTGCCCACCCCACTTGGCACCCACGCAGCAGCTGCCCCATTGTGCAGGTACAGTGCAGCTCAGTAGGGCACTGGGGTGGCTTCACCTGTCAGCTAGAGCCTGGCAGCACACAGCCCCAGTGGCCTCGGCTCCCAGGCAGCACGCAGCACCCTGCCAAGCCATGCTGCACCCACATGATGCAACAGCTGCTGCACGGGTGCCAGGCAGGGGGGGCTGGGCCGGGTGGGAGCTGGGGCCGGGCAGGGCAGGCATGGGGGCTTCTCCCGCAGCTCCCTGCACCCAGGGAGAGGCAGGCACAGCTGGAGGAGCCGTGAGAGAACCTGCAGCTGCCGAGCTGTGCCTTCCTCTCCCCAGCCGATCCGAATCGCCAATCCGTCTTCTGAGACGTTGGTGTTCGTAAAAGTGAGCATCTAATAGCATTTGCTAGAGGCAGGTATATAGTGCATGCAGGTAATTTGCAAGCTTTTACATACATCTCTATGAATGCATTTCAAATCCTGTTATGCAGCATCTCTGGTATTCCAGCCTTGGACCTAGTTAGCAAATCGTGCAAAATTGTGCAATGGTTTTGTGATATAGATCAATACCCACTAGGAACACAGAACATTGTCACTTTAGATTTTGCTTTTAAATTTACTTATCTTAAAACATCTCATTTACAATAGAAATTCTCCATTTCTAGTTACCCCAGTGTGATTTTTTTCCATACAGGGAGACCAGCAAAGGCAAGAAAGGAAAGTCACATTCTTATGTGAATGCATTCATTGTGAATACCTGCTAAGAAATGGGGAGCTGAACAGAAACAGCAATTAAAGACAGTCTGTGGCCTAAACAACCTGAAATTATTCTTGTAAAAATACATTCTGTAATCAAAACCATTTTTTCTGAGTAGCTATGAAACTGTTTAATAAACTGATTGTTATTGTTAATTGTGAATGGAGAGATTGGTATATATGGAATGCAGGGCCCAGAACAGGTGGTATGTGTTATGTCACATTTGCCATGTATGCCTCCAGTTTCTAGTTGTTTTAGAAACCCAGCATTTGGATGGCTGTTTGTATTTTACAAGCCCCATATAAATTCCAGCTGTTAAGTATAGCCAAACAGGGCTTATTTTTCCATGCCAGCATCTAACTCTTATACAGCAAATAATACAGTTACTCAGATTCAACCAGTCTATGCAAGATTTCTCCTTCTGAGAAATTTTATACTTCCAATTTTTTTTAAAAGTAAGACCACAACTTCACCACATATGCATTGTATAAAAGAATAAATCCTTGAAAAGGAAGCTATATAAAGGTTAATAGCTTGAACACATTATTAATGATCTTCAACCCTTCCTGGAAAATAACAACCATCTCAAGGCAGCCTTGTGGCACAAGCCTGTCCTACTTTACAGGCTACCCCCCCAAAAAAAACTAAACCATCTCTCCAGCAAGCCTACCTAACTCCTCTTCTCATCAAGCCACCAGGTCTTGCAACAGATCCAGATGCTTGCTGAATCACCTCAAACATAGACAAAATCATCCCTGGACCACACATGGATTATAACATCCAGGATTTGTTCACCTGCTTTTCTGCCACCATCATATATGTTATTACCTGCCTATAGTGCCTCTATGCTGCCCACATTGGCCAGATGGGGCAATCCTTATGTGAAAGAATAAATGGCAGTGATCTGACATCAATTCCAGCAAGACCCAAAAGCCTGTGGCAGAACACTTTAACCTCCCTGGACATTTCATCATCGACCTCAAGGTAGCTGTTTTTAAGAAACAAAACTCTAAAAAAAACCACAACCCCAACTTGAACACAAAATTGCAGAACAAGAAAATGATCTACAGACTGGTTTGTATTAGGCATGGTCTCAACATTGATACTGAATTCTTATCCCAGTATCTGGACTAGCTTGTATAACCCACTGAAGGACATAGAGGGACATGGTTTTAATCCACTTGATCTCTTCAGCCCACCTTCATTTCAGCAGCACTCTCTCCTACCCTCCTCCTTTCCCTATTCTTTGTGTTTAAATTATTTTATTCCTTTCTATTTAGTACCCCGGCTTTCTGCAAATTCATTTACTGCATCTCATGAAATAGGCTGTACCACATAAAAGCTCATGTCTCTCTGAATGGGTTTAGTATATAAGGTGCCACTTCATCCTGCCTTCTGCTTGACTTCAGACTAACACAGAAAACTACTGCTCTAAATATTAATAGATAACAACAGGCTAGATTATTCTGTTTCTTCTTATTACTAGGCCTGGAAATAATAAAAAAAAATCCATAATATAGGTTTCCCATAGCATTGCGTTAAGGTAACTTTGCCAATGCGAGTAGATCTCTTGAATCCACAGGAAGCCAGGTTTTGTCATCCCCTAAAAGTGACTTCTGCTGTCAGAAGTTCCTAGCAGAGTGCAGACTTGCTATCCCCTGAGCTGCAGCCCCAAGTCATGTGACTCCAGAGCCATCCCTTGGCAGGGGGCAAATCGGGGCGACCGCCCCAGGCCCTGTACTTTGTGGGGCACCTCGGACAATACTGGAAAGGCCCTGCCAAGGGCACCAGCACTCCGCACAGCTGCTGACTGCTCACCACCCCCTCCTTCCTTCCTTCCCTCCCCTACCCTCCCAGCCCTCCACCACACAGACTGATATGGCCTGGGCCCCACTCACCCCTAGGGTTGGCTCTTTGTGACTCAGTATTATCTTTTCCAGATAACTTCTACAGGACCAGAGTCTAGCCCTGTGGTCTCAGACCTCCTTATCTCTGTCTCCTCCTGCATCTGGAATCTGTGTAAAGGGATTCTGTCTGGATCTGACAGGATCCTGTCTAGATCTGGGGCACCGTATTATAGGAATTTCTGAATCTCCTCTCTCATGAGCAGGAAGCTCAGATCCAAGTGTTAAAGACAGTTCTGCATGTTGATCACAAGGAAGTAACCAGCCTGTAACATGCCATTCTTATGCTCTGGCACGATGGCTAGAAAATGGTATTTAGAGGTTTGCTTTTGGGAACTGGTTTATAGGTAAAGTAGATATGCATTAGAACAATGGTCCAGGACAACAGCAACAAGTAATTGATTTCTAAAAACCTGACTGTCACACAGTTTCACAGCCTTCAAGGCAGGCAGGGATAGACACACAGACTGGGAAACTGTAGGTATGTACTACAATGTTCCATAACATGAGATAAGGTAGCATCAGGTCACAGCGCTCACCTGAGAGCCCTTGGGCTTTCCAGTTTTGGGGAACAGACCAAATTAGGAGGATACCAGTAATGCTCAAATTAGGATGTAGGCATGTACTGGGTTTGTGAAACAAAGGCTTATGATGACATGACAAAACATAGACAGTATGATGACCACTGAGAGACCAATCAGCAATGGCCAGAAATGAAGAGTCATTACAGAGGGAAAAAGATACAAAAGAAGGGATTTCAGAGTAGAAAAGTGCCCCTGTGAGGGGAACCCAAGGCATCATGGACAGAGGGCATATTACCAACACGTTTCATCCACCTCACTGGGAGGACTGGGCTTCGACTTCTAACTTCCAGGCTGCTGCCATCTGACATTCAAGAGGGAACCTCGGAGTGAAGTTCACATACTGGTCAGATGTACCTTCCTTTGGGTGACAACCCTGGGACTGGTAGATATAGAATTGTTTGCATTATTCTTATCTGCTATTACTGCATATCAATAAAATTCACCTACTATCAAATGGAAAGGCTGTCATCGGTCTGAGGGTTTGGGTTCACCTAGAACAAAGTATTTGGGTTATAAATTCAGTGCAAATCTGGGGCCGGGGCTGGAGAGATTGGAGTTCAGCCCTGGAGTTCACCAGGACTAGTTCAAGACCCTGGTATAGTCTCTGGCCAGAGCTGACAATCAACTGGTGGTCGGATCTGGTCCCAACCATGTTCAGTTTAAGGAGCCATACAAAACAACCATAAAAATGTTTTATATGTAGAACATTTTTATGGCTGGTTTGTCATTTTATAGCTCCTTAAATTCAGTGCACATGTAGCACCTTAGCCATTTATGCTGCAATTACCATGTTAATCACTGCATAAATGTAGTGTGTGGAGAGGGCCTCGTAATCTCTAACTCTTTTAATCTAAGACTCTTATAGCAAAGGCTTATGTGAAGTAGCTAAATATTATTTTGAGCATTTTTCAGATGGGAAATTTATGGAAATGAGAGATTAAGTTTCTTGTATAAGATCACACCAGTAAGGCAAGTCAGCAGCAGGGTTGGAAACAGAAGAATACATCCTGATAAAAACAATGCCAACTATTTCACAACTGTTGACTAAATCAATGCAGCTGCACTGCTTGAAACAACAGTGTCTCAGGAATATTACTGCAGAATACTATGGTATTTTAATTTTTATAAGAGTGGGAGTCCTGACTCCAACCCTAAAGACATGCTCTTCTCTCAGTTGTAATTTACAGTAATTCTTTATATTATAGTTTCTTCCTGCAGCTCAACTACACATATGAGAATATGATCTGACTAGTGCTATACAGTATCTCATATAAGAATGAGTCCATTTTCAGTATGTTACATCAAAATATGCTAGATCAATTTGTGCAAATGTGTGCATGCTATACAGAAGTCAACTGAAAGAATTCTTAACTTTCACAAAGGTTTTAAGTCTCATATTAGAAGGGAAATGCCATTATTTTAACAATCCATATTATGAGGTTTAAATTTTGGCTTTCTAGTACTGTGATCTAAAGAACAGTTGCAGCCCAAACATTAGGGCAAAACTCAACTCTCAAATCTTAGAGACAGTTTGACTTAAGTCAGTGAAACATAAATAAACTGGCTTATGGCAATATGGGAAGAAAATCTTTGTGATGTGGAAACAGATGTCACTGTACATTTTTCAGAGTGTGGCATCACCTGCTGCCTTGAACACATGGTTTTGCTTGCTAAATTTAAAATGATCTCTTTTGAATTTCAGTGCTAACCTGAGCATTCTTTATTCCTGCTACAAAGTAAAGTAAAAAGCAACCTTTTCATGAAAAAGTTTAATTCTGTATGAAACCCTGAATTAATAAAACAGTCTTCCTAACTAGGCATAGCATATTTTAAATAATAAAAGCCGTTTCATTTTATGAGAAACTCTATTATAGCACACAGCCACGTCACAACTGTGACAAGAATAATAGAAATCTGCACAAAATATGAAAAGTGTGGCTACAGCAGCCAGTATGTCAAGTACTGTAAATGTGATAACAGGTGCACAGTGCTTAGATATAATTAAGCTGCCCTTATATAAATTCAAGTTAAATGACAGGCAGCACAGAAATTAAATCTCTGTGTTCTGATTTTGCAAGGTTATCCTCAAATCTTTTTGAAGTAATCTGTTAAAAAGGCAGCACTAATGGCACGTTACCAAAACCAAAAATGTTATCTTGTTGTGACTACTTGCGTGAGCATATTGAACAGGATTTACCTACCATTTTGTTATTATGTTAGCACCTCCATGGTGTTTGAACATGAGGCCTATACCTCTTATGACAGGACAGAGTGGGGTTGCACAAAATAGATCAAAATCCTCCCATATTCCCCCCCATTTTTGGCAGGCAAATTACACTGATCAAACATTTACACATATCAAATACATGCAATTTAACTATTTCAGCTTTAAATTTCAGGAGAAAGGAAGCCACAAAGAATAACAAAGTGCTTGTCTTCACTGCAGTCAAAAGAGTAAATTCAGCTCACACACACACACACACACACACACACACACACACACACGGTTTAAACTACTAGCTTGAGTACTGGTAGTCAACCATGGCAAAGTGCTATTTAGAACAAGCAAACTGCCACAGTTTTTACACCAAGGA
Organism: Alligator mississippiensis; assembly: GCF_030867095.1. Lineage (NCBI taxonomy): Eukaryota > Metazoa > Chordata > Crocodylia > Alligatoridae > Alligator > Alligator mississippiensis. Next base: position 103,227,045 of record NC_081825.1, on the reverse strand, counting down.
AGGTTTTATAAGCCACACCAAACCCTGTACATTGCCTTGGCTATAATCTTATAGATGTTTGAGCTAGCTAAACAGCACTAGCTGGGGTATGTCTACGTAAGTTGCAATCACAGCTTTGACTCCAGAGCAGATGGACTCTATTGGCAGTGTAGTAGCAGCACTAGTTTTGTGCTTCCAGTGACCTGGGGTATTTGTACCCTACAGTTATTTCTGTGACTACAGTTTGCTTAGAAAAATGCAAGCTAGCTTTAAACAAGCTAACTTAGCTCCTACTACCAACACAGCCACAGCAACTTAGAATGGGCAAGTCACCCAAACCATTTACCCAGTTTCTCAGGCAAACTTCGTGGCCTACACTGAGATCTGTGCTGTTGCAGCTATATCACGGTGAATATCCAAGTGTAACAGGAGGGCGGGCTGGGTCACTGTGCTCTCCCCTGCTGCCTTCTTTACTGTGCCAAGCTGCCTACAAGCACCTTCAACTCTCACCCGCCACAACTTTGATGTCATATATATTTTATAGGGAGGCTGCCTTTTGTCCTCTTGGCCACAGTTCTCTTGTTATCACTAGTCCCGTTCCTGTATTGGGTGTTCTGTGCACCCCAGCCTTATGGGCTATTCGTGGCTCCTGTACCACGCCCAAGCCTCGCAGATGCAACTGACATTGTTCGATCTCGCACTGCGCCCTCTGTGGCACTCGGGCTCTCCGTGGCCCCGTCTCGCACTGCGCCCTCTCTCTCTGAGGCTTCTTGCTGCACCCTCTCTCTGGGGCTGGGGTTCCCACGCTGCTGTGGGTCCCCTATGAGGCCTCCTCCATCCTCTCTTAGCCTCACCCAAACCGCCAGTCACAACAAACATAACACAAGCCCCTGGGCTATAACATAAATCTAAGCCATCTGGCTCCAACCTTCTTCTCGTCACACCAGAGTTGCTTCAGCTGTCCCCAATCTCGGGCTGTACCTGCAGTTTGGTCTCTATGAATTACTCATTCCATCAGGGTTCCTTCCCCCCTTGGTTGCTAGCAGGGAACTCCCCCACTGGCATTAGCCCTGGAGTTTAAATGGGAGCCCAGCCCTGCCCCTTCCAATCAGCTGACTGCTAGCAGGTGTGCGTCACTGGCTTCCTCTGGTTGCCCCAGCAACCGGCACCTGATGAGTTATCCCAGCTCTCCAAGTAGCAGGCAACTTAGTGCCCTGCTACACCAAGCCAGCTTTGCACATTCTCCTAAGCCTCACAATCAGCTCATTCCACTGACTGACAAATATGATGACTTCTAGTAAGTGCCTTGTTGAAGTAAAGCTAATCATGATCTTTTTCAAAGCTTATTTGCCACCATGCATATAAAGGTTCAAGTATGACTGGATATTAAAATCTACTGGGGAGCAGTCCAAGCAGCGATGACGCACATATTCTACTAGCTAGTTACATCCATAGTTTACAGGTTGTTTGTTTGTTTTCATGTTGCAGTTCAATGTCACAGATGCTAAATATTTGAAACATATGAAATTTTAAAGAAGGTACAAAACATTTCCCCGATGGAAAAGTACTATAAAATATAACAGAATGAATATGGAATGAAATATGGTTCTAGAGATGAGAAGTTAAGCTATATGCTATAGAATTTGAAAAAGAAAAAAATTCTCCTTGTAGGTTTGTGAACAATCCTGTAAAATTCTACAGCACTGATTATAAGTAGTAATTTTTATGGAATAGTTTTTAAAAGCTGCAAAATTTATCCAACTGTATGAATTAAATAAGACTAGACTGGATATTTATAGTCCATGTTGTATAAGGGGTGCCATGGAGGCCTACCACCCAAATATCTGATCAGGGAAGAAGCAACCCTTTGCTCATACTATGCTGGTACATATGGACAGCAGATTACTACCCACAGTGTTTGCTCAGCTGCACTGGGTGAAGGGGAAGCGTTATAGTGAAAGGTCTACACAGTGCCCACATCCCCTCACCAACTCTCTCCCACTTTATCATGAAGCATAGTTTCCCAAGTGGGGAAGTTCCCTGCTGGAATTATTAGAATTCTGTACTCAATACTTAGAACACCTTAATTGTTAAAATAGCGAGAAAAAAAAAAGTAAATAATAATGTTAACTCCAGTATCTTAAATACATTAGACGTGACCTTAAGCTATGCAAGCTATACAGATAAAACAAGTTCTAAAACACTATTCCTAAAATCCTCCATGCATTCAGAAGAGAACAAGTCTTTGGTGGTCAGCTACTCTTTCTTACTCTAATGGTGACACTCCATGGACCTATTGATTCACTCTCTGCAAATCCAAAATAGATGCACAACAAACATCCATCCCTTTCTTTATTAAAGAAAAAACATGAATACCTATGAACTTGGAGTAATTTAACTGGGTATTCTGTTATGGGATCATCAGGATAAACAGCTAAGTTACATGCTCAGTTTCCTACTTGAGGCCTCTAGATAATGTTTGTGTACTGCCATTACTGTACATTAGCTTAGATAATTCTGACTCATATTGGTGATCAAATTAATCACTCAAATAGTTTCACTGACTTCAACAGGAACATTCATGTGAGTGACTGCTCACCAGCATAAGAGATATGCAATATCCGTCTCTACAAGGTTAGATTTACATTTTCCTGCATCATCCAGAATGTCTTAGACAATTACTGATAACAATGACAGTGAGGAAAGGCTTACAGATTTCAACATGCAAAAGATTAAAACAAAATGTGATTACTCATAATCTTTCTTAAACCCCAAATACCAGGCTTCAATTTTGCCATGGTTTTGACATGGATAGCATTATCTGATCAGTAACATATTTCCGGTAAGATTATTTGCAGTCCTATTATCTCAATCTATTCCATATGCTCTCTACTAGAAAACAGTTCAAAATACTCAGAAAGAAAGACGTTAACCATTACTACATAGTCCATTGTAAGCGGTGGAAAGGAGCAACTTTTCCTCTTTAATAATTTCTTTCGGTTTCTCGAAATGAAATTATGAATACATAAATATCATTTTAGGGATACAGAAAGAGCAATTCCAAGAACCTCACATGTATTTCCTTCAGTTTAAAATAATGATAAAAAGTGTGTGCGTGTGTGTTGGGGGGGGGGGAGACAAGAAAACCTAACTCTGAACTATATTTATGCAAGACAAGGAGCTAGATACTTACTGTGTCTTGAGATTTATCTTTGACATCATAGACCGTTAGTTTTATTTTAGTCTCCTCATAGACAGGGTATTCCGGTGGGAACGTCACACCAGTCAAAAACAGTGGGTCTCTTGTTCCCTGTATAGAACAAGTAAACAGCTTATATTCAGTAAGGTAACAGCTGTGCAGTGTACAGTTATGGATAAATGTGTAGAAACTACGGGCTTCTTAAAAAGAAATATTTCTGCTAACATAGAGACCTACCTGAATTGCAAAATGCTACCTCAACATTAGCAATATAATACTTTATAGCATAAAAACTTAATCACATTGAAAAGAGGTGCTTCAGAGAGGCCAAGTAACCTATATGAGTACTTTTAAGAGTTCAGAAATATTTTTTTTCCAATAAGAAATTTTACAAAGGTACTTGCTTAGGGCCAACAGTCACTATTTTTTTGTTTCCATTTACAAGGACAAAAGGTATAACTTCTATCAACTGTTGATGATATTTGATTAAAACACTCCAAATTTGGTTCAGAATGGTATCAGCATGATTTTAAAAGACTCAATGGGCTCAAGTACCACCGTGACAATTAACTCAATTTCTTAGCTCATAATTGATCTCTCAGTTTTTTTAATTCAAGAATGTAAGTGTACTTGGATGGTACTCATTGATTTTTTTTCTTTTTTTGAAGTTTCATCTTTAATCGTAGCCCTGACTGGCATATACAAGAATTTTACCCTAATACATATAGAATGAATGATCTCATGATAATTTTCTGGCTCAGGATGTGCATAACATGACATCCTAGTAGTTCCCACACTGTGGTTCAAAGATCATGGGTAGTCTTTGTATGGGCAGCTCACAAATCATACATACCTTTTCTGTTAAGAGTGACAATAAGAGGGCATGGTGGTCTATAAGCAGCGTTGACAGATGACAGTGGTATGTTGATCAAAAGAGTTTAGGAACAACTAATTCTGGTACTGACCCTGAATGTTACATTTCCTTCTTTTAAACAATACCAAATTAATAAGGCTTGACAGAATCCTATAAAATGATGATTTTCTAGTTCTCTTGAACAATTGTAAATAGAGAAACAATAGTAATAATGTTATCTTTTAAGATATTAGAACTTCTAAATAAACCATATGAAACCATTGCTTGTCATTTCCCAGTCACAAATAAAAGAGTTGTTGTATTTTTTAAAGAACAAAACAAAACAAGCAAACTCCATATGAAATGTAAATATTATTGGGAAGATGCATTTACATTTCCAGAAAGTGAAAGGAAGGATTTTGCACAAAGAAAATTTTTCCTTTGGTGAAGTTTGGTGATGTTCATAAGCTACTAGTAAGGAAGTGTGACAGAAACCCAAAGGTACAACACAAGAAATTCAGGATTCTGTTCAGAATCTGGGTTATCCCCATATTAGAAAAGGTATAAAATACTGAAACATCTATTCTACCTCCTATAGCATATCAGGACAGCCAGCCTGCACTGAACCATTCTGATGTATTGCAGGCTACTTGAGTTAGGCAGTTTTGGGGTGGCTGATGGTTCAAATCATGACAACTGAATAAGCAGTCAGTTGGAATCAGAAGATCACAAAAAGAGCTCATGAAACATTCTTGTGTTTTGGATTTATTAAGCCATTCATTTTTTCCCTGTTAAAATAATCTGGAAAGAGAACTTCCTGCTTCTAATAATTTCTCCAACATTTAATACATCAAACAATGTGTTATGTGGCCTGACCCAGCATTTTTGTAAATATAGACTCTACTTTTTTTTTTTTTTCTTACACTAACATTTCTAGAGCAAGGGGCAAGGGAGTGTAGACAAATACTAGGAAAGCGATGCCATGTAAGTTTTGCTGTCAAATGTAATGTAGGTTGTTCAAATCTGTACATATCCTCATTTTCAAATCATAAAAGCAAGCACACATTTTTCAAGCTACAAAAATGTCAAGTTTCCAGTTGAAAGGAGAATAAATGAAAAATGAATGGATAGCAGAATATTACATGTACTACATTCTCCTACAATAAAAATGTTCAACCAAAACTCATTGCAGTCATATTTTAGTTTAATTTTACATAGCTTTATTCCTTAATGAAAGCAACTATTTCCTTGCTCATTCTAAATCTATGTCTGAAAAGCCAGACTGTTCTTTATGTCTCCTGTTAGAAAAACAGACCTTTCATGAAAAGGCAACTTCATTTCTGACTGTTTATCCTGGTTACATGCCAAGGACTTCAGAACATTCTCAGGTATGCTTTACTAACAACTCCAGTATGCTTCCATTACTACAGACCATGTACTAACTTGCTTCAGCTGTTCATTTACTTTACAAGTAAATAATATAAAATTCAGCAATGAATATTAATGTGATAAAAAGCAGCTCACCTCCACGATTTCAGTATTTGAATATCTCGTCAAAGTCTGTTCTGCTGGATGTACCACTGAGATCTGTACAAATGTATTCAGCTTCCTGTCACGGGTAGTAGACACTAGATCCTTGCATGCTGGAAAAGGCACAAGAGGGGGGGAAAAAAAACAAAAAACTCTAAAAACAAAACTCAGAAAACTCCACCGAAGGAAAAAAGACTAAGCAACAGCTCTAGATCAAATCCCTAGAGACAGGAGCCGATTCAGTAGAGGAAGTCCCTTGGAAGTACCTTGCAGAAATAGGAAGTCACATGCTACAGAACTGCACTTAGATTTCATTTCCATTAACCACATGTGCAGTTCCTGCAAGCCACCCCTGACAGGCTCGTCAGCTCTTGCATATCAGTGCACACATGTTTTATGATAGTGGATAATGTTTCAGTTGCAACATGAGCTTTCAGTTAATCTGTCATGTAATCTCTCTCACGTCAACTTCTGTCTAACAAACTTCATGGTAAAGAACTACTTTAAGAAAATTCTAAAACAATTAACATGTTTTACTGATTATATCTTTTAGCACCTGATTGTCAATACCTCGATAACACTAATCATAGGGTAAAGATCTACATTTTTAAAAGCAGACAGCAAAAATCAACGGCTCTGTCAGTGACTAACAGATACAAATGGGTAGTGTCATTGCACTCTGGCTATAAACACAGCATTATTAAAACTCATTTTACTGGATCAATAAGGAAGAATTCAGTTTTCAATTAATAATGAATTTTCAAGGTGGGTTCATAGCTTTGAGATTAGAGCTTCACAGAGCTGTACATGCACGTGAGTTTATTTCCTAGATCAAGACTGCCATACCTTGAAACAGAAAGGGCAAGGGTGCTATAAAAACAGTGATGAGACAGTCCTTCAGAAGTGAGAAGTAGAAGCTATACTGCATGCTGTACTGCATGCAAGGGCACTGTATCCTGATCCTACTGTAACTTGACACTAATAGTGAGAAAATGGACATCTTCTATGTCTGTCAAAGAACTCATGAAATGGCTGGCACAATAGCAGCAGGCTCAGATGCCAAATGAGAAGCAATTCCTGGACCTGGAGCTTGTATAGGTCACCAACTTACTGAAACTTATATTAATACTAGCATTACCTTATCTGACTGGAAGTTAACTCACTATATTACTGAAAAAAGTTATTCGTGAAGCAAGATGGCCAGGTACACACTTGCTTATCTGGACTGGACCATTCTTGAAGGACAAAGCAAAGCAGGATATAAGGTTCGGAACAGTAAATCAAGCAAATTATTAATAGTTGAGGGTAGCAGTTCTTAAAACAAATTCTGGGTCCAGCTATGTCTCTCAAGGTCCTAATCTCTGGCTATTTACCCAATTCCTAAGGGACTGACTTATCCAATGTTTTTGATTTGGGATTAGCTGTGAAGAACTTCAAAATCTACTATTTTAGAAAAATATTTGGATACCTTTCAAGTGAAGTTGCAAGACTGTATTCACTGTCCCAAGCTAGTACTGTGGCAGAGGCACTCCAGATAATAAACTACCTCCTTTGACCCAAACTTTTGAGAAGTCATTTGAGCACAGAAGCCAATACAGAAAGGCGTGAACCAATTCAACAAAACATTAAATATGATGGGAAAATACTAGATTACAGGGGGGGGGAGGGGGAGAGAGAGAGAGAGAAGTTCAGCTGCACTAGGCTACAGCTTTGCCCAGAATCCTAGCCACCACCCCCCTCACCTCTTCAACTGAAGTGTTACAAGAAGCAGACTACTAAAACCAAGGAAAAAGACATCTGACTGATTACAGTATTAATTTCACTGGTGGTATATTTGAAACCCATTAGCCAGGGCCTTATTAGATGATAAGGGGACACAGGCATCTGTAGCCTGACAAACTGAGTAGCAAAAAAATGCTATCAAACCTATGTAGTGCCAGTGGAGATTTCAGAGTTTGGCAGGCAACTCAATCTGGGTAACTAAAAGCTGCTTCTGCCCACACCCCATCCAAAGAGGCTCTAATCTATCTATCTGTGATTCCAATCCAGAATTTATCCATGAAAATATACACTCTGACCCTACTACAAGTGCCTCAGTAGGAGCAAAAAAAAAAAAAAAAAATTGGACTTGTGGTTGTTAGCAAGCTACCTTGGAACATGACTAGAAAGCCTTCAAAGAGTCACCGGGCTCAGCCAATATAGCAAGTTTGGACAACAACTATTGAGTATCTGGGGTAACATTTTCAAAATTGTTTAAGGGTATGTCTATTGTTCATAATTTCTTTAAGGGAATGTCATACTCCAGTGTGAATTTTCAAGAGATGAAATCTTTGAGATGATATAAAGTTCTCCAAATCCTGTTCACAATACATTCTTGTCTTCTGAATAGCTGTATAGGTAACATCCCTGGGAGACTCTAGATCTGTAGTTCTCAACCTGTTTAAACTTAAGACCTGTCTCATTAGACTCACGGCATGCCTCAGAAAATGCCAGCTCTTAGTTTTCATTCATTTTTTGCTACAGGAAAATATTAGACTAATTCTTTAGTTGCAAAGAAAACCCACAACAGGTCAGAATATTTTGACACAATGGATTCCCATTTGAAACTTCTGGGTTTATCCTGTGAATCATGTGTAGACATGTTAGGTGTTTGCACACCTAACAACGGTAACATTGTTCATCACTCTTAAAAGGACCTCATTGCACCCTGGTTAAGAATCACTGCTCTGGATCTTAGAAGCTTGAAGAGAACACCTAATGCTCCTTTGAGAAAGAGAACTATGGTATGGCTCAGAAAACTAGCATCTGTTAACTGAATAAAAAGTCTATATATAATTATGCATATCCATCTAATATAGATTTAAATCTACTTTAGGAAAAAGGCAGGGCAAGGTAGCATTTTTCTGTCTTCTTCCTGATTTCAGACTAACATGGCAAACGAACTACTTTAAAAAATAAATAGTTACCTATATGAAACAACCTTGATATGTACTCTAAGGCTTTTATTCTTAATCAGAAGTATAATATAGAAGGCAAAAGATAAATAATTCCCCCTCATACCCTAAGCTGAGCCACACAGTTTATAATAATAAAATAAATAGTCTATAATACTTTTATTATAATATAATAAATAGTGTATGTTTATGATACTGTTAATAAAATAGTAGAATATATATAGTATATGTTTATAATACTTTTCAACAGTGCTCAGAAAACTGTGCACTGAGACACTGCAGCTTGTACTTCCTCACTAAAGGTATATGAATCGATTCATTGTGACCATTGACTCAATGTTCAAAAACTTGAGTCATTCATCCTGATGATGATCCCGTTTCTGCTAAGTCCACCAGGGTACAATGAAAGCTTAAGAAACAAGAAGCATTAGGGATAAAAAAAAATCCTGAAGACATGTAGAGAAAAAAGGTCCCATAATATTAAGTCAACAAAAGGAAAGGCAGGCACTGAACACTGGGCATAAAAATAATGAGGGATGTTCAAGTTAATTGGTGTGTGGCAATGTGGGAAGAAAAGCAGCATTACACTGGAGCCTGATTATATTTATACATTTTACAAAATCTTCCAGACTCTTTACACAACTGTTTTACAGTATAAATGCTGTTTTATACTATAAATGCAGCAGAACTGCCTTAGAACAAGCACATTGTTAATAAATTATATCCTTCAACACAAAGTTTACTTTCAAAAGAATAAAAGTATAGACAGAGTACTTAAAATATTGTTCCATTTCCATGACTAACTATTTCTATTCCACTATCAAGACTAAAATTATGCTTGTACAATCTACAGTATAGAGTAAAGAAAGAGCATATTCCTCTCTGCTATTTTGTTTGTGTGATTCTATACTGTTATTTCACAGACACTTCCCATCAAAATGCTTTTTTTCTCTCTACGATTAAATCATACTTGGTTCTTGAGGCCTGCAGCATTTAATATTATGATCTGTTCTCTGCTTCACTAGCATACTGTTCTGCATTTTGTTGGGGCTTGTTATTTATCTGAATGTCAAGACTGTGGAAGGGATTTACTGCTGGGATTATCTTCATGGAGTCGCACCAGAACCTAAACTTCCAGATAAAAAGGAAGTTTGTGGCCCCTGTAGTTATTGAAAAAAATCTTGAAGATGGGAATCAAAAGTAACCACTTTAGTAGCATCTTCCATAGTCTACATAGAGCTTGAAACAACAGATGGTAGCAGTCTGAATTGAAACATTCACATCAACAGGCAGCTTAGATACTCAAGCTAACTTGTAAGTAACTGCTCAGGTAGTGGTAGCAGTCTAGACACAGCAGCAAGGCGCTCGCTAGGGTAAAACAGCAAATGCTGAGTGAGCTCTGTGCTATCACAGCTAGACTGCTCCTGGCCGTTTCTGTACTAGACTTGAACCACATGCTTTCTGCCTTCACAACAGAATTAACTAGGGCTCTTGACCAGATAATCTCAAACTCCCTAACACCTACAAACAAAAAAGGGGCTAGTCAGCCTGTGGGCCTTAGGACTGCATGCCATCCTGAGCTGAAGACCACTTCTGAGGTCCCCCATTGACTGCAGCAGTACCCAGCTTGATAGAAGATGCTAACATCGCTGCCCCTTCCCTCGCCCACTGAGACAAGCTTGCTTTGTTTCAGCAGATCACTCAAAGAGTACTTAAACCAAGATGCTGTCAGGACACCCTGCTAGCTGACCAGAGAATTACACCACAGTTCTGAAATTAGCATCAGTGTAGCAACATCTTCAGTGACATGGCACAAGAGGAAATAGTGTAGATTTGCAATTCAGTGTAAGAGGAGAATACAAAATTGAACACCACATACTGTAAGGGCGAGAAATACATCACTAACAAGTCTCGAAATCCACCATCTATCTGCTCTATAACAAAGTTTGATCGTGAGCCATGTCATGAGCATAGAGCCCATTGTAAAGTAGGAGGCTGGTAGACCCCTAAGAGACCAATGTTTCAGGCTGTGCCAAAAGAGCTGTCTCCATACGACTTCTTAGAGCTCGAGGAACATCCTTGGTCTTTTGTTCATGGAATTCTTAGGAAGCAGGGTCGAAGAAGGAATCATAGAGGGACTGGCAACAGAATCGCAGCTGACTAAGAGATTAACGTCACCTTTGTTATCATTAGCGAGCAAATTTCATTATAAATAAGGAAGGTTTTTACCAGTTTGTGATTAATGCAGTTACTGTTCTAGAGAACTGTGCACGCTGCATGGAAACGTGTGCTTCAGTTGAGGCAGGAGCCATACCATTCTCTGGCCCCCTTTTTCCCCACTGTAGTAGGGCACTAAGATATGCCTGCTCCTTTAAGTATAGAATCAGCCCAGCCAGCGAGCCGGGCAGGCTAGACAGAGCTCCACTGCTGCAGGTTGCTTGACCAACAGCCTAATAGGCTAATTGGCCAGCACCTGCAGGCAGTCAGATAACCAGGAGGACACAAGGCCCTGGGGACATATAAGACCAGGGCTGGAGCTAGCAGGTTCACTCTCTCCAGAGACTGCCAAGGGAAGGAGCACAGCCTTAGAGAGCTACCCAGAGACATTTGGCTGCCTGCTTTGCTGACCTAGGACTAGGAGATGTATGCCCTACAGTGGAAGTTTTACCTTCTTAAAGGGGCAGAACACAGTCATCATTATAACTGTTGTGTTGTAGCCCAGGGGCTTATGTTTGTCTTATTATTTGAATGGTGGTTTGTCTTATTATTTGAATGGTGGATGAGGCTATAAGGAGCCTCATTAGTGCACAGTTGGCAGGGCACCCTACTGTGTAGGGCCCAGCACCAGAGGGGTACGCAGACGCAGGGGCCGGAAGGCCCGGCACCAGAGAGGTGCAACGGTTCAGGGGTAGCCTCCCCAGTTATTATTATACCAACAAGGCATGGCCCACGAGTTAAGTAGGTACCCTCAGGGCAGAGTTGGCCCTGTCATGGGGAACCAGGACATGTCATGGCCACCCCTAGAATCCCCACCTCTCACACCCACATTCAAACCAAGATGGAGTTCAAGGGAGATAAAAAAAACTGAATATGCAACAAGTAGCTACCCATTTATTTTAATACACACTGTGCTAGAATGGCACATACTAGCATATGCATTTCAAATTAGGATTACCAAACAAATAATGCATATATGCAAAGGGACACATGACAAACTAACCTGGATATCTATAGGCACATTTATACAGTTCATTTACCGTACAGCTTATTTACAGGGTAAATGATACCCTGTTTAAATATGCCACGCTGCTCCATATATACCATGTCACAAAGCAAAAGCAACATAATGTGGTGTTTAATGTTGTGCTCTAAGTAGTCTGATTAGCTCTGCTGAAAGACAGAACTAATCAAACTGGTCAGAAGGTAGCACATGCAGAGCAGTGGTGCCATTCAGCACAGTGCTGCCTGTCACAGCAAAAGCAGAATTTGGACATGCCCTGCACCATATTCAGTTTTTTCTTTTCATATCTCGCAAGTACTAAACTACTATCCAAGATATCCAAATTATAAAGCCCACTGTATGGCCTGTCCCTGTATTAAGTACAGAGTTCTTTAAAAAGTCTTTTGGTAGTACTAGTTGAGTATCTGGAGAGATAAAGGGCGGGCTGGAAGTTTACTTCCACATCCTTGTACAGCATCCTGTTTACATGTGTCTGTATTTTGTCCACTCCTAGTGGAGTACATTTGATAATCTTTTGTTCTGAAGAAACACAAGACAGTCCATGAGACTCCTCAGCAAGATAAACTTCCCATACTCCTCTCCCTCCTCACTGTAATCCTCTTCAACATATATAGATGCTTTTCTCCGGCTAATAAAAGGTTTTTGTTCTGTAGGACCCAAATCCTTCTTAGACCAAAATGCATGACATACTTACTAGTGGTAAGCAGGTGACCTGAAATTCATCTGTTTCTTAGCAGACAAAAGCAGACAGACAGAATAAAGGGTATACAAAGAGAGAAGACTTAGGGTCTTGCTATGGCAGAAAGTTAAAAGGAGAAAAATTTTTCTTTCTGCCCCTAGACAAGCATTTTTTTCATAGTCTTTGCAGTGCCATCTATCTCAGCTGGATTAAGATATCCATCCATTCCTGTTAGGAGAACTTAGGGGTGAAGAGAAAAAGAGTTAGGGACAAGCCACTTTGTGGGATGCATAAGAACTTTGAGACAGGTCAGAGCATTGCCTAAAAATGCTAAAACAGCTGATAGAGCAGGCTTGAAGAGAGAAGTAGTGGTGCACTTTGAATATGATTGGGCAATTAGGAATCAGAGCTAGTGACAGTAGTTCAAGTGATGGCTTAACCTGATAGCCTGGAAACAGCATTATATTCATGATATATTCTTTCAACAGCAGCTACATAATCATGGAATCATAGGAAATTAGTGTGGAAAGGGATCTCAGGAGGTTATCTAGTCCAACAACTATGAAACCCTCTGCTCAAAGCAGGACCATCCACAACTATATCATCTCAGCCAAAGATTTGTCTAGCTGGATCTTAAAAATCTCTAAGGATGGAGATTCCATAACCTCACACGTCAGCCTGTTCCAGTGCTTTACTACCCTCCTTGTGAGAGTTTTTCCTACTATCTAACCTAAACTTCCCTTGTTGCAATGACCACTTCTCCTTGCTCTGTTATCTGCCATCAAAGAACAGTCTAGCTCCATCCTCTTCAGAACTACCTTTCAGATAGTTGAAGGTTACTATTAAATCCCCTCTCAGTCTTCCCTTCTTCAGACTCAGTTAGCCTGGCTCCCTCATCCTCTCCTCATAAGTCACGTGCCCCAGACCCCTAACCATTTCCATTGCTCTCTGCTGGACTCTCTCTAGTTTGTCCACATCCTTTCTCTAGTGGGGGGCCCAACACTGGACACAGTGCTCCAGATGTGGCCTCACCAATGCCAAATAGAGGGAAATAATCACAACCCTTCATTTGCTGGTAATGCTCCTACTAATAAAGCTCAGTATGCCATTAACCTTCTTGGCAACAAGGGCACACTCTTGGTTCATATTCAGCTTGTTGTCCACTGTAATACCTGGTCTTCTTCTGCAGAACTACTACTGAGCCAATTGGTTCCCAATCTGTACTGGTGCATGGGACTGTTCCATCCTAAGTGCAGGACTTTGCACTTTGCCTTATTGAACCTCATAAGATTCCTTTTGGTCCAATCCTTCAGTCTATCTAGGTTTCTCTGAATCCTATCCCTCTATTACTCCCTGCCAGCTTGGCATCATCTGCACCATATTCTTTCCAATTCAAGCCATATCCATTTCAATTCATATGTTAGAATGTATCTTATGGGAAGCTGGCAAAGGAGGGGCATATAATGGGTATCTGTGTGTCACTAATGGCACTAAGACTGTTTGGGAAACTTATTTTCTCAAACCCAGCAATTATTTCAGGATCACTAGCAATCTTCACCACATGTGGATAACCCACAAAACTCATTTCTGCACAAACCACCAACAGACTTGTCAACATCAAACTGGTCAGCCTCTGAATTTCAGCAGTCTGGGGTAGCCACCGTCTAGATAGCAATAACAAACTGCTTATAAGAAATAGATGGTCTCCCTTAGCTGCATGTCCTGGAGCTGAAGGGTTGCGACAAGTTCCCCACACAACTACATGAAGGCGATAGTGTCCCTCTTCAGACAGGAGTGCTAAAGCCACTGGCAGGTCTTGCCTCAGAACCACCCATCAGTATAGGACAGGGGTGTCTTAAGGCCTGCAAACTAGAGATAGCCTGTAGTGCCATGCCACCCAACCCACAAAACGCACAGAGGGGCTAGAAATTTGGGGACAAGGTGAGGCAGCACAGCCTGATGCTGAATTCTTAGCAATGGAGCCCCACGGGCAAGCATGGTGGAACAACAATGGCTATGTAAACCCCTTCTGCCATTACCTGCCCCACTGCCAAGTCCAGATCCAGTCCTAGTGGTTCTTTGCAGTCCAGTGCCATTCTATGAGGAGCCTCATGGTCCACAAGTGCCCCTGGGGGATAGGCAAGTTTGACACCACTGGTAGGGGGGATCCCAGAGCCCTTACCAATCTCTATCAGCTGTCTACAGCCCACTATCTCATTAAAGTCCTTCACCACATACCATGTTCTCCACTTCTCTGTGGTTGTGGAAACAGTAGTGTTAGAGTGATTTAGCCATGATGGTCCAGGAACTGAGAGAGGCAAGGATTTCTTAGGGTGATATCTTTTATTGCATCAACTGCTTAGTTGGGTTAGTTAGACAAGCTTTTGAATGCAAGGCCTTCTTTCTCAGGTCTGATCAGTAAAAGCCAGCACAGCATAGTTGTGGAAAAGGACAATGCACTAACAGCAGAAACAGTTTGAACAAGTCAGTGTCTTGAGCTGGATCTATGTCTGGATGCCAGCTGGATCAGCAATCACAGAAGGAAACACGGAGCATGAAGCCACAACTGCTTCAGCTTATGTGTTAATGGGCTAATCACACTTCTGTGTCAGGGCCTGGGAGGGCCTCTGAAGTTCTCCAAATCTATGGTGACAATTCATAAAGCAGTGAGGTTAATTCTGTGCTAAAAACCATGAGATACAACCCCAGAAGTCTTAACACACAACCTGATTACTGAAGTATCAGTGTAGAGAAGATACAGTCTTAGTGGAGGGAAGAGAAAAGTGCACCTTGAACACCCATTCAAGCAGATACACCTAAACACTTTTTACCTGCAACCCTTCCTGCCTCTCTGAGTAGAAGGTCCCAGACTGCTGCCCTCATCTCTCTGGGAAGAGAAGTATGTATGAAAATACAGACAAAACAGATGCTCCTTGGCATTCCCAACTGGTTGTTATGGTAACCAAGTTAGAGTTCAACTGAAGTGTACATGCATAAGGCAGTTAATATCTTTCAGGGGGATGTCAATAATTACCAGTGGGAGCACAATTACCATCAACAGCTCACAGAAGAAGAATGGAAAGAGGGGTTGTCTCAGTTAGACTAGGGACAATAAAACAGCAATCCAAGTGATGTCTGTCACCATAGATTTGCAAAAGGACAAACATAACAATAACAGTGCCCTGTAAGTAATAAGTCTGTATGGTCCATGTAACAGGTGTATATCACAAGGCCAATTGTCACCTTGGCCTGCTCACCTATCTGGAAAGTCTGCCCACGTATTTTTCCTACATGCCTTTAATGGAATGAATAAGTTACTTCTAGGCGAGAGGCTGCCTGTTTTACTATCACTATGTCTAGGGTTTATCCATGACTCCAGCCTCCCCCTATCACGTCCCAAACCTTGCAGGTGCTGTTACTTTCCATCACTTCAGCATCCCTCGGACACTGAGCACCTCTACACCTCTGTATCTACACCCCTCTGGCTCTAGGGCTCTCTGCGCCCTTGTCTCCGAGCCCTCCTGGCTCTAGGACATCTCTCAGTCTGTGTGCCTATCACTACTCAACTCAAATCCTTGAACCCTTTCTCCAGGCAGTAACGATGCCTCCAAACCTCCCCCTTTAGCCTCATCCTGCTCCTCTGGTGTAAACACAAACACCAACAAAAGCCTCTAGGTTATAATTTAAGTATTAGCAACAGTTTATGTTCTCTTTTGAGATCAAACCAACACCCTTAATAACAGCACACAATTCTAGCCTAGTACGTGTGAGGTTCCTATAGGCTCGCACCACGTGAGTAACAAAGCAGGCAGCATGAGCTCTCAGACAACTTCAACAGGCAGGAGCTCCTTCTCCGGCAGCTGCCAGAGAAAGTACCCAGCCAACTCCAGCTCTTAGCTTATATAGCCCAAACCCTGCCTCCTTTCAGTCATGTGTCTCCTGCATGTGTTACCCAATTACCTCCTTATGCTGTTACCCCGGCAACTCACAGCTGGAGAGCTCTGCTGGCTAAGCAGAGCTCCCTGGCCAGACTGCTTCAGCCTTAAAGGAACAGGCACCTTTTAGTGCCCTGCTGCAGTCCATAAGAAAAAAACCCATCATTTTGCTACACTGCAACTAGAACAAACTTATGGTCATTTTAGATGTGGCTGAAGGTGTCTAGCGTGAGCCGATGCGACCATGTGACAGAAAATGAAGGCCACTGTAGGAAAATACTGTAAGCCTGTGGTGCAAGGGGGGAAACGTGTGAGCAGAGATGCCACAGATGTGAAAATCTGAAAGCTGAGATGCCGGCTAGGGCTGTGCGAAATTTCAGCTGGGGTTTCGTTTCAAAGCTGTTTTGATGTGTTTTGAGCTTGAAACAGCAAAGACAAAATGAAACAAAAGCCTTTGAAGCAGCTTCGAAATGAAACAAGGGCTTCTTGGCTGGTGCTGCTAGCTGGAGCCAGAGGCAGCACTGATCTTCCTGGTTATGGGTGCAGAATAGCCTATGGGTGAAAGTTCAAAACAGCATTGAAACAATTTCGATGAAACGAAATGGAACAGTGCTTTCAAAACAAAATTCAAAACGAAACACTGTTCTGTTGAACTGGAAGTCGAAGTGGAACGGTGCTGTTTTGCACAGCCCTAATACCGGCTATACTCACATGGCACGTCCAGACATGTGTCAATGTTTGGCTCCCTGGGGACAAGTAGTGGCAGTGCTCCTTGCACCACCGCTACTTGTCCCTGGGCAGAAGCACATGCCATGCACACTTTGGCAGATGGCAAGTTGCCCTGGGTTGGGTAGGGGAGGCTGGGGATAGCACTGGGGTGATATCCTGTACTGGTGCATGGGACTGATGGCACTAAGACTGTTTGGAAAACATATTTTCTCAAAGCCAGCAATTATTTCAGGATCACCAGCAATCTTCACCACATGTGGATGACCCACAATAATCATTTCTGCACAAACCACCAACTGACTTGTCAACATCAAACTGGGTCAACCTCTAAAATTCAGCAGTTTGGGGTAGCCACCTTCTTGATAGCAATAACAATCTACTTATAAGAAAGAGATGGCCTCCCTTAGCTGCATGAAGGTTACAGTGTCCCTCTTCAGAGAGGAGTGCTAAAGCCACTGGCAGGTCTTGCCTCAGAACCACCCATCAATATAGGACAGGAGTGTCATAAAGCCAGCAGACTAGAGGTAGCCTGTAGAGCCATGTCCTGGCAACCCAAGGAGGCCCCCAGAAGCCTTACTTGGGGTGAGGTCCTTGGGGTCTCCCAGGGCTGCAGCTGTGGCAATTCTGCTGCACAGAGCTTGGCTGGCAGCTGCAACATGACTCTGGGTGGCCAAGCTCTGCTTTTCAGAAGTGTGCACTGGCTGTGTGTGCATTGCACCGTTGTTTTGTTTTTTCTGTGGGTCTTTTTGACCCCTAGTAGTAAAAAAGAACCTGCAGAAAAAAACCTAGCACAGCAAACACTCAGGCACCATGTCCTTGTAGCATGGAGAACACCGGACTGCAATATGTGGCTCTGCAAATGTGTTTGCAGTGCCACATACTGCAAGACTGCACTCATCTGGACATGCGCATAGCGGCTATTTGCATGTGAAAGGAAGAAATCTAGCTCAAATTACCATGGTCAATACCATAACATTTCTATTCCACAACATAGTCTGATCACTTTGGTTGGTAACTGCAGTACTAGAGAAAATTACATTTTATTATATCCTGTGTGTGGAATAGTGGGTGCCTCAGACTTGATCAGACCACAGGCTATCACTTCTGAATCATAGTTGACATCTAGGACTTCAGTAACCAGCACTAACTGCTGCATACACCCTTCCCAGCCAGTGTATACATTACAATGAAAGGAGAAGGTCATCCTGCTCTAGCTTACGAGAGGAATTAATACAACATATTCACCCTAAAGTGATACCACTGCTATGCTAAGATCCTGAGGTACATTGTGTGGCGCACAGATCAATCTGGGAAGCTCTGTTTATGGTCCTCAGTTATGTTCATCATAAGGGATAGCCAAGGGCAAATTACTGATGCACCTCTCTTTGGGCACTAAGATCCAGGTGCAATGCTGTGCACACATAACCATGCTCCAGCAGTAAATCTGAATAGTGCACCATTTATTACTTGCTGGTGTTGCATGTTCTGTTTTGAGCAGTTCATTTTATGAGCACACCCTGATGCCATGGGTCTCCACATGTATTTTCAGACTAGGATCAGCTCTCTTTGCCTGATGCATAACCACTGTAGTACACATACACACTTCCCTCCTACCAGTGGGTATACAACTTACTCTTTTATACATTCCAATACACTGGGATGTGAGGTCTCAGTTTTGTTTGAAATAAAACTGCCACCTCTATTAAAAAAATTAAGAAGATGGTACATTTGACAAATCCTATAAATTCACTCCACTTTGGAAGCTACTAGTGTACATGTAGCTTTATGCTATGTTAGAGTTGGACTGTTGCTATAGTAATGACGGTCCAGGAAATGCCTGACAGGCAAGGATTTTTTTGCGATATCTTTCACTGGATCAACTGTGTACTTCAAAGAGCTGATAGACAAACTTCCGTGCATCAACTGCCCTTCCTCAGGTCCGATAGCTTCATGGCTGCTGTGGTTCCCCTACTTTACCTGTGGCAGGTTATGCTGTTAGGTGTTGTGTCAGGGTTGAGGGTAATCTTAAGTACAATTTAGAATATGGTTGTATGGGATGGCTTGGAGAAGGACGATCCTGCCTCTGGCAGGGTGTTGGCTTAGATGATCTCTGGACGTGCCTTACAATCCTACTTCTCTATGACTCTAGGTTATCTTTTTAGTACAGTCATATGTTCTTTTTTTAATTCCTCCTTTACAAAAAATATTTCCATACTTCTATTAAGTACCATATTTACTTGAATATAAGACAGCCTTGAATATATGAGGACCCCTTGAAAAAGTTGGTGCTGAGGGGGGCTAAGCACAATGGATACTGCCATATGTTGCTCAGAAGGTCTGCACTAGCCTATCCTTATAGTAGGTTCCCAAGAATATGTTTGCCCATTACAGGCCATGTGTTTTATAGTCATGCTCAGTGTTGACTGCATTTAATGAACTTCACAGTTGGTTTCCATTACTGAGCACATACTGCTTTGGCAGCAGTTTAATGATAGATAATGTATTTAATGTGGTTTTCTTGTGGACAAATGTAAGACAAAGGTTTTTCTCTCCCATGCTGATTGGGAGGGGAAAAAATTGTCTTGTATTCAAGTAAATCCAGTACTTGCGGAGAATTTTAACATTAGCGTAAAATAATATATTGCTAAAACATAACTGGAATAATAACAGCAAAGCAGAACTTCAGCAGTCAATTTAGATTTTTAATTACCTCCTCTAAACTATCTAGTGGCTGGTACTACTAACAATGGCACTCCCATTCTGGCCCACAGGTCCAGAGGTGACTTCATTTCACTGGTGAGAGAAAGGGGAGAAAATCTGAGGGGGGGGGGGGGGGGGGAACCTGCTGTTAAAGTGCTTGGAGTCTTCTACACAAAATGCAATGGGTTTAGACAGTGATATTCCAAAGTTATAACTAATTTGGCACATGTTGATAGTTTAGAATACCATCCTAGAATTTACATCCCTTGGAAACAGTGGCAACTGTTGCCACTTCAGTGCTATTAATATTCAGTCATATCAAATGCCTGTTGTAGTAAAGGTCCCAACTCGTGAGAATTCTGCTCACAGATTTCCCATTGCACAAAAAAGAGTGAATTCAGGATCTAGATCTAAACACTAAATCTTTGAGTAATTTATTTTAAAATGTTACCAATGAAATGCATTCCACTGGTTCCTACCTGCGGGCTTATTTTGGATGAAACTAAAAAAATACAAACAGGAAAAGACTTGTCACAAATGCAAGAAGAGGAAGCAAACTGTACATAAAGAGCTCTAACTGATTCCTAATTTAGAATTTTTTTTCAGCCGGATACACTGACTTTGCCTTTTACACAAAGATATTTATCTTTTGCACTAACGTTCATATACTGGTTCATACCTGACAAAAGAGGTATTATTTGTTTTTATATGTGTAATATTATGCTATAATAATGTATGCACTATATTTGAAACAGGTTGCAAGGTAACCACCAATCTGAATTCCTGTAGCAGAAAGGAAAACAATGAGAGTGATTTCCTGAATAATGCTTTACTGCAGCCACAAACTACTTATACCAAAATAAGTCCTTTTCTTCTTTCACTCTATCATCAGATGCATCCTCAAATCACACTTTTATATTCACCTATAAAGAAGTTTCCTTCACAAAGGAACCAAAAAATGAACAATATGAAACCTAAAGACTGTATTAGACATATTTCTCTGAAAAGACTGAATGGCCTACTTGATGCATTTCATGAAACATGAATTGTTGGCAACTGGAATATAACATACAAATACCACAACTGTCTTCTAACTAGCTTCCCTCAGTACTGGTAGCAATCTAGGGATCAAAGAGCTCAGCACAGGCTAAATTCATCCTTGCAGGTTTTGCAGCTTTCACTAAGTTCTACTCTGCCACAGTCAGATCAATACCTGTAATCAAGCTAGCTAGGTTAAAAGCAGTATGGATATGTAACTGCAATACAGACATACCCTTAGACTGAAAGTTCGTAAGGGCAAGACTGTCATTTACTTTCTGTCTGTATAGCACTTAGCAAAAGAGCCTTGACCTTGCTGGCCCCAAACAGCACTGCAATATAGACATCAAAAAATTGCAAAGACAACAGCAGCAGCAGTAGCTTTACAAGGTTGAAGATAAGCCTGATGAGAAAGTCCTTTTTTTAGCACCTCAGTACAAAGTACGGTTAAAATTCAGCTGCTTCCTAATATTCTTCATGACACAGACATTACAGGCTTGCTACAGAGTATTTTTGAGACCACACTGTAATATGTGGCAATAGCAGCAGGATTCAGAGAAGGGATGATGTCTTGGGATTCCATGAAAAACAGCATCTCAAAATGAAAAGAAAGACTCATGTTTGAGCAACTAAATTTTTTTTTTTATGTGGATATTTGAACACACAGTTAAACATCTTTAAGCTATTTAAGAAGAGCTTGTAATGAGTGAGGCTTTGTTTTCTGAAGGGGCGTTAAATGCTGATAACAGAGTTGACAAATGATCTGGTATCAAGAGGGGACCCCTCCCTAATCACAGTGTCCTGTCCAGGCCTCGCCACGCCCGCTTAGCTCAGCTCTGGAGAAGGGAATGGAGGGCTGTTCTAGCACCTCCTAGCTTTTAGCCTGAGTCACTGCAGGCATGTGCCTGCATTTCTGGGATGTCTGTCTGATTAAAAAACTGATTTAGCCTTGCCAGGTTAGACTAACCTTCAAAGATTGAATCAATTCAGGCTCAGGCTTTTTGAATGTTTGTCCCTAGCCATAGTGTCCTGTGGGTAGCTCCTACAAAACTAAGTCAAGGTGATTTCAAAATAAATTTGTTTTAAATAGTGCGTCTATTGGTATTTTCAGAACTTTTAATGTCAACAATGGGTTCATCTCCTCAGAAGACTGAAGGTGGCCCTAAGGGCACTGTTTTAAATAATCATCTCATGACCTAGCAGAGAAGATAACTGTATCTGGTGTTTTAAGGTCTATCAAAAAAGAAAAATACATTATTCACCATCCACAGATCAATGGACTCCACAACCTCAATGTTGCATACAAGCAAGGTTGCTTGATCCTACTAAACCGAATGCACCGTTATTTCCACCTGAATTCCTTAAAAGGTCAATGTTCATGTTGGAACACTGACCATGCTTGAAATTGCTGTTATTGCTCTAAACTTGCATTATGTAAATTAATAATGCCACCCACCATCCTCGCTTTAAATAAAAACACTGCAAAAAATAATTGACTTTAATTTACCAGAATGAGAAGATTTAGTTAAACCTTTCAAAAACTAAACTTCTTTTATCTCCTCATATAGGGGATTCGCAAAGGATTTAAAACTGACATGTACAATGAGCCCGCCTCTGCTGTCAATGAAGTTGATAGCACTGGATCCACTGATTTCAATGGGAATAAGGTGGTAACTCCAGGTAGCCAGTACTAATAATATATTATACCACATATCTCATATTCTAGCACTTAAAGGGTTTAAAAGCAATTCTGTTGCAAACTCTAACCACTAAAATCCTTAAACGACAGCTCTTTAGATCTATGGAGCTAACTGCTAGGAATGACAAACTCTTCATCATTCATAGCATGTTATTCTGCAATCAGTTCCACTCGTGAAACCCTTATGAAGTCAGTGGAGTTACCCAAGTATACAAGAGCAGATTTCAGGCAAGTGTCAGCTTTAACTATTTTTGGGTATCCAGAGCAAATACTTCAAGCTACTTAATTTTTTAATTCCATTCAATTTCTTATTATATTAAATATTTGTAATGTTCTATATAAACAATATTTAAAAAACATGGCACATTTTAATTCACAGAAGAGTCAAATCACTGCACTAGACATTTCAATCTCTTGCCTGTACCCCTTTTCAGTCATGCAGACCATGAAAAATTACCTATTTTCATTTTAAAGTGAGCCCTTTTGGAGCATCTCAGATGAACCTGACAGCAAGTCATAGCAGCCATCTTAGAACAGATGTCGCATTGGGCATTTGTATACATGCTTGCACCTCAGAGCTAGGAACTTTTAAAAGCGCCCAGTACTGTGTCACATCCAGTTCTGTAAGTGGCAAAATGTGCATCAGTGCCGAGAAAACAACAGTGGTGTGATTTTGAACTAAAACACCTTAAAGGTTGACTTGAAGGTGTTTTGTTCAAAAGCTCACCATTGCCACTTTCTGCACACTGACGTGCATATTGCAACTGCACGTGATGCAACGCAGTGCGCATCAGCTGCGATGAATCAAGCTTTCTCTGACCAACCAGATCTCCGGTGTGTCGCAGGATGAAACTGCATGTGTATAAGTGCCCACTGTATTTTGTGACTGCTAGCGATATGAAAATTTCAGTTCTCTCAGGACCCGCAGAAGACCCTCATTTTCAAGTCATAGAACAAGGCAGGACTCATTTTTCAAAACCTCCTAAATAAGTATATATTTAAATAAGACATCAAAAAAGGAGGATGACTTCAGCTCTCCATTATTGATAATGGTTTCTTTCCATGACACTTCCAAACACATGCATAAGGATTTGAAGAAAGTCTTGTGAGGTACCATATGTACTTGAATATAAAACAGCACTGAGGATAACAGCACCTTCCCACCCCACATAATTAGATTCTATATTTGGAGAATTTCTAAATTCACTATAATTTTCCAAGTATAGAATCTAATTATTGAAGGCTTGCC
Source organism: Alligator mississippiensis (assembly GCF_030867095.1). Taxonomy (NCBI): domain Eukaryota; kingdom Metazoa; phylum Chordata; order Crocodylia; family Alligatoridae; genus Alligator; species Alligator mississippiensis. Next base: position 103,203,260 of record NC_081825.1, on the reverse strand, counting down.
TTAAATTTGCCCCCCACCCATTGCTATTGCAGGGAAAATACATTGGGGTAAATCAGAGGCCCCCGTAGCCGCCCCCCCTCCCCCATTTCTTCTCCCTACACCCCCTTCTCCCTCTTAACACATGGAAGTGGGGGGCAAATTTGAAAACAATGAACTTGAAGGAAACATACCTGTACTAATTTGCCTATAGCACCGATAGACTTAGTTCATCTAAAATTGATGCAATTTACCGTTTTTTTAAACTTCTGCAAGTTTTAACACAGGTACTCCATAAACACACTTTTAAGCAGCACTTTTGTACCTACTTATCTATAGTATAAACTGTGCACGGTATTAGTCCAAGGCCAAAAGTCTTCCAGTTTACCATACAGTTCCTTGGGCTGGGACCCACCAGAGTCAACAGCATTTCAAGCCATTGTGACCCCATAGCTCAGCACTGCTCAGGATCCAGGTGCTAATTAGCCCCACATTCATGACTGGAACCAGGTGTTCTAGTCATGAGTCCTGGAATCCTCTAAAAATGTATACGCAGATGAGATGCAGGGCAACTTGCCCTGGCTCCACCTAATAGAGAGTGGGGCTACTCTAATTATATGCAACAGGATCAGAGACAAGAAAACAGAAGGATTCTGGGTGAGCTGTTTGGGGCTCCATGTGGTGATGTTTGCCAGACATCTAAGAAGGGTGAAGAAACAGGAATCTTTGGAAATGGGAAAGAAAGGCATAACTCGGCTGTGAAAGTGAAAAAGAAGTCAAAATGTATTCCATGTAGTAGCTTACCATAACTTGTAAAAGAGTTGGCACTGAGTGGGATTGCATGTAATGGGCACTACTGTATATCTTATTTAGATAGGCTTCACTTACCTATCCTTGTGATAGGTCCCCATGACCCCAGTATGGGCTATTTGTTTTATAGTCATGCTCAGTACTGGCTGTACTTAATCAATTTCATAGTTGGTTTTCATTACTGAACACATGCTTCTTCTGGTAGCAGTTTAACGATAGATAATGTATTTAGTAGGGCTGTGTGAAACACCATCATTTCATTTCAACATCCATTTCACCATTTTGAACGGACAGTGTTTTGTTTCATCGTTCCATTTCATTTCGAAGCGCTGTTCCATTTCATTTTGTTGAAACCGTTTTGCTGTTTTGACGTTTAGCCCATAGGCTATAATGGGGAAACATGAAAATGCCTAAAACTTTGTAATTTCTTGCTTGATTTGGATGAAAATTGCTGGTAGCCCTTTCTGAGGGCATGAAGCCCACCAAGTTTCATAGGTGCAGCTATTCCTGGGAAACTGCATCTCAAATTCTTTAAAGCAAAACTCCTGACACTTGCCAGCAGCCTCCTCTCATCTGGCATGCAGATCCAGGGGCCCGCACCCCTGAGAGGGCTGTGGGGCTGTGCCAGAGTCCTCCCAGGGTTGTGGGCCCCCAGATCTGTACGCTAGATGAAAGGAGACTGCTGCTGCTGCCTGGGACCAGCACTGGTTGCAGCCCACACCCAACACTGGAGAAGATTGCTGCTGCCGCCTGGGAGTCCTTATCTGGCATGCAGATCCAGGGGCTCGCACCCACAGGAGGAGTCTGGCACAGCCCACCAGCCCACCCACTGGTGCGAGCCTCTGGATCTGCGTGCCAGATGTGAGGAGATTCAGGCTGCTGCTGCCTGGGACAGGCGGCAGTAGCAATCTTCTCCAGTGCTGGGCACAGGTGGGAGGGGCAGCCTCCTCTCATCTCGGGCACAGATCTGGGGGCTCGCACCCCCAGGAGGCATGCTGGGTTGTGCCAGACTCCTCCTGGGGGTGTGAGCCCCCAAATCTGCATGCCAGATGACAGGAGGCTCAGGCTGCTGCCTGGGACAGTGCTGGACACAGCCTGCGCCCAGTGCCAGGGAAGACTGCTGCTGCCACTGGTCTCAGGTGGCAGCGGCAGCCTCCTCTCATCTGGCGCACAGATCCAGGGGCTCACACCCCCATGACGAGTCCAGCACAGCCCCACAGTCCTCCCGGGTTTGTGAGCCCCTGGATCTGTGCGCCGGATGAGAGGAGGCTGCTGCTGCTGGCGCTGAAGCCACGTAAGCCCGGCTTTGAAACTCAAAATGTTTTGAAACTTTTGAAACGTTTCAAGCACCCTTGTTTCTTTTTGAAGCTGTTTCAGAGCCTTTTGTTTCATTTTGATTTCGTTGTTTCGAGCTTGAAACGCATCGAAACACCTTTGAAACAAAACACCTGGTGAAATTTCGCACAGCCCTAGTATTTAGTAAGGTTTCCTTGTATGTGAATGTAAGATGAGGATTTTTCCCCCATGCTGATTAGGGAAAATACCTTGTTTTATATTCATGAAAAAACAGTATTTTTATAACATAAAAGCTTAATTGTACATCTTTCAGTAGGTATAAAGAAATATTTAAACTTCTGAAATACTAATAGCACTGTACCATTTTAACTGAAATTTTGTTTCAAATAAGCCATTAAGATCTATCATGCATTACATTACTTAAAAATTATATATTAATATATTTTTGGCCTAACAAAAGATTCCATATCTCTTGTGTCTATACCATGCTTCACATTACAATAATGATCCTGAAAAATACTACAGGAATATAAGCCTTGTTGCTTCACATTTTTCCCCAAAATAGACTCTAATCTCAAAACACACATTTTTTAGAATACCAAGGGAACTTACTTTGATAGAATCATAGAAAATGAGGATTGGAAGGGACCTCAGGAGGTCTAGTCCACCCCCCTACTTAAAGCAAAACCAGCCCCAACTAGATCATTCCAGCCAGGTATTTGTTAAGCTGGGCCTTAAAAACCTCCAACGATGGAGATTCCACCAACTCTCTAGGTAACCCATCATATTGCTTCACCATACTCCTAGTGAGAACATTTTTCCTACTATCCAACCTAAGCTTCCCTTGCTGCAACTTGAGATCATTGCTCCTTGTTCTGTCATGTGCCACCACTAAGAACAGTCTACCTCCATCCTATTTCGGCCCACCCTTCAGGTAGGTAAAGGCTGCTATTAAATCCCTTCTCGGTCTCCTCTTCTGCAGACTAAATAAGCCCATTTCCCTCAACCTCTCCTCAGAAGTCATGCACCCCAGCCCCTCAACCATTTTCCTTGCCCTCCATTGGACTTTCTCCAATTTGTCCACTTCCTTTCAGTAGTGGGGGGCACAAAACTGGACACAGTACTCCAGATGTAGCCTCATCAGGGCCAAACAGAGGGGAATAATTACTTCCCTTGATCTGCTGGCAACACTCATACTAATGCAACCTAGTATGCTGTTAGTCTTCTTGGCAACAAGGGCACACTTTTGACTCATATCCAACTTATGGTCCACTGTAACCCTCATTGTGACCATACCATGCTACACAGTCCATTGAGAAAGACACAAATATTTACAGGAAAAAGATTTCAAGTAATCTCTTTATAATTTTCTACTAACTATTTCATGGAGAAAGCTCAAGGTTAGAGATGACCAGCCAGAACAACTGGTAGCAACAAGTTTATGGCTAGATCCAGAAAAGGACTTAGACAGGATCCTAAAACTTCCATTCAACTGCCACCTAAGTGTGGAGATACCTGAACTTCTTAGGTGTTCAACATTATATTTCTAGGCCCAACATTCTGCTTCTGTAAAGCACTGTAGTCTTAACAGTACTGAGCAATGTCAAGTCTGTCTCATGCTTAAGCCTCATGGGGATTCATAAAGCAGGTCTCTCGCTGACTATCACACCCTAAAGGATTGACTCAGTAGACATTCTTGGATCACAACAACTGTACCAGGCTTTGTGCAAAGTACTCCAGGGACCATACTCTCCTTCAAACCATACCAGGAGGATCCATGTCAAGCCTCCCTTCCCAATAGCTCAGTGGTCAGAGCATTCATTCAAAAGGTGGGAGGTATGTGCTCTGTCTCCTCCTTTGTCTGAGCTACTTTGGGTCCTTTAAGAGCAGCAGGAGAAAGAGCTGACTTTGAATGCTCATGTGGCTCAGACCTGGCTGCAGCTGCAAGTATTGCACATCTTGTGTCTTTTGAGGACAGCTAAGACTACAAGAGACATGAGCTAGGAACAGAGGTGAAGACTGCAGGACAGATTTCAATCTACCATAGCACACTAACCAAAATACCACAACTCCGAACCAATTTTATTGATAAATATAAGCCTCTGGGGCATGAACAACTGGTGCCTTCCAAGACTGTGGAGGGCATCATGGTGGTGAGCAGGGACCGCCCGCAGATGCCGGCGGTGGTATTGGCAGTGGGGGGAAGGGAGTGGTGGTGAGCAGCAAGTGGGGACTGCCTGCAGACGCTGCCGGCCACATTGGCAGTGAGAGGGGGCAGGTGGTGAGCAGCGACCACTACAGAAGCCAGCGGTGACTTCTGCAGCAGCACATGCCTCCCATGTCCCATCTACACATCGCCTATGCTTTGGGGGAAGGGAAGTGGGGAAGAGGAGAGAGTCAAGGGGAAGCAGTATTTTAGAACTGGTAACCTATCATGATGCAAAACCCTTTCGATTCCAGTTCCTTCTGCTGCAAGATGGGTGACAGATAGGCCAACTGCAAATGTTTTGCAGAAGAGAATTTTGAAGATGAACATGGACCACATTTCATGCTACATATCTTGCCCTTCAATCTTCAAAGATGGGGTGGGGTAAGGAATAGTCTAGGAAGAGAAAACTAGGTAGCAGGCAAAAGAAAAAAAAAAGCATGAGACCTTCTATCCACAAGACTGCTGAAGATGAAAAGTTCTTCCAGTTTCTTTTGAACAGTGAAGTAGCTGACTCTGGTCTGGCTATCTTCTAACTATATCCCGTTATACAGCAACATGACTCTTGATAAGAATCTTGATACTTCTCTTTTGTAGTGGGGAGAGAGAGGATAATACTGGGGCCATCTTAAGAGACGGTGCTTAAGTCTGCTTGAGTGTGCGTGTGAAAGAAGTGGGACAAGACTAGAACTGCGGCTTACAAGAGAGGAATGTAATGACAGAGGAAGGGCAATTCACATTTGTTGGAGGAGATAACACAGGAAAAAAGAGAAAAGGAAAACCAAGAGTGAAGTAAAAAGGGAAAATACAGATACGAGATAGACCTGCTAAATATTAAGAAGCTGTTGTTTGATAGAAAGAGTAGATATCAAATGATGTAATAAATAATCAAATTTTTAAAATATTTTTTAAAATGGTGAGATAAATGGGAATGATGAGAAAATAGGGATAGAATTTGTATGATTTAGTCCTGTCGCTAGGGGTATGTGAAACAGGCCATATTTGATTCAGATTTGGCCTGAATCAGGGACAGTGATTCGATTTGTTGATTCAGATCACTGTCCCAATTTGATTCGACTGAATCCAAATCTGAAGATTCAATGCTGATTTGGAGAATCAGCGATTTGGCCATAGACACAGCTTTAAATGCTTTTTCTATGTACCTCAAGGTACTGGGCATGGCTCATGAACGCTGTGAAAGCTGTGTCTATGTCTGAATCATTGAGTTTTTCCGAATCTCTCCAAATCAATTTAGAGACATTAAAGGGTCTCCTGATTTGATTCCGATTTGGAGATTTGGCCACCAAATTAGGCTGAAGCGAATCAGTGACCGAAGCTCCGCACAGCCCTACTGTCTACCTGTTTATTTTGACTACAGTTTTCTTTTCCTTCTTTTAAGCAAAATTATATATCTTGGATTCTGTCAAATTAAATATTTTTCAGTGGCTGCACCTGGGGTTCTTTATTACACTTATAAAAGCAAGATCAAAATGAGAAAATCAAAACTAATGTGTTTCAACAGCAGCATTCATTGTCTTTATCCTATACGTAAAAGAACAACCCTCTGCCTTAAATGGAGTATGCAACTATGATAAGCTATCATACTTGAAGTGAACCCACTGAGTTCTTATATATAATGTTTTTGTACCAAGAATTTACTTTGAATTCACCTTAAAACCTGCATCATTTTAGAAAAGAGAATTAAAAGAAAATAAACTTGAGTGTCAGATATGAGTAAATTTTTCAAAAGTACCAAAGATGTCTATCTGTATCTTCAGACACGTGCAAACCTTTGAAAATCTGTCCTTCAATGACTGTGATACTTACAATGTACTGGTTCACCTTGTCACGAAACAAATTTCTTTTTTGTTTTGTTTTAAACTACCTCATCTACCTCTCCTTTTTTTTTTTTTTTTTAAGTGGCATACAGACTGAAAAGTAGACTTAAGTGCTTTTGAAAATTGTATTCATCTTTTTTTAAGGTTTATAGAAAACACTTATAGCCAACAAAAGAAAGTATGTAAAAGAATAATGTCAAACAAAACCTCTGGTTTTAGTTAGAGTGTAAACATTTCTGCATTCAAAGAAAAAGGAAAGCTCTCTCCCACCCTTCTCCCTGCTTTTCCCTTTCATGAGAAGGAAGCACTCATCATCTGCAACCAAGAATTCAGAATTTGCACTTATGTCAGAATTCAATCCCATTATCTGCTGCATCACTCCAGAACAATACTGAGAAAACCCTCTCTCTGAAAATGGTCAAATCCCAACAGAACCTTTACAGCTGTTAAAGCTTTTCAAGTTCAGTTATCCACAAACTCTTCTCTAAATAGATTAATTTCAGCTATTCAAAAATCTATCCTTACATATAAAATGTATTCCAAGACATGTAGGCAAATCAGTGTGGTAAAGTCTTTATTCCACGGGGTTTGAAATAAAAGTTCTCCCCACTCAAAGCTCTGTATTAAACATATTTGTATTTATAAGGTTGTCACTTTTTTTTTGCTTGGAGTGCACAAATTAGTTCAGGGAAAAAATAATTCATAAAAATACAACAGCTTCTGACAAGAACCTGGAAAACAATTTAGGTTCATATAATGGAATGGGAAAAAAGTGACTCAAAACAGTCTGCTCTTGATTCTGCTGCTAGTTTTCCTATTGCTGGTGCCCAAAAAAAGGCAGCTGCCCTCACATCATCTGCTTTTGGTACCAGTGTGTCAGTCATTTGTACCACACATGCTGGTTCAGCATGTGCTCTGACCCGCTACAGAGCAAATAAGCATCCCTGTGCTCAATAAGAAGCCAGTAGTGATGAATAATAACAACACAGAAAGGGGCAGTGTGGGATTTTTATCCCCCTAACCTACACAGAATTGGAGTTTACACAAAACATAGCCATTTAATGAATGGAGCCCTAAGGTACATCCCATTTTCCATTTATCATTAAGTAGCAACAGATGCTACACAAGTTGAAAACATTTTCTTGTGACCAGTTCCCTCAACAATTATACACTGATTACTGAGATGAAAGCTAATTAGCTAGCAAAGGAAAATGAAGAGAGGCAGGAATAATGTTAAACTGGACACAGGATGTGTTGTCAGGAAAGGAACCATTTTTATTTGCATACCCTATTTTTCAAATGTATACCTAAAAGCCATATTTCAGCACCTCCAGATTCCAATCTCGAGCTTTTAGGCCAGATGCTCTCATTTAAAAAGTGACAGAAAAAAAACACTAATCTTTTAGATCATATACCATAAATCAAGTTTCTCAACTTACCATGCATGTTGCTATTGCAATTACAATGTTGTTATTGCTATTCTTGTTTATTAAGCAGTGATAGTGTGCTCAGTAGTGTGTGGGATGTGTGAATTCCTGCCTTCAAGAGATTCAATATCAAAATGTTAAGGTACCTTAAGTGATAAAGGTACAGATTTAAAAATCTGACTCTTGTCTTGTAGTCAAAACTTTAGAAAAGTTTCTATTTTAGATGCCTGGTTCTGTTCTTTTCTTGTTAATTCTGTAGAAAGTCTTAAAGAGCTGAAGATGGAAGAGAGGTTGTAGTTAGCAAACCAGGATAAGACATGCAGCATTAAAAATAAAAGTGTACAATGAAAGAAGAGAACAAATAACCAAGGGGACATCTAGGCTGGCACTGTTGAAAGAGTGACAGACTAATGGGAGGTAGGGTGGAGTAGCTTATAGAGGGGTGAAGACTAATGGAGAACTAGGTAAGGCCTTAACAATGAAAATAAGACTTGAACATTTGTTTTTTACTACCCTAGTGGCAGTCAAATGGCAAGCTTAGTTAAAGCTCCCCCACCACTCTTTTGAAGCACAGAACGCCGAATACATGAAAAGCTCCCAAGAGCCACTTTAATTAAAGTCCCCCACCCAGAGCATGTGTAAAGATGCCCTTTGTATCACTGGAGTGGTACAAACAGCCAAACTTTACCGGGGAGGCATGGCCTAACCAATTTTAGCCACACCACACATGCAAAACAGCTACAATAAGACTCTTCTTTGAGATGAAATTCAAAAACACTGGCTTCCTTTGGTAGAAGCGTAGTAGAGAGGAAGGGGTAGAGCCTAGGAAATGGAGTTATAACGCTTTAATTTAATTTTGGCCAAGGAGGCACTGCCAACAACTCAAAAATAATCTCTCTTATCAAACTGCCCTGTGTCCATCAAACCTCCATAACAACAAAAGCTGCTAGAAAAGAAAGAGGTGCTTCAAGCAAAATCTGGAACCTAACAGAAGCAGACTAGGTTCCACAGGACTTCTCTTGGAAAGTGCCCCATCACTAGTCCCCTGACTTTTAATCTAGGGGCCTATTGGTTCAGGTATCTCAGGATTACAACATGGGAATAGAAGCGACTCCTCAAGTACCTAGTTTAGGACTTAACCCCCCAAAGTTAAAAAATCCCCTAAATATAGGTTAGGCTTAGTGTTTTCTACATCTTCAGGAGAATTCTTCATGTCCATGACAAGCTAACCAGAGCAACTGCTATTGGGTGTGCAGAATACAAATACTTCTTAGGACTTCTCATTCTACACTTCAGAGTACTGAGACCAGCAGAGACAAACAACCCAGCACCAGTGGGTTGAAAGAGCTCCCCGAAAATACATTCCTAAAGCCTCCTCCCTGTCCATCTTTTCTTTTTCATTTAGCTGCCTTGGACTAATTAATGAGTATCCAACTTCTGTGCATTGTGAACAAGAGTCCAATTCTAAAACTCACTTTTAAAGGTGAGCAATTTTGCTCTACTAAATGTTTATTCTGTGAAAAAATACAGCTTTGTAATTTCATTTCAAATTTGGCAACTAGTTTTGGCTAAAAATTGTAAACACAAAACCAACCAACCAAACAAAAAAAGAACTACAACAGAAAAACTAAAATGTTTCAGCTGATATTTTTAATTAACAATTTAAAATGACATTTGTGTTTAGAAAATTGCCAACATTAAATTTTTATAAGTGTTAAAAGCCAGAAACCAAAAACAAACAAAAAAGCCTGAGGAGTTGCGACACAAATATTTTAGTGGTTTAAACAGTGTTTCTGCTTTTCCTTCATGTGACAAGACTGCTGCCTAAAGAGCTCCAGATGGTGTATCCAAGATGAAGAAAACATTTAGTCAGAGTGCTTATGCAGTGTAACATTTAGGTTTAGTATGCAGCGTTAGATCAGCTCCATGACCTTATCCCAATTAAGTGCTATCACAATATTACTCAGAGAGAAATGTTATGACAGAAAGAACAAAACCTTTTGCTTGTACATGTAGACAGCTCCACACTCAAATCTTGCTGGGAAAGAAGAAAAGAAACAAGTCCCCTATAGATTTAAACTTCATCTTTAACCCTCTCGGAACAACACTTGTACTGAATCATGCTATTTCATGAGAGTTTGAAACAGACAGTAAATGTCCTTATTCTTTTTTTCTGTAAATAAGTTAGAGCTCACACAAATCAGGACCAGCCTTTCAAACCTCTTTGTCCAGACATGTTTTCAGACACCCTACAAAATATCTGAGATGCTCAATAGACTGAATATCATTAGTGCCTTATGTGCTAACACAATATATACACAGGGTAACACAGTCTTTATGATTTATCCAACTACCACCCATATTGCTTCACCATAGCATCTTCAGTCATATCTATGCTGTGCAAAGTGGAGCTGATCCAACTCCAAAACCTGAAGCAGTGTATCACTTTTAGCATGGCATTATGCCTGTCAGTAGTATAATTAGGGGTAGGCGAAAGGGGCACCACATCTCCACACACCAACTGAGAGGGGGCTCAAGAATGGCAGCTGCCACCACTGCCAAGCTGGCTGCTACTACCACCCAGGGTGCAAAACTTTGTAGTTATCCCTCTGATGCCTGGCCTTAATTTCCTCTGCAAAGAAGCAATAGTTCATTCACATCCAGCTTAGACCATCTCTGTACAACAGTGAAATCAACCCATTCAGATATACTCTTAGTACCCACCATAGTAAACATCAATAGTCCTAGCAAACGTGCAGTGCAATTCCACAGCCACTAATGGAATTAAATTATAATTTGGTTATTTTTTTCTGGCTTCCAAAGAAATGTTTACCATGCTCATCAGCAGGGATCCTGGTTTCCTCTGATAAAAAAAAAAAAATCAGAATTTTTCAGGTTAAAAAAAGTAACCCAAAATCCACATTTTTCCATGATTAATTGGAACCCTTCGAATCGATTCAGAGAGATTTGAAAGGATTCAGAGATTTGGACACAGACACAGCCTTAAATGTTTTTTTCTACATACCTTGAGGTAGCAGAGGCTCGTGAATGCTGTGATGCTGGGGCAGATGGAGAGTTTCACAGAAGTGTGAGGGGCTCCTCAGCGTGCTCAGCAGCAGACCTGGAAGTGGACCAGAAACAGTTCTGGTCCACTTCCCAGTCCACTGTGGAGTGTGCTGGCCCCCCCGCTCCCCCCCCAGCATCTCCCCGGCTCAGCAACTGGTGCCTCCTGCATCTGAAGAGGCACCTGAGGTTCCCCTATGGCCAATTGCCAAGCCAGGAGGGTACGGGGGGGAGAAGCCTGCACAGTCCCCAGCAGACCTGGAAGTGGACTGGAAGTACTTCTGGTTCACTTCCGAGTTCACCGCTGGGTATGTGGAGGGCCCCCCAAACTCCTGCGGGATGCTTCATGCGCCCCAGCATCACAGCAATCACGAACCACGCCTGCTATCTTAAGGCACACAGAAAAAACTTTTAAAGCTGTGTCTATTTCCAAATCGCTGATTCTCTGAGTCAGCACTGAATCTTCAGATTTGGATTCAGCTGAATTGAATCAGGACAGTGATCCGAATCAACAAATAGAATCACTGTCCCTGATTCAGGCCGAATCCAAACCGAATATGGCCCACTTTCCACAACGCTATTATTCATTGTTTTACCTAGAAGTGAATGCAAATGGTACTAGACAATGAAACATTTTAAAGACTTTTCAGGGGCTGCAAAAACACCAATTCACTGTTAAAATATTGTTGAATCAGTAAGAGTCCAGAATTAAAAACAAAACAAACACACTTTAAAAGAAACACATTTTGAGAGGGGCCAACCCAGTGCCCATCGCTGTTGGATTAGTCTCTCACTCATTGCTCTACCATCCACTCTTTTTCAGTTTTATTCCTTCTCCCTCACATTCTGTGCGCTGGATTTCATGTGCTACTTTCTGCCTCACTCCTGATCCTTCAGAAAACAGGATTTTAGCACACTCCACTACCAGCATACAGTGAGCAACAGCATGACTAGGAAAACCAAAGAGCAAAAGCAGTTTGAAAAATAAAGACTCCCAAGAGGTCTGGGCTTCAAAAGAAGGACATATCCCAGAAAGTTCTCAAGAAGCAGGAAGCCAGGGACCTGCATTTAATGAAAGCTCTGATCCCAACATGATTGACATTAGTAAATCAAGCAATTTCAAAGCAACTTTTGATTTCTTTGTGGTTGCCCACTACAAATCAATCACAATTTCTTATATTGTTTGAATCATTAAGGGCTTGGGCCTTAGGAATCTAACTGACCAGTTTTTAACAAGCAATGTTTAAAAATGTCTAGATCACAGTTTAATCCTGACCATTTCTACTCTACAGCATCCTCCAGTGACCTTTGGGGAAGAAAAGTCTATTCACATTACCCTTAGGCCAGGTACAGACATTACACTTTTACTGGTATAAGTGATGTGAAACCAGGCTACACCTGTAACAGAACAGAAGTTCAGCACACAAAACCAGTCTATACCCATAACAGAACAAAAGTTTAGCAGACACAGACTGATTTAAAAATGGCAGAACCTGATCTGATTTGCTCCCTCCACCAAAGGGCGAATGTGTGTTCTGTTCGCTACCGAAAGGAAGTCAAATTTAATGTAAGGGGGCTTAATTGGAAAATCTGAAACAAAAGATCTCACTTGAATGCCCTATCATAAAGGGCATGATGCTCTGCTGTCAGCTCTTGCACACAAACCATTGGAAAGATAGTACCATAGGGTTAGGCACTGGGGCTGTGCAAAACAGCACCATTTTATTTCAACTTCCATTTCGCTGTTTCAACGGGACAGTGATTTGTTTAAAGTTCCATTTTGTTTAGACAAAACTGTTATGTTGTTTTGACATTTCACCCATAGGCTATAATGGAGAAGCATGAAACTGCCTATAACTTTGTTATTTTTTGGCAGATTTGGATGACAAAAGCAGACATGGTAGACCCTTCTAAGGGCATGAAGCCTGCCAAGTTTCAAGGAGATGGTGCAGGGACACTGCACCTCAAAGTCTTGAAAACAAAACTCATGTCGCATGTGTGTGTTAAGGCACAACAAGGTAAAAACTGCAGGCATGGTAGCCCTTACTGAGGCCATGAATCCTGCCAGGTCTCAAGGAGATAGGTGTAGGGGTTTCTGGGAAACTGCACCTAAAGCTGCTGACAAGCAAAACTTGTGACGTGTGTGACTGTGTGTGTGTACCCTCACTGGCACCTCTACATGACATGGTAGTGTGCTCCAATGAAGTCTCCTCCTCCCCTACAGCCTCAGCCTGGTCTACCACTTTAAATGACAATGGGTAATAACTTAGTAAGCAGCAGCACAGTAACATCAGCAGCATCTCAGGCAGCCAAACTGTGACAGTCAATATCAGAGCAGTCCTTCCCCCATCTTTCCCCTCCCTCTCCTTACTTTCTGTTTCTATGCAGGGAAGCCCAGCTTCAGCTTTGAAACTCAAAATGTTTCGAAACTTTCAAAATGTTTTGATTGCTCTCATTTCGTTTCAAGGCCGTTTCGAAGCCCTTTGTTTCGTTTCAATTTCGCTGTTTCAAGCTCGAAACGAGTCAAAACAGTGTTGAAACAAAACAGACGGTGAAATTTCACACAGCCCTATTAGGCACCCTTGTGCGCCATATGCTTGTGAACAAGCAGCAGTAGTTAATTAACAAAATTTATTATTAAATCTGCAATGACATAATTAATAATGTTACACAATGAACCATAAAATGTCAGTCACTAATAGAAACAACTAATGCACATGTAAAAATAAAACTACAGCCTTAGTCTGACAGAGCTCTGCCAAACATAGAGCCTCAAGTATCTGAAGGAGCAAAAAATGGTTTTGTATCATCTTAGCACCATCACACATTAATTCTTAAGTCAGTACTCCCTGCAGCACATATCTATTTTGCAAGCACTTGCAATGGATCTTAAAGAGGTATTCTGGAAGCTGGAGATTGTAGAGGCACAGCAACAAGGGAACCATCTTCCATGGTCACATCACCGATAATATAGGCTACTAGGTTGGATAGCGTAGGAGAAACCTACCACTTCATGTTCTTTATAATGAAAATATTATCAGGCCTTATGGCCAGCAGGAAGAGCCTCATAATTAGGAACCTAACAAAATCAAGGAGGCAGACAGCCGATTTCATGGGCTCATAGTGGAGGGATGCCTCCACACCTCTGATTGGCCAAGGGGCCCCTCACTGCTAATGGGAGAGAGGGCTGTCCATCATGTAGTCCTGTGCCTCATCGTTGATTATCAGAAAGGAGCAGTGCCATGCAATATGAAGCTCTCTCAGCCAATCAGCAGTGAGAGGCAGGGAGGGGGAAGGGGGCAGCTGCCATCATGGCTGCTCCTCCTTGCATTAGCAGCTCCCCTCCTTTCCTCCCCCCACTTCCCCCTAGGCTGCAAGGCCAAGCCACAGCAGCCATGAGGACCAGTGGCTCCCACTGGGGGCCAGCATTTTACTTTTGCGGGGGGGAGGGGTTGTTTTTGGACATTGTCTGCAAAATCTGCAATTTTGCAATTTCCATGAAACTAAGACTTGAATAGGTCCCTACTCATAATGCCAGACACTGTACAAGGCCACAAGAGGCTGTCCCTGTACAGAACAGTGTAAAGTCCAAGTAGACAAGACAGGCAAATGATTTGCACTGATATATTTATACTTTCACTTTGAAACCAGCATAGCTACATTGGAACCCACCCCATAAAACAGATGCAAATATACTAGTGCAGGAATGTCAGATGCAATTATACTAGTGCAGAAGTGCCAGTTATACAAGTGCAGGCCTGCAGAGCTGCACTGTGTAGCACCCAAGACTGGTAGAAGAACTGGTAATTTGGACGTGGGGCCACAAGGGTTTGTGCCTACTCCCTAAATCCAGGACATAGATCCCATTTGGAGTAAATGGGACTGTGGGTGGAAGGCGGGGGAAATCAGGGAGGGTGGGGTGAGTGATGGCTGAGTTTACCCCCACCACAGCTGCTTGCCCCACTGCAGCTGCCACTCAATTCTGCTGCTGCTTCTGAATCCAGTCCATAAGGAGTCTGTGCATGGCCCAAGGTGGGGGGCAGGGGAGCATGGCGAGTGTGACATCCTTGTACTAGGGTAAAGATACTGAACCAGTCTACAATCAGATTTATAGCCAATAAAAGTATGTAAGCATATTGCTGGTATACAAGCATCACATTTGTGTCATGACTTTTCGGTCAATTTTTATTTGAAATCTTTGGGGGGTGGGGCTCTGAGTATGAAATTACCTAGGCAGAAGGGCAAAGAAAAGAATTGAAAAAGTGAAAAGAAGGGGAGAAAGGAAGGTCAGTTTGACATCAAATGAGTTAATGTTCTGTATCAGTTGTGTTCAACATTTTCTCCACACCCGCGGGCCAGGTGGACAGTATCCAATCCATCCTGGCCAGAAATGGCCAGTGGTCCTGATCCAGCACCCAGGGCGGGCATGGTGGGCACCATTTGGCTTTGTGGAGGGGCATGGGGAGCAGCACAGCTGCAAGCCAGCCCCTTAGAGGAAAGAGGTGTGGCTTGGCCCTGCAGGGAGAAAGGGGGCATGGCCCAGCCTCAACCTGGCAAGGCAGGGGGGAAAGGGGCAGGGAGAAGAAGGTATGACTGGGCCTCAACTCAACTCCTCAGGGGGAGGGGGTATGGCCCAGCCCCAATCTAGATGTGAGGGAAGGGGTGTGACCTGGTCCCATGGGGGTAAAGGGGCACAGGCCAGCTCTGAAGGGCCATGCACAGCAAAGAGGTTGGCCATAGTCATGGCCACTGCTCCCCCCAAATTTTGATTCCAGGGCTGCTCTGATTCCAGGGGAGTCCTGCAGGCCAGATATCAAGGCTCCACTGACTGCATTTAGCCTTTAGGTCACAGTTGCCACCCCTGCTCTATACCACTGAAGCATTCTGTTATACCACTGAAAATTGTTGGTGAAATGGGGCAAAACAGACTTAGAGGATATGAGGAATTAGCATTAGAAAATATGTTTCTCACAATCTGCATAGGCTAGTACAAAGATTAGTGAAAATGTCATAAGTATTTTAAAATGCTTGATCATATTATTATACATGTTCATTTATTGTAAAAGATATATACTGACTAGCATTTAGTATTAATATTTCTTCCTTGTATACCTATACACCATCAAATGCATTTTGTTTCATGATATGAACATAAAATTATAACAATAAGGAAGTTAGCTTATATATAATATCTTCTAAACACAATATTTCTCTGATTCCAATTCCAATTTAAGACACCCCCTTCCCCAATAATTAGATTCTATACATGGAGAGTTATAAAATTGTTATAATTTTTGATGCATAGAATCTAATAATTGTAAGGTATTTTTAAATGTGTTCCCCTTGCTGCTATGGTCGGGAAGGCAGAGGCAGGCAGGCAAGCAGCACAGGGGGTAGGGTGTCTACCCCCTCAATTTCATCCCACAGTGCCTGCTTCCCTAAAATCTACCCTCTTCCCCTCATTTTCTGTTACTGCATCTACTTGCCCACCTTGGCCACCTGCCCCCTACCACTCAATTCCCTGCCTGAATCCCCATCATCAGGGCTCTGTTCTCCATAGCAGGGCTGGCCCCTCACCTCTGCTCCCTGGCTGCAGCTCCAGTAGATACTGCAGTTGTTCCCCACCTCCCCCTCACCACTCCCTGATAAGCAGAAATTCCCCCCTCCCCTCTGCCTTGCAGAGAGGTGTTTGTATATTAGTTAGCAGACCACAGGCAGGCTGTGGTCCATGCTGAGTCAACAGGTAGAATCAACTGGTAGCTCATAATGTCCCTATGTTGTTTTCTTAATGCAGTGATAAACACTGAGTTAGGGGTCATAAATACTGTTATCAATTCCCTGCTGGGCTAATCAGAGCATCCTTCAGGGGCCTGGCCATGCCCCCTTCCCCCCCCCCTCAGCTCAGTCCTGTAGAAGGGAAGGGAGGGCTGCTCTAGAGCCCCCTGGCTCCTAGCCTGAGCCACTGCAGGCATGTGCCTGCATGTCTGGGATGTCTGTGCAGTTACAAAGTGATTTAGCCTAGCCAGGTTAGACTAACCTGCAAAGATTGAATCAATTCAGGCTCAGGCTTTTTGAATGTCTGGCCCTAGCCTGCACGGCTTTTTCTCTTAATCGCTTGAAAGTTAAAAATATAAAGGTATCTTACTCAGATTTTAAAACGCAGATATAAAGCAGACAATTCTTCTTTCTAAATGACACTTCTGTTAGGCTACAAATATAATTTAATTTTATTGAGCCAGAAGAACACAATTTTTTTCTTTTTATATGTAATGATTTTCTGTTCTAGAAAATTGAAAAAGATAACTAAAAATATGGACAAAGAAGTTAAAATAAAAAGGTTGGAAATGTACCAGACTTCACAGTGGAAAGTAATTTAATTTAAATATTTATTGTTACCAAATATCTAGTCACAATATAGTGAAGTATTCATTTTTTCACTTTATCCTTATCCTGTAATACAAAACATGCTCAGTCAATTGGCTTGCTTGACTGACTGAATGTTCCTAATCATACTATATGCATCTGAATAGACAGGGAAGCAGGAACTAACAGAACACCTGCAGCAACAGATTATTCCATTGTACATCCACCAGAGCAGCAATAAAATCCACTGAAAATGAAATTGCAGTTAACCTTCCCCCCAAAAAATAATAGTCTGTACTTTTAAACAAGTGTACACACTATACTAAAGTTAAAAGTATTTCTATCTGAACTCCCTATACTTTTAAGAACTGTGATTTTCAATTCTCTAACCAAAAGCCTTTAATGTTTCATACAACACTAAGAATCAGTTTTTCACCTCACAAAGTAATAATAGCTCAACTAACTTAGTTGATTTCCAATTATTTACATCATCTAAAAGTCTGGCCCCAATATTTCATATCCAGGAGCACAGAGTCCTTTACATAGCAGGGCAAGTTGTTTAAACATGATCTGCCCCATGCACTCCAATTTTAAACTGAAATAAAAAATATGGCTTACCTACGCTGAATTCCAGCTTTGGCTCATTTGCAATCCTTTGAATACCTTGAAGAATATTTAAAAAAATAATAATTAGAAAAGATATTATTTTTAATAAATATATAATATAATCTTTTTTAAATACACATCTTACCTTGCTTTTACACATACCCTTACCATTGCTAGATATATCTATGAACTTACTATATTTTTAAGGAAAACATATTGTAAAGAAACAGTTTCACAATGTGCCTGTCCATTGAAAGAAAACCTGTTTTTTGTTTTATTTCAGCAATTAGGAAGATCACTTTTACTTGTTTTTTCTAGGCCAGGGTTGTTCAACCAGTGGCCTGTAGACCACATGCAGCCTAGGAGGGGTAAATATGCAGCCCCCACGTTTCCTGTCCACCTGCTACTCTGGCTCTTGAATCCAGAGTCTCTGGGCTTCCCCTCCCCACTGCTAATTCCTGCCCCTCTCCCAAAGGGTGTGGCAACGCAGGGAGCTGAGGGTGAGCCTCAGGCACACAGTACAGCAGAGGAGGAAGGGTCACAGGTATGTGATGTAGCAGTGGGGCACCCATGCAGGTGTGCAAGGTAGTGGGAAGCTGGGATGGTCACGGGTACACAGTTAATTGCAAGCACTTGCTTAGGGGTTCAGTGTAGCAAGTGGGATGGTCACAGGTATACAGTGCAGCAGTGGTGGGTGGGTTACGGGCACACAGTGTGGGGGACGTCCGTGGGTTGTGAGGCCCAGAAGACAGCTCTAGGTGAATGAAAATTCATTTTAAAAAAATAGAAAACCTTCATGGCTATGCACTTTTTAGTAAAATATTTAATAATGTTATGTATTTGGTGTATATTAAACAATGCTGTATAATGCTTAAATACCTATCTGAACAAAAATATATGACTGCAACAAAAATAACCATATTTATTCCAAACCCATCAATTAGGCTACTAAAAGTAACACGTTACCTTATGCGATTTTAGCACAAAGTTGTGATGCAAACAGAAATGCCTGTGCTTTTATACATGTAGGAAAAAATGCTACTTAATTCTCTCTCATGTACTGAGGACAAGTACCCTATAATCCTTTGCATATCTGCATTTCTGAGTTATTAATAATGTTGATGCCCACTGTTGAACTTGAAATGGAAGCATGCTTTTAACTCATTAGTGCATGGGAGGAACCACTGAATTGCAAAACTGGCCAATGGGAAAAGGTAGGGAAACCAAAGGAAGGTGTGCAAGTAAACATGATTTGCTCAGCCTCCTCAGAATATAACCAGATAACGCCTGCAACACTGATGAAGATGCAGTTATGTAATTGCCTCCTGTTCACACAGTGTTACTATACAATGGACTACCATTACAAAAGAAAAGACTCCAACAGAAAAGACTAACATGAAGAAGAAAGCGTGTACGTGGATGGGAAGAGCAGGTTTTCAGATACAGTGTGTGTGTGTGTGTGTGTGTGTGTGTGTGTGTGTGTGTGTGTGTGTGTACACACATGCACGCAAACATGCGGCAGGTAGAAGAGAGGTTATGAATTTTAAACTGCATCCTCTCCACAAGAGCTTGAAGTATAGATAACTTGGTTTCAAATTGGTAGTGTTACTAGAGTTAACAATTCAAAACTATCCTAGAGTTTAAAAGCCTTTTGAAGTAATTAGGTTTTTCAAAAATGTTTTTAACAATTAAGTGTTCTGAAAAATTACCCAAAATCAAGCTACCATTCACACTGGCAGCGGACTTGTCTATAACATGACTTCTATGCGCAGCCCAAATGTATACCTGACAGGGTTAGGTAATTGGACAACTAAAATCCTCTGAAGATGACAGTTCCTAGAAAACAGCATAGTTCCAGAATAAAACAATGAACATGAGTTGAACATATGGCCAGACATTTTCAAAGCTACAGTGTTTTTGCCACACAGAAGGAACAATTCATTAGTACTAATATTCAGTTTTACTGTATCTCCTTCTTCCTAAGTTTGTCAAAGTTATGTTTTGTTATCTCATAGTTTGCATGTTCATCTGTGGTATAAAGGAGGTTATTCTTTTGTTTTCAAATGAAGAGTTTTCAAACTTGAAAAACAACATTTATTAAAGAAAACCTGACGCTGTAAGCACACCTTTGTTTCCCCAAAGGAGACTAATTTGACTGAACCTAAATATAGCTAATCATGAATATTTTAATTCTCTTCCATTTCTTCCCACTACTATAGCTGACTGTCAGTCAACAATTGAAACTGCAATTTAATTCCAACAGTTACAGAATGTAGAACATTTTTAAAAGCATTACAGTGTAACGTGACATAAAGCGTATGTTCACTTACTTGTAAACTGCAACTCTCCTAGGTTGTCTGCCTGCACTGGAGAGAGAAATTGTTGCGCTTCATCTGAGGTTCTCTCCTCTTTGATTTCCATGATCAACCTCTGGAGTTGCTGAATTTTGTTGTGCAAACCTTCTGAGTTTGCTTCTCCCAGAGCCACAGCCCAAGATTCACAGTCAGCCTTTGATGCAGCTTCAAGGTAAAGATCTGGTTCTCCACTCTGAAACTCTGCACTCAGAAAACATTAATATACTTTTTAGGGATCCAGATATCAAAGGATGGGCTGGAGATCATGGCAGGATTGATCCTGCGTATAGTAAAAGCTTTCATGTATCTAGTCTTCCTGCCAGAAAACCAAACACGCCTTCTTGAAAGAAAGCCCTGTTGTTTCACATTCAGTGCACCAAACCCATATTACGTAGCAGTTCCAAAAACAATTAATATACTGCTAAACTGGGTGGAAGAAACATCAAGCTGAAATGGGAAATCCTTTTTTAGTACATGTTTTGCTGCTCAGCAGGTACCTTTCAGGGCTGCTACCTTAAACAAGAATTCGATTTAGCAGCAGCAGCAGCCAGCATTCTGACAAAGGGACCAGTGGGATTCACAAAGGTGAATGTGTCCATCATTTCTTCTATTAGAACTGTCCTTTATGCTCAGCCTCTAATCCATCCCTGCCAGAATACTGCTCATCAGCATGTGGAGATAATTTAGCGTGACATAGCTCCTCTGTGAGGAGCCAACAGGTTGTATGTGGGAGCTTCCGACTTCATTACAATCCACGAGTTTGTTGCTGTTCTGCCTGATAAAAGTCTAAGTGTTTAATTATCAGATTTTCTAAGAAGAAGAAAAGAATAAAAATCACTTACACTCCTAGGGAAAAGCATGCAATAGCAAGAGCCATTCACTTGATTAGAACAGCACAGGAAAAAAAGTCTCCAGGCATTTAAAATCCCATGGCATAGACAGTTTCACAGAGTTGTAAATTCAGTGTGACATTTAGCGTGATATCCATGGCCAACAAATTGGGGGGGGGGGGGGGGGGGCGCAGGGGAAATCAATGCTGCTTTAAAAGAAGTTACCTACTTATCTGGAAAAAACATAAAGCTATTTAAATGCCTATCTACTCTATTAATAAAGTTGGCAACTATTTCTCTTAGAGCTGAATGCGAAGAATATTTTGACACAAGCCATAGAAGATATTAAATAAACAAAAACAATTAGACATATTAACAATTAGCCTAAAATATGCAAAACTACATAAAACCTGCAAATTTAGGTTAGCATTTTCAAGTGGGGTATCTAAGGTTGAACACCTAAATCCATCTGTTCACACTTAAAATGATGTTTTTGTAAGGTGTTGAGCATCTGCAGTTTCCATTTAAAGTATAAAAATATTTTTGATATTTGACATCAGAGGTACCAACCATCAAACCACATATTTAAGTTCTAAAACATGAATATTGAGGTGCCTCTAATTAGACACCAAGTTTGAATATTTTCAGCTTTACTGATAACAAATATACAACATGGAGATTGGGGCCTTCATTATATATTCCCCAGGACAGATACAGAAAGAGCAATGATAGTGCTATACTTATCCACAATAGAGGTCAGGTGTTGGCTGTCTCACCTATACAGGAAGTACTGGCTTTGATTTTCTAACACCAATAGAAAATAGATGAGTATAAGTTTTGTTAATTATTGACTTCAGATGCAGACACGTGACGTGATTACTACCGCATAGTTTGCCCTAGATTTTACTCTGTGTTAACACAGCAACATGCAACTAGATCTCCTAGAAGAGAGGCCCATAAGAGTTGCTATTATGGTCCCTGGCAGCAGGTGGTAGAAGACCCAGTCTGCCTTGGGTAAATGTTGGGCAAACAGCCATCCCAGGATGTTACTGACAAGGGTAGCAGAGGCGCAACTGATATACCGGTGTAACCTAAACTGGTGCATAATTATTCCTCACTTTCCATGGATTTATTTTATCCTGGAGTAGTGTGATTTATAATGAAGAAAGCCTGCCTGTCAAGCATCTGATCTACTTTTACCTCAGAGAGCAATGATTTAATGTATTCTGGCCAGACATGATCTAAGGTTGAGACCCAGACCTTCATTCCAATCCACATTTCAGAAATATTATGGTTTATTGTATCAAGATCTTTGCATTTCTCAGATCACTGACCATAACAACTGCATCTGTCAGATATAGGTGGCTCTAGCTATCAATTGCCATGACCTACTACAAAGGCTCCAAATCAGTGTGAAAGTTAAAACATTTTAGTTTGCAGATCAAACGCTCTGATTGCATACTTTGAAATGTAATGTGGAAAACAATTTGTAAATGCAATAAATTTGTATCCTAAAAGAGCTACAAAGTATGCATGTGCTGCAAACAATTTTTGAAGTAAAATAATGTAATAGGCATGGTAGTAGCACTGGAGTGATGTTGTAGTTTAAATGGTCCAGGACACAGGTAAGAGGCAAGGATTTTTGTGGGTGGTATTCTTTACTGGACAACCAGCAGAGTTGGGATGACAAGCTTTCAAATAAATGTATTCAAAGTCTATCCCAGCTATGCATTTGTTCTAATAAAAGATTTACCCACAAAATCCTTGCCTCTCCTGCAATGGTATTTTTTATTTTTTTTTTAAACAGCAGAGAGTCATGTTTCAGACTACAAACACATATTTGTTTTGATAAAAGAGTGGGCTTCTTTTTATACAGTAGTCACATCTAGTTTTTCCATCTCACTAATTGCCAAGTAGTTTTGCTTTCCTCAAAAGTAAATAAATACAAATCCTCTCAGACTCATAGCTTTGAAGCCAAGTTTCAGGTCAGAGATATTTAGTTGAATTGAAACTCCCTGAATCTGAAGATTTATAAAGGGATATCAAATTTCATCAAGTTCTCAAGAAGAGTAGCGTATTGAAATATTCTGCATACAAATTATTCTATTTACAGGGAATGAAATACTCTATATTTTATAGCTAAAGCATGAGTAAACATGAATGGCATGCCACACTATTGTACACAGTGTTACTTTACAGAGCTTTATACAACATGGCACAAATGCTAGGTGAAATTCTGGACTTTCTGAAGTCAATACAACTTTCACCATTCACTCCAAAGAGGCCACTGATTTCACCCTTTGTGTGTCACTATAATTTTAAAATTATGACAATATTTTTTTATGAATGAGTATGTGAGATTTAAGAAGAACATATAATACTGTTAGGACAGTTTTATACTTATCTAGACAAATATTGTGTAACACCACAACAGTATTTTTTATTCTACTGTTACATAGTCTCTGTGGTACAGGACATTCAACTTTGGTGGCATCTACCCAAGAAAATTATTCACTTGCACTCCTAACAACAATGTATTTCATTCAAAGTTCATTGTTTTCCTTTGGCGAATCAAAGGAAAAGCAAAACCTTAAATAAACAGTTGACTTACTGACTCCTAGTTCAAAACAGATGTTACACATTTGCCTATTTTCTTGAAGCAAAGTTTATATAGGTGAGCAAAAGCTCAATAACCAGATGCAATGGATAAGATTCTGAGTTCAGTCAATGTACTGAGGTAAATATACGTATGTGTATACAAAAACCCAGTGTAGTTGCAGGGATCCAATACTGTTCATAGAAAAACTTGATCAACTTCAGATCTGCACATTTCTAATTTAAATTAAAGCCCAACCCAACATTACAAAAAGCTTTACTTTGGATCTTTCCTGAAAATAGTATCTATTCAGACATATAGCCAAGAATTTAAGGGATAATTTAGTTCTACTTACTTCATCTTCTAATGAAAATATATACTGTGCATATTTAGGGATATTCTTTGTGTTCACCATTATAAAGGCTGATTGCATTAACTACATGGCTAGGGACAGACATTACACATAAACCAGTTTAAGTGATCAGAAACTGGTTTAAACCTGTAACAGAACAGATGTTCAGTGCACACAAAACAAGTTTGAAAATGGCTGAAACTGGTTTGAGATAAACCTGGTTGAATGTAGTATCAGACAACTGATTTGGATCAAACCGGATTATGCAATGTCTGTCCCAGACACCTTTCTGGTTGAAGATAAACCAGACTCCCTCAGCATCCCATTACGGTCTCTGGGCTGGGTGGGGCTCTGTGCTCCATAGCAGGGCTGGCCCCTCCCCTCTGGTACCTGGCTGGAGCTCCGGGAGAGACTGCAGATACAGCAGGGTCTGCCTGGCTTCCCCCTGCCCTACCCCGCCACACTGCTCAAGCAGGGATCCCCCTCTCCCATCTCCCACAGCATGGACCCCAACCCCACAGCCCCTAGGCATGTGGTATGCTAGCTAATGCTGAGAGATGTCTCTGTGTGTATGTCTCCAATTTCACTAGAAAAGGCAAGAGCAACTGTGTAGGGCTTTTTTGAGCTAACCAACAGGTCAGTTGGTAAGCTGTTTAAGAAGAGCTTAAACTAATGGAGAAAGGCTATTGTTTTGCTAATGGGATGATAAACACTTATCAGCCTCCTGCTGGCTTGCTTTCCTGTCAGTTTGATGCAGACAGTATAAAGAAGTAGGGAGGGACATTGAAAAGCTCCATATCATCAACAGATGCATGCACTGCACACCCCTCCTTAACTCAGAGTGCTAGGCTGGGGTCTGGCAATACTCCTGCCCCTTGAGCAGCCAGCAGGGAAAAGCCTGGGATGGTGCAGGCAGACCTCCCTAATCAGAGTGTCCTTCTGGGGCCTGGCCATGCCCCCCCTCAGCTCAGCTCCCTACAGAAGGGAAGGGAGGGCTGCTTTAGCACACACCCTCCCCCCCCTCCCCCCAGCTTCTAGCCTGAGCCACTGCAGGCATGTACCTGAATTTCCTCAGTCCAGAGAGAATGTCTGTCCGATTCCAAACTGGTTCAGTCTAGCCAGGTTGGACTAACTTGCAAAGATTGAATCAATTCCAGGTCAGGATTTTGAAGGTCTGTCCCTAGCCCATGAGAACTGTACAGTGGATAAATATATGCCCAAATATTGTTGTTTTGTCACAAAGACAAGTCAAACAAGACAGTGCTATGTGGACTCCTGTTTGACTTTTAGATGACAGTTGTTCCATTGATTTAAAAAAAAATAAAAAATCAAAGTAATCAATTCCAGAAGGGGAAAAAAAGGACTGATAAAGTAGCAAAGATGGACTATCTTTTAATCCCAAAAAGTAATCACTAAAAGTTAGTACTGCTATACACTGGTGGTACGATGGAGGCCAAGCAGGGCTAAGGTACAGCTAGCGAAGTCTGTTGAAACCTGTAACAAGGCATACCATACCTGCCCTGCAGCATTTGGATTTCAGTCTTCAGGACTATTTCTCAGACATGTTCACCAATAATCATTTTAAAGTATTTTCATAGCCATGGAAAAAAAATGCAG
The DNA here is from genome assembly GCF_030867095.1 of Alligator mississippiensis. Classification (NCBI taxonomy): domain Eukaryota; kingdom Metazoa; phylum Chordata; order Crocodylia; family Alligatoridae; genus Alligator; species Alligator mississippiensis. The sequence continues at coordinate 103,177,926 of NC_081825.1, read as the reverse complement.
GCTGTGCCCAAACATGCTGATTCTTGCACTTCTATTTCCCCATTCTATTTCCCGTGTTAGCAATAACTTAGAAAAGGAGAACGAGGAAATAATTTCAGAAAATGCCTTGTTGGGTTAAATATTTCATTAAAAAACAAACACCTTTACCACCCTGATGTATTAGTATCACAGAGTCAGGCTGCCCTGCTCAGCCAAAAATAAGCATGCACATATTCAGGAAGAGGTTTTGTCTTTAAAAGACTAACACTGAATATGCCAGTTCCTGAACTAAGTGGCCCTGCGTTTTGCTCATGTGACCAGTAAATAGAAACACTGAAACCTTCCACACTTCCAGTAACTGACAGCTAATGCTGCCCTGTGGCTACCTTAAGTTAAACATACTTTTAAATATAGATGTATTTCACTAACAAATAGTTGGCTTCCCTGTTAAACAGCTTAACTCCACCCATATTTTTTTCCTGTTTTTGTTTGCAGGCCTCAGTCCAAAGTAATGAAAAGTAGGGAGAGCTTGTTGCGGTAACACCAAATATTATTACAAAGCTGACATGTCTAAGTCTCTTCTGATCAGGATTCTGCTTGTCAGGAATTCTTTTAGTGAAACCTGATCTGAACAGACTTTCTCCCACAGAAGCAAGTATTAAATAGAAAAGGGTTATAGTCCCAGAGGATTCCTGTATTTCAAATAAAGAATACAAGAAGCCTGAACAACAAAACTCCTATCCTACAAGGAGTCACACAGACAGAAAGAGAGACACCCCTTTAAGCATAGGAGAGAGAATTTTTTCCTGCATCCCTTCTATTGAAGGTACACACAAGGTTCCTTTGGTGCTTTTACTTAAAGGCAACATAGAGAGCAACAAATTTACTGGCAAGGAAAAACTGACAACAACTATCATCTCCACATCAGTTTAAAGCAGCAGCTGGCAATTTACTTCTTTAATACTCTGGTTCCTAAAATTAAAATGGATGCTGACAGGTCATTTAAACCTAACATTGCATTTTCATTTTAAAATATGTATTTGATTTTAATCTCAGCATTGTTCCCTTACATAGATATTTTGGGAAATTCCTGGAAAGAGACAGGGGGAAGAGAGAGAAATATAGAGAATAACCTGGATGGTGCTTTACTTCATCAGAAAATTATTTTCATCAGGTGAAATGAGTCACCATAAAACTCAAATATGTCTCTAGAAAAGATACTTTTCACTGAAAAGGTGGAAGTTTAAAATGTGAAAGTTTTTTAAACTACCGAGAAAAAACTTGAGTTTTTTTTAAATATTTTTCCACTTAGCATTAACTGTCAATCCAATTATCATACAAAGCTTTTATTAAACTGTGCTAACCATGGAAAAGTGACAGGAAAAGTGTTGAAGTGTAGTAGGCATTACCCTGCTCTATTCCCAGTAATGAGAGTTGTAAACATAAATGCTTATGCATTAAGTTAGAAAATTCTTTGAAGTATTTATTGGGCAAAGTATGCAGCTTCTATGTTTATGTAAAAGCTACCCTTTTCCAAAGGTTATTTTTAAAGTGATTTTTTTTTTTTATGGCAATACACAAAAAATAAGAGTTCAAAGTGGCTAAAGTGTTTCTCTCTTTTTATACCACACTGGCAAACAGTAATTCTGAACTGCTACCTCAGCAGTGGAAAATGGTTGGGAATATCAATGAGTTGATGTCCCTCTAAAATATAAAGCACCATCACGACTAACCACCATATGCTTTAACAAAAGTAGAATGGAAGCTTTGATACGTAAATTATATCTGCAGGATATTTCTAATACAGACATCAGAGACTTTTAATTCACAAAGCTGAGTGAATTCTATATGCTGATGCATTTCATGTTCAAATTAGTAGTGATGAAATCATCCCTTGGTTACTGATGATGCTGTGTTAATCTTCCTTTGCAAGTTAAATTTTCAATCAAAGATAAAGAATTTAATTTAAAATTTTATCTTCGGTGTCTTTTTTTATGTTGCAATGCTGAGAATAAACTTATATAAGTTACCATTATAATCTCCATTTAGGTCCCCAGAGAAGCTCATGAAGAGTGCCTGAAGGTATTTGAAATTAATGTAACATGATACATAACTTGGTGCTCTCTCATTAAATATTGCAGCATAATAATGTTTCTTTTAACATCAGCAACTACTTATACATGCCATTCACCTTCTTCGTTTCTGCAAACGTAATTAAATCAATGCCACATCTATTCTAGAAACAAGGGAGACCACACAAATGTTTATACAATGATACATCAATTGCAAAAATACTAAACGGCAGCAATGCAACACCCACAAAACGTATAGCCTTTGAAAAGCAGTAGACTGATTTTCCAGCTAGAAAAAACATCCCAGTCCCACTTGCCTACTTGGGAGGCATGACTTAGACTTTCTTCCCAGCCCAACCGCTGACCTGTACCTGTTTCCCCATCCATAAGAGAGAGATGACAATAATTCCCTCTCTTTATAAAGCACTTCAAGATCTTCTACTGAAAAATGCAGCAAGTTATAAGAAAAATTATTTATTATTCTAAATGATGGGGCCACAACTGCATGGCAATCATCAACGTCTTAACCAAGACATACAAGAAAAAGGGACTAACTCTTAACATTCAGAAGACTATGGTCCTGCATCAATAAGCTCTTAAAGAGCAGTCCCCAGCTTCAGTAATTCAGATTCACAGTGAGACTCTGAAGAATGTTGTGTATTAGGCTGACAGCAATGAAGAAATCCAACATCACCTCAAATGTGCAAGTGCAGCCTTCAGACACCTAAAGAAATGGGAGTTCAAAGATCATGACATAAGATCGGAAAACAAGCTCATAGTTTATCAAGAAGTTGTGATCCCCACCTTACTGTATGGCATTAAGACGTGGACTACATACAGAAGACGCCTCAAGTAATTGGAAAAGTACCATCAATGCTGCCTAGAAAAGATCCTTCAAATCCAGTGGGAAGACAGGCGCACCAACATTAGTGTCCTCACACAAGCAAACACTACAGCATTGTTGCAATGATCACCCAACATCAGCTTCACTACACCCATATCATTCAGATGTCCAATTCCAAACCCCTGAAGCAAGTTTTAGTCTCTCAGTTCAATCACATCGTACATTCAAAAAGGGGGTAGAGAAAGAGCTTAAAGGACATCCTCAAGGCCAACTCGAAAAAAATGGAACACTGACATCAACTTATGGGAGACTAATCACCCAGGACCACCCCAAATGGAGGAAGAGTCTGTTACAAGGATCTTACTTTGAAATATTACAACGACCACAGGAGACAGAAAAGTGGCAGTGGCAGAAACAGTGCATCACAAACAGAATCAAGAATCCAGAGCCACACACCCATGTGAAAACATGTGCCCAAGTTGGAAGAGAGTCTGTCAATCCTGGATCAGCCTCATCAGCCATCTTTGGACCCACAGATAAGACAATCATGGAAAACAATCATCCTTGATTGTGATTACCAAAGAAGGAAGATGGGGCCAAACTTGTACAAGGATGTCTCAAGTACACTTGAATGACAAGAACCCCATATCTGACTTAGTTCTTAGACACTGGTACCCTGCAGCCTGGTTGCCAAGACTAGTGGTTCCCAACCTTTAGACTCAAGGCACCCCTTGGAAAATGCTAGCTCTTAACTTTCATTCATTTTCTGACTGCAGAAAAAATACCAGAGCAATTCTTCTTTTTCAAAGAATTCAGAAAGATCACAGCAGGTCAGAATGTTTCTAACACTTTCGTTTCCTATCTGAAATCTCTGGGTTTATTATGTGAATAATGTATAGGTGTTTGCACATCTAATGGTGCTAGTATTGAGACATCCCATGGTACCCCAGGTTGCTGTGACACATCATTTGAAAAGTCTGACTTAGACATTTGAACCCACTGGCAGAACCTGTGTCTTCCCTCCCCTTCTCCCTCAGGCTGGAAACAGAGGCCCTCTGTGGAGTGTGATCAGCTATGCCACTGTATGTCACAGACTAGCTGATCTGCTTCACGGATGTCTAATAGACCTCACTCAGGTTGTTGCTTCCCATGGTCAATCCGCTGCCTCTCCCCTTTAAGGGCCCAGTCCTGAGTGATAGGGATCCCAGGTGCCCTGCCATGAGTTGGGCACCTGGGATCCATTGGGAGTCCCCCGTCCACTTGCATGTGGCACCCCAACGCAGCAGCAAGAAAAGAGTGCCAGGTGCTGGCACACCTACTACGCTGTGCTGCGCAGACTTGGGGTGAACATCCACAACCGCAGAGGGCTTTTCCCCTTCCATTTGCAAAACCTTTAGTAAATCTAGTTTCATATTCCTCCAACCAATAAATTTGAAGGAAAGTGATGGTTTCACTTTCCTCCAACTTAGTTTCCAATTTTTTTTTTGGTGGGAAGCTTTTTCTCCAAATCTTGAAAGACTTGAGATCCTTATAATGGCTAACTTAACTAGATTCACTTTCTCACAGGCTGCCAGTTCTAAAGTTGTCATCACCTTCCTGACTACTACAATAAATGAGAGTTTATATACTTTACTTTTATATTAGATGCTAGCAATGCATCTCCATTTCTCTGGTATATTTGCTCCTAAATAGCCATTTATTTTGATGTTTGTTGGACTCAGTTTTAGTCTGAACTTCTATTTTCTATATTCATACTCTGATAAAATATTAATGTGATCTCCAATTTAAATGAAACCATTGTTCCTCGCACTTCCACTAGCAAAATCCAGTCCCTCTCATAGTTTTGCTTTATTCTACTATATCTACAAAAACTGCTCTTCCAGCTCAACTGTGTGCACTTGAAATTTGTATTTTGGACCTGTGGCATTTACCAAAATGACTCCTCTTGTCACAGTTAGAACAGAGCTTTCCAAATGCAGCCCAGTGTTTGGGGCCAGGTGGCCTTTCGCACCTCCTGCATGACTGCCTGTAAGCTCTCTCTCTTTTAGAGGTCTCCTTATCAATGGAAAATTTCACCCTGTGCAGAAGCTTCTTGCCAGTCGAAAATTCACCCTGTGAGGTGGCTGCTTCTGCCCACATTTTTTCAAGGCCTAATGCATAGATGATCCCTTCTGATGCATTCCACTTTGCAGCCTGGGCCTTCACAGTTTCTGCTGCCTTGCACATTTGGACAGCCTTTCCTAGGGACAAGTCTCCCTCACGCAATAATTTTCCTTTTAATGCAGTGTCTGCAATGTCACAAATAATCCTATCTAATACAAATTCTGTCAAGTTCCCAAAAGCAGTTTTTACTCTGTCTCTTTAGTTCAGTAACATACTGATCTAGACTTTCTCCTGTTGTTTGTTTTCACATTGAAAATCTGTAACTTAAGGGTCTCATTCATTTTTGGAATGCAACACTCCTCAAATTTGTACAGTATAACAGTTAACTATTAGGCCTTCTGCAAAAGTGAAGGTGTTGCATACAGCCAAGGCTTCATCTCTTACAATACGCAAAAAGTTACATTATTTTACTTCATCATCTTTCTCTTCTGGTTACTAGGTACCATGCAAACCTTTGTCTAAACACCCACCAGTTCTCTGCTATATTATGCAAAATCTGAATGGCAGGTGGAGGTTACCACACTTCCATGACTAACTATCCTTTTACTTATTTAGTGCAGCTCACCTACAGAGGTCTTTGTCCTTCCATATTTCTCCATTTGCTCTATTTCTACATTCTTTTTCAGAACTTAAAAGAATTTGAGTTCTAGACTTTCTCATTTACCACTTCTGGCAGCATGTAGTGATTATCAGGTTCAATAAAAACAGAAATACATTAATGAGAAGTGAACAACAAATTTTAATTGTTAAGCACCAGGCAAACCTCTTCAGACCCTCTCTTTCACTAACTCTCCCTAACTGAGGGACCATTTCCAAATTCCCAACATTTCTAAATAGGGAATGTTTGTAAATGATAACTTTTATCATTACAACCTTAACTCTGATCAGCAATTTGTAAAATGAACCTCCATATAACACAGAAACTGGTTCAAAAAGGATCTTCACAGAGCCTCTAAGAGCCCACAGCTTCTGCCCAGTTAGCATAACCATCATCTCCGTCAATATTAGCATAATACATAATTAATACATGTAAACAATCTCATAGGCATGAGGTATCTTGTTCTGCAACAAGACCTAAGGTCTTCCCCAAAAATAGGAGAACAATTGCAAGCATACAACAATACATTACAGAATCATAGGGCTGGAAGGGTCTTGCAGAACATGCTATTCCTAAACCAAACCAGACAGATTTCTATCCAGCCTTTTGCTGAAAATCTTCAATGAAGGAGATTCTGTAATTTCTTAAATACCTTAGTTCTGGTTGTGCTATGTCCTGGTGCTCAGCCGTCTCAACCTGCTGTGGTTGTTGCCTGGTCTGAGACCTTCTCAAGAAAGATGGCTCATTCAGTGTCCTTCAATTTGATCCCTGTTGGAATTTAGAGGTGTTGGCTATTTTGTCACAAAGCATGTCCATCTCAGGCAACAACCACCTGACCTGTGTGGCTAGCTCTTGTAATAACGAAGGCTTTTTGCAATTACAGTCCTCATCATAAATATTAAATGGTAGCAACTGCTGACACCCTCCCCCAAATCTTAAGGTTCCTTTTTGCCTTCTCTCTTCCCAATACTGTAGCAGGCTTTGGAGTTCCTTGAGATTACTGTGGATCTTGGTGACCTGTTTTTTTTCCCCTGGCACCCTAGTACACTATCCCATCTCACTGTCAGACCACAGCACCAAACTAGGGGACCTGGTTGAGCCACCATGGGTACTCATCCTGGCCTGCCACCCTACAGCTAACCTCTATAGACAAGGCTGGCCTGGTGCCTCCATCAGGGCCTAGCCCTCCTCCCACTCCCTATCACCATAGTCTCTGATCTGCGTCTACTTCCCCCATAAAAGTTCTTGTGCAGGAACAGGTAGTACTGGGGCAACAGAACTCAACTATATCCCAGAGTGCTTTGCTATTCCCTCTGGCTTGCTCTCTTACTCTGATCTCCTGGCTTCTCGACTTGGCTTGTTCCTAGACTCTGCTCTCAGACTTGCCTCCTAACTTCCTGACCCAGCTTGTCGCTGAATTCAACTTCTCCTCCTGACCCTGGTCAGAACCTCAATTCCCAAGTGGGCCCAGACCTGGCCACCCAGAAGCCAATGTGAAACTGGCCTGCCACACCTTGATGTTGAAAGCAACAGATTTGGGAGACTGCCATTAGGTAGTGTGATTGTCAATCTGGCCCCCACTTCCCACTAAGAGAATCCCAATTTCTTCCCTACTCAGTCTCTCTCAGGCTCTTATTTACATCTTACAACACCTTCTCCATCTTCCTCAGGTAAGCCCGTAAGCAACCGAATGGCTCCATTGCAGACCTTTGTCCTTACTTCTTTGGACCATACAACTTGCCTCCATTATAGGATTACCCTCAAACACCTGCCACCTCTCTTCACTAAGCATTAGTTTAAGGCTTCAGTAATCCAATTTTACAGTTCCACTGGAGGGTCCTCAATGGTCCCACAGAGTTCTTGGCCAGGCAATGGCCTCACCAAGTCTACTTAGAAACCTGGAGCTCGACCATGGTCCTGCAGACTTGAACAGAGTGGTGGCACCTGTCAGCAACCCATAGAATTCTGCTCCTCACAGAACCCAAGGGCTCCCAGCAGTCACATTCCCAAAGTAAGCAATGCTTCCTATCTCAAACAAAAGGAACCCACAGTCTTGGCACCCTCATTGTTGTGCAGGAATCTTTTTGTTTGGCCCACAGATAGCACAGACAGCCAAATCCTGCTAAGCTCAGGTTCCATGCTCCAATTTTCTGCAGTTGTCTCAGGAGCTGCTTTCCCTATCACATCCAGCACTAGACAGACTTCAGCTCCCAGAGCCTAGCTATTATGGCAGCTAGGCTCTATCCCTTGCAAATAACATGTAAAGCCAGAGTCCTCTTAAAGGGGCTTCACCCTTCTTCTACTTTCTCCTTCTAAGTAATGGGGCAGGGGCCCTGTTACACACACACATACACAGAGAGGCTAGGGAGATAAATTACATATAAACCAGTATAAATGATTGAAAACTGGTTCAAATCTGTAACACAACAGGAGTTCAGTGCACAAAAACTGCTTTCAAAATGGCCAAAACCAGTTTAAGATCAACCTGGATGGACGTAGTATCATAGATTCATAGATGCTAGGGTCGGAAGGGACCTCAATAGATCATCGAGTCCGACCCCCTGCATAGGCAAGAAAGAGTGCTGGGTCTAGATGACCCCAGCTAGATGCTTATCTAACCTCCTCTTGAAGACCCCCAGGGTAGGGGAGAGCACCACCTCCCTTGGGAGCCCATTCCAGACCTTGGCCACTCGAACTATGAAGACATTCTTCCTAATGTCTAGTCTAAATCTGCTCTCTGCTAGCTTGTGGCCATTATTTCTTGTAACCCCCAGGGGCGCCTTGGTGAATAAAACCTCACCAATTCCCTTCTGTGCCCCCGTGATGAACTTATAGGCAGCCACAAGGTCACCTCTCAACCTTCTCTTGCGGAGGCTGAAGAGGTCCAGGTGCCCTAGTCTCTCCTCATAGGGCTTGGCCTGCAAGCCCTTAACTATACGAGTGGCCCTTCTCTGAACCCTCTCCAGGTTATCCACATCCCTCTTGAAGTGTGGCGCCCAAAATTGCGCGCAGTATTCCAACTGCAGTCTGACTAGCGCCCAATAGAGGGGAAGTATCACCTCCTTGGATCTGTTCGTCATGCATCTGCTGATGCACGATAAAGTGCCATTAGCTTTTCTGATGGCTTCGTCACACTGCCAACTCATGTTCATCTTGGAGTCCACTGCTTCTGTTCCACCAAGCAGGTCATTTCCTAGGCAGTAGGTACGCTGGACATTTTTCCTCCCTAGGTGCAGCACTTTGCATTTCTCCTTGTTGAACTGCATTCTGTTGTTTTCCGCCCATATGTCCAACCTGTCCAGGTCTGCTTGTAGTTGTTCCCTGCCCTCCGGCGTGTCCACTTCTCCCCACAGTTTTGTGTCATCCGCAAACTTGGACAGAGTATACTTCACTCCCTCATCCAAGTCGCTGATGAAGATATTGAAGAGTATCGGTCCAAGGACCGAGCCCTGAGGGACCCCACTGCCCACACCCATGTAACCTAAATCAGACTTAACTGATTTAGGTTACATCGGTTTGTTTAACTTGTGTCCTAGATCCCCTCCAGATTCAAGTTAACTTACAGTCCCCCAGCATCCCAAGATGCTTTGCACCTTCCCCACAACTCCACCCGTGCAGGGTGGGCAGGCTAGCCTTGGCCCAAACTGTCTGCCCCAGCCTAGCAGGGAGGCATGCTCTAGCACCGCCACCCTCCCCCAGCTTCTGGCCTGGGCCACTGCAGGCATGTGGCTCCATTTGCAGAATCAAAAGTGAATGTCTGTTCACTTGCTTGTTGGTTCAATCTCTACGATCAATTTCGCCTCCGGATTTTTGACTGTCTGTACTTAGCCATAATGTACCAAGGAAAGTTGCATTACTGCAAGAAAGCAAGATCTACAAATTCCCACCAACTTTGACATCAGTTTTCTAACAGTGCAGTGGCTTTAGTTTTCTGTTGAACAAAATACCAGGAGGTGACAACCCCTGTTTCACTGCAGTAGGTTTGTAATTTAATAATGCTAAATATGGATTACAATCTCACTCTACAGCTTTTTCCAGTATATATTTTATCCTGTCACTGTATTTCCTTAGTCTATTACCTGCTTAAACTCATGCCTACCATGCTGAGATCTATTGTCAGTAATACTATGTTTAGTGAATATGGATTTGATGTGTGAGACTGCCTGTTTAGCCGTCTTAATTTCTAATAAGGCTCTCTCAGGACAGTAAGATTAATCATCTAACATAGGGCTGTCCAACTTGCGACCCTTGAGGGGTTAATTTGCAGCTCATAGACTTGCACCCAGCTGCTGTTCCCCCCATAAAGCTAGCTGCATCAGCAGCCAGGGGCTCTGGGTTCCAGCCCCACTCCTCTGGCTTCTGCTTCCTGCCCCAACCCCAGAGTGCAGGATAGTAGAGCCTGCAGGGCCAAAGCAGCCTATGGCACAGAACAGCACAGGGGTTCATTGTTGGGATGCCCATGTGAAGAGCCACATGGAGGAGAGGATTTACCCTCATGCTGTGCAGCCCTGGGGCCTGTGGCCTGTGCTGATCCGGCTCCTAGCTTCTTAGAAGTTGAATAGCCTGGATCTAAGACACATACAAGGTTTATGCAGGCAGTGTGAGTGAAACTATGTCACTCCACTCCCATTTTTAATAAGTTTCTTGATACATACACCATGTTTTTCCAGCTATCACCATACTTTTTGACAGATGGTATTGCACAGTCCTTTTTTGAAGACAACTTAATTTTTACACTTCCTGTCTCAGAGCCTCAGGACTGGGCTCTTAACCTTCACTCTTCAGTTGTTCCAATTCTTAAGATTTGCATCTCATGCTCATTGGACATCTTTACACAATAGCTAGGGACATACAAAAATCATGATTTTGAGATTTTCAGAGAAACAGTGATTTTAGGCAGGCTCCATGAAAAAGTGCCAGCCCCACAAAAAAGCACAGGGTCTATGCTTTTGGTGGGCTCCCTGAAGAAAAAAAAAAAGTAACTCACTAAAAATAAAATGCTGGCTCCCTCACAGCCAATCAGCAACAAGGGGTTGGGGCCACTGGGACCTCTTCACCAATCAGAGGCATGTGGGGAGGGGAGGTCCACACTCTGCCCATGAAAATGGCTGCCTGGCCTGCAACCTGCCTGCAAAATCAGCTGGCAGCCACCTTGACTTCAGCCGACCCCTAACAATAGTGCACAGAGGCTGCTGGTTCAGATATCATATTAGGCACGCATTTCCCTATATGGTTCATTATACCCAGCAAACTTTGGATCTTATCCTTGACTGTGGGAGTATGTATGTTGAGGTATGAATCTCATCTTCCTTGTAAATTACCTGCAAATCTTGCTGTTTTAAGTTTGCTACCAGGTACATTAAATTCATTAGAAAAATGCAAATTCTGTGGTTATTTAGCTTAACCTTAAGCCCAGCAGCACTCTGGAGGTTCAATCTCTCACTGTTGTTGATAGGTGTTGCTACTTGGGTTCTATGCTTAGCAGTAATCTTGACCTTTAGACTGAACTGAATAACTGAATCAGAAAAGCAGCTAAGAATTTCAGGCTATTACAGAACTATACGTGGAATAACAGCAAACTATCAGATAAGGTGAAGATACCAATCTACGAGACTTGTGTGTTGTCAACCCCGCTTTGTGGTTCAGAAACATGTCAGGCACATAAAGAGACTGAACACCCTTCACGTGAGATTCCTGCATGTTTAAAATCCTGAAAATAAAGTGGGAATAGACAGAGGTACTTGAGGGTGCAGGACTGACACACTTAGAAACCATTATGAAAAGAAGGTTGCGATGGATTAGCTATGTCAGGAGAATGGGAGAAGACTGTATCCCCAAGAATTTGTATAATGAGATTCAAGACAGCTCTAGAAAGTGGGTTTGCCCTCTGTGGCAGTACCACAATGCATGCAAAAATGATATGAAGTCGTTCAACATGAACGTAGAAAGGTAGGAGGAATGCGCAGAATCCTGTCTGAACTGGAGGGAACCTCTGGCACTGAGTAGAGCTCAATGTAAAGTGGTTTTGATCCAGAGGATGGAAGAAAAGCGAGAAAGAAGAGTCTTGTTACATGGTAATTTTAGGTAGCTTCTGGAGCTCTTAACCCCTAGACTGACTACATATTAACATCTTAAGTGTCTTAAAGCACTCATTATTCATTTTAACTTTACAGTACTCCAGGGCAGGATCATCTCTAATCTACCTAATTTTGTTCCTATTCCATTAATTTGTGGCTGTTCTGCACAGCTTTTCTGCCCAAGTTGAAGTCTTCCAGCATCCTAAGAGACAGTGGGCAAATGGGGATGCAGGGGTATGGCAGGGCCATGTCACCCCCAGGAAGATCTGGTAAAGTGAACACCACAGCCTCGGAGTGCCTGGCAGTCGCAGTGCCCCCACCCACCACTCACACTGGCTCTGCACCCAGCAGGGGCTCTGCTCCCAGCCAGTCCAAACTGTGGGGCGCGAGCAGCAGGGGAAAGTGGAGGCACTTATTACACAACGCTGACCACCTAGAATTCAAGGCACTTAAAGAAGTGGACTGCTCTTGGAATCCTTAGCACAAAGCGATATCTGAAGAACAGATGATACTAAGCACAGAATTAAGTATGAAGATAGCCTGAGAGGAAGAATAGATCAGCTAGAGTTCTCAGCAGAGCTGAACATATCTGGAAATTTGAAGGATCACTGGAAAAAATTTAAACAGCACTCCATATATGCAAGCAATGGGTGCCAGAAGAAAAGGAAGACAGACAAAATTACAGCTTCTTTTCTGGAAATAGCCGATTCTGAAGCACTTTGTGTTCTCCGCGTTCAGTTGACTTTAGCAGAAGAGGCTAACAGTGAAATTGTATGATAGAAATTTACATACAATTTGAAATATCTGAGAGAGATATTTCAACTTTTGAGTAGTAAAAGAAAAAGATAAAAACTTAAAACATTAGCTTTTTCATGAACTTTTGGTAGATTAACCAACTCCCTTATAAGAGACATCCTAGTGATTAGAATCTGGGGACAAAAACTTAAGGAAGACCTGGAGTTATCTCTTGAGAAAGCAATCAAAATTTGGCAAGAAAGGTAAGTTACCTAGCTTAGACAAGTTCATGAAGGGTTGACAATACTTCAACACTGTTATCATAATAGAGAATCCAAACTGCAACAGGAACAGAGACCTGAGGTGGAAACGCATAGGGAGTGTAAAATTAGAGTCCACAAAACAGCAAAGGGAGCTACACACACCATGATCAACAGCACAAACCAAGACAATTATTGGCCTTTGGGAAAATGATACAGGAACTACACTGCTCCAGAAGACTTAATGAATGCTAGCGGAGTGTGTATAGCTTGGGCAAAAGGTAACAACCCTACCATTAGCTCACAGAAATTCTCTACAGGACAAATAACCAACTTTGCACCAGAAGGTAAAGAGACTATCAGGTGTGAAAACAAATGTGACATTTATTAATTTAAACTTGACTTTGGTATACAGACCAGTGTAGTGCCAGAAACTGATATTTTCAAGTGAAAAAAGCCAGAGCTTAACAGATAAAACTCTCGGCTAACAGTAGCGAGCCTATCTGCTAAAGGAAATGTGAACTAAATAAATGAGGAAAAACAGTTTAAAAAGTTACTGGAATAGGATTAAGGAGAAAAATGCCCATTAAGTTAAAAGCAAAGCAAGCCGTCACTTTCTTTAAGAACATGCACTCATTGTAGGGGCAGGGAACCAAAACCATTGAGGATGTGTATGAAGGTCTGTACCAGAAGATAGTGAAACTGTCCTTAGGTCTGGCAACACTTTTTGTCTGATTCTTCTTGCGTTGTTTAGCTTCCCTTGCTTAAATAAGCTTCATTTTTTAAAAGGACTCTCTCTCTCTCTCCTCTTTCCACATGTGTTAGTGCTACAAGCTCGGGTTAGGTCTCTGTTCCTGCCCTGTAATCTCCTCTCAAACCTGTGGGCCCCCATAAAAGGGAGTTTTTGAAAACCAATGGCTTTATCAGTACAAAACCTGTTGCTCCCATAAGATCCTTGATCACTCTGTCAAAGATTTTTAGACATGACCTATCCACTAAATGTCAACCTTCTTCTACTAAGCAGATGCTCTAATCCATAGTTAACACACACATTTCCTGAAGCTGTCACATAAGATATTTATGCCCTTGCTCATCAGGACTCATGCCACCTAATTGATAGTACACCTCAAAGATGGTTTTCTGGATACAAGATCAGGCACATGCCGGCTTCGTACAGACATTCATTTTTTTTCTGGGAGAGTCACTACTCTGCCACGAGAAACCATGAGTGTACAGATGTTCAAGCTGTTCCTCCCAAAGTAAAAATGACTTCTCCAGGAAAAAAATAACCTGGAATCAACCCGGGTTAAATCATAATGTCAGTACCGCAAGCTCTCCACTCTTTAGGGCCCTAGCATTCAAATGTCTGTACATGCAATTCTGCTAAGTTTTTTTACCAGGAGAACAAACCTGGGAGAATTATCCCAGATTGTTTAAATGTGTGTACGCAGCCATTGCCCCTCTTTTAAGGCCTGCATAGCACCTTCCTGAAAGAGTAGAGTCCCTTTCTTTACAGAACTGATTGTAACTAGGTAAAAATAAAAACAAATCAAGTGACTACACTCACAGTGGCTCTCTTGTAATAGCCCAGTAATTATCAACCAGGATGCTGCAGCACCCTGGGGTGCCTTGAGAAACTTTCAAGTGTGTTGTGGGATGCCATGTAATGTTATCACTGTTAGGTGTGAAAACATAATTTATAAAATAAACCAAGAGATTTCAAATAGGAATCCATAGTGTTGAAAACCTTCTGACCTGTGTGAGCTCTCTTTCTTTGCAACCAAAAAATTGCTCCATTATTTTTCTGTAGTCAAATAATACATAAAAACTAAAAACCGGCACTATCTGAGCAGTTGAGGACCACTGTAATAGCTCTTTCTGCTGCTTGCACCTCTGAAGCCAGGCCAGGTAAAAGCACATTAGGGTGCTAATGGCCAGACTGCCCAAGGAGGAAGGGGGCAGGGGAGGAGGAATGGAGCAGGGCAAGGGAGGGAAAAGGAAAGAAGAGTGTTGGAGTAGACAGAGCCCTGAGCTAAAGGTTCAGTTCTTACTTCAGAAATATTAAGAACATTGCTTTGAAATATTTTTTAGGCTTAGTAGAAGTTTTCACTCACTTGCTGCAATGACACAGCATTGGGTGGGGACATCAGACCTCCTTGGTGAGAGGACATGGAATTGTAGAAAGATATGACTGGAAAGAACCTCTTGTATCCTGACTACAGTCCCCTGCTATTCTAGGAACCCCTAGTATAACTCCACTCAAAAATGTATTAAAGCACTTACTTGTTTTTATTTTTTATCTCCACTACTATTACTGGAAGGCTATTCTACAATCTCACTCCTTGGATGGTTAGAAACTTCCTTACTTTCAGCCTAATTTCATTCTTGGCCCATTTATACTCTGTTCCTATGCCAACATTGTCCCTTAGTTTAGATGGCAGTTCTCCCACCCTAATATTTTCCTCGCTGATATATTTCTAGTGGGTAATCATATCTATTCCCAGCCTATGACTGAACAAGCTTTCATTTCACCTCCATTTTCCTAATCATCCTAGTTTCCCTCCCTTTCACCTATTTTAGTTTGAGGTCATGTCTCTTGAATATGGGTGACCAAACTATGCAAACACATTCCAGATGTGGTCTTAGTAGTGTCGTTTACAAATGCATTAAATATTTATTCTCTCTACTGGAAATTCCTTACTTTATGTATTCTCCATGCTTTAACCTGTAGAGGTAGATCATAAGATACATGACTAATACCACCCCCCCAGATCTGTACCCTTTGCGTCATTACCCATTGACAAGTTCTCAGCTTACAGGAGAATTTTTTCTGAGTAGCCATAAGAACATGGCCCTTTGTACTATTAAATTTCAAGCCCATTTCAATTACTTCCAGTCCTCAAGGTCATATACTTCTTCCCATATTAAACTGTGATTCTTCTCTATATTGACACAGCCTATTAATTTCATGTCCTCTGCAAATTTTCTTAGCAAACTCCTACTTTTTGTGTGAAGCAGTTAATGAAAATCTTAAATAAACTTAGTCCTAAAACCAGTCCCTGTGGAACTCCACTTGGAACTAGCCTATAGTTCTCCTTTCAACACAACCAGTTCTGATATGATAATTCTTATATTAAACCCAGTCTTTTTCAGATTACTATTCACCCAAATGGAACCATATCACAAGCTTTACAAAAGTTCAAACAGATTAGATCTATCATAATCCCCTCATTTTAAGAAAACCATTATCAAAGATATCAGGTGAGTGCAACAAGATTCAACTTTTGTAAACATGTCATATTTGATCCCCTTTTCCATTTATCTCCATATTTTTAATTTTTCTTTCCTTTGATGCGTGTTCCAAAACCTTACATACTGTTCTGGTCACACAAGGGTTTGTCATGGTCTAGGTCTTTCCTGCTCCCCCCTCTCTTCAACCCCCCCCCCCGCCCCCAGTCTATTGGTCCTATACACATTATTTTTTTACAATGTAAAAAATGTATTAAAACTCCATATTACCACACTTGCCATTTCGTGTATTAGAAATTTCAGTATTCTGAGCTACATATTGTCTAGTTCTCCCTACCTTCACCTTTAAAGCATTAAGCAATTAGAGTTTTGATCCTCCCCACCTCTGGATGTGATCATTTCCATTTCTATACACTTATTCCCAATGCCCCTATGTTCTAGATCACCTTTCTTTTGGAAACTAAGACGGTATTAATTTAGATATGGGACTATACCTAGATTATCTTTATTCTTGACTGCACTGCATAGTGACAACTTTTCTGTCCTCCTTTTTCCCCCCCATGATGAAAATTTCCAGTAATATTTTTCTCTCTTCTACTACTACTAGAGATTTCTGTCTCTAAATACAACCATTGGGTTCTGCAGCAGCAGCCCAGCACCACCCTTGAAGAACTTTTTACCATCCTTCATCAAGAGTGATTTTTGCCCAGATTGTATCCTATGCTATCATTTCTTGTTCCTTTGTAGTCTATCATGTCAATATACATAATTATCCCATCACTTGTTCTTTTGTTTCAGTTTTCCTGAACACAATACACCTGTGTTCCCATCATGATTGTTCTACCTCTATTTTACTATTACCCCTGTAATACCTAGTTTCACATTCTGCAGATTCTGGCCCATTTCGTTGCCCAGCCCCCTTGCATTAACACACAAACATTTCAGTTGTTTCTCCCTGACCTTGCACAGTTCCCTGAATGGATTAAGTACAGTGATCACTAGTTGCATCACCTTCCTGACTAATACTGAATGGGCGGGTCCATACATACAGGCACGTGTGCTTGCAGCAGCTCAAATAGAAGCAGTGCAAATTTGAGCCGGGGCTTTTTGCCTTAGCACACGTGCCCGGACATGCACTTCGGTGTGGGGCAAATTGTGCCACCTGGGGCAAAATAACCCTACCTGGCTCCTCCTGGATCTGCAACTAAATCAATATGATTGCTATTTATGAAAAAGATACATTAATGTAGATATATTACTCATCTATAATTGATCAAGTACAAAATTCTGGGGTATTTTTGGTGAAAATAGGGTATCAGGCCTTGGTTCAGGAACCAATCCTGCATTTATAACATTGTTTCTTATATGAAAATTGGTTCCGAGTTACGTTTTGACTTAAAACACGGTTTTCAGGAACCAATTGTGTCATAAGTCCAAGGACTGCCTGTATCAGACTTGACTGATTTAGGTCAAACCACTTTATAGAATTTCTGTCCCAGACGCCTCCCTGGTTCAAGTCAACTCACAGCCCCCAGCATCCCAGGATGCTTTGCAGCCCTGGGCTGAGCTGTTCTGTCTGCTCCAGAGAGCAAGGTTGGCCCTGCCCCTCTGCTCCCTGGCTGGAGCACTAACATTGCTCCAGCTGGCTTAGAAGAGGGTGGGGGTGGGAAACAGGGCTCCAGACCACAGCCTGGTCTGCCTGCCTAGAGTGGAGCAGCCCCTGCCAGTCTTTTCCCCCACTCACCACTGGAGCAGAGAAAGTGGGGTGGCCAGACCCTGGGGCCAGGCAGGCAGAATGAGGCAGAGGAAGAGAGGGGGCTTTAAGCCCTCTCCCACTGTGCGAGACTCCAGCAAAGGGCTGTCTGGCAGGGAGGCACAGCAGCCCCTGCCAGGCTTTTCCCTGCTTAAGCGGAGGGGGCATGGTCAGATGCCAGCCACATGCTGGCATGCTGAGTCAGAGGGGAGGGAAAGGGGGTTAAAACCCCTTTTTGTCCCTCAGATGCAGTCTGCCTGCCAGGGACACAGCAACTCTTGCCAGGTTTTTCCCTGCTGCCAGCTCAGCTGGCCCTGGGCTGGCGCACTGAGGCAGAGGGGAGTGAGAGGGGGTTGAAACCCCTCTCCCTCCTCAAGCCCAGGTCTGCTGGCAGGAGTGCAGCTCCACACTCCCCACACAGCCAGATGCCAGCTCTGGGCCGGCATGCTGAAGCAGAGGTTCAAAGCCTCTCTCCTTCCCTTCTGCCTCAGTGTGCTGGCTTGGGGCCAGTGTCTGGCCATGCCCCCAGCCCCTCCACTCAAGCAGGGAGCAGGAAAAGCCTGGCAGGAGCTGCTGTGCCCCTGCCAAGCAGACCCCTACTGGGGTCCAATGAGAGTGAGGGGGTTTAAGCCCCCCTCCCCCCTCATCCATCTCAGCATGCTGGCCTGAGCTGGGGTCTAGCCACACACACCCTCCCACTCCAGTGGGGAGCAGAAGAAAAGACAGGCAGGGGCAGCTTCCCCACTCCCAGGACATCCCAGCTGAGGTCCATGCAGGCCAGCGTGGGGGTTTAAACCCCCCTCCCCAATCATACTCAGCAGGCCTGCCAGGGCCTAGCCATGCCTCCCCCCACCCCAGCTCATGCAGGGAGTGGGAAAAGTCTGAAATGCTTCTCTCCCAGCTTCCCTCCAGCCTTCTGGCCACTGCCAAAGGGAAGGTTTGCGCTAGTACCCCCAGGCTCTAGCCTGAGCCACTGCAGGCATATGGCTGCATTTTCAGAATGTATATTTACTTGCTTCTTGGTTCAATCTACAGAGTTTAGACTAACCTGCAAAGACTGAATCAATTCAACCTGGGGCTTTTTGACCATCTGTACTTAGTCAAAAAGTCTTTTTCAACCAATTGCTTCACCTAAGGTACATGATGCGTGGTTTAATCCAGATCATTGAGAGGCAGTGTTTAACAGTTCCTTAGAAAAGTACCCGTGAAAAAAATATTTAAAAATTTAAATATATCAGATTTAAACTACTTATCTCACAAATGGTACTGAACACAGAGAATCATCTCAGGGCTACAGCAAAGAGATTGTTTAAGTTTTTTCCTGGTAGAGTGGATTTTGGTGCTTGTATAAGGGAATGATAATAACAAGCTTGCCAATAACAACTTAAATCACCAACAACAATTATATCCAGATCCTAAACATGTCAATGAAGTGTAAATTACTTTGCATATAGTTTTGCTAGTATATCAGCATCCTGAGTTGCAAAACTCCTGCCAAACTAATCCTATACTTCTCCTGAGAACCGAGAGTCAACCAAGTCTAAATGTGTCATTTTGTTTCTGAGATGCATACCAAAGACATATCCATCAAGTGCCAAATCCTCGATACTCCCTGAAGTAGACACAAAACAGATATAAGCATTTAAATTAAAATATCCACAAGTTAAAGGCTTGTGAATGAGTCCAACTGTACCACTTATGTTTCACTGCATACCTTAAAATGGTTATGCTTTGAGAGAACCTGCTTGGCACTGAATAAAAGAATCATGACACCTCAATCCAGTTAGGTCTCAGTCAACTTTCTTTCAGAATGTAGGGACCATAAGAGCTACCAAAACATGGTAAATTAATATAAGAGACTTTAAAAGTTGGTCATAATATCAGCCCAACTTTGAATCACAGTAATTTTAACCATAATAGCAGCTGGTTGACAGCAATCCTGTAAGCCATTCTTTCAAAGACAAAAACTTATACTTAAATATTTATAATAAAAAACCCTGAAAATATATTTTTACAAGTGAAAACCTTTATATTTAAAATGCTACATTATTCTAAATTATATTTATCTATTGTTCTTGAAAGGATCCACTAAATGGAGAATGAGTATATACAAATGCCAAAATTATAAAGGCAATGTATAAAACCCACATTTCATGAAAGATGACTGGGATTAAAAACAAATGATCATGAAAAAAAATTGAATTGTTATGCACCAACTCAAGACCCATATTGTACATTATTTTTAATGAACCAGAACATTAAACCCATATGCTGTTGTCAAAGGAGCTACAACACATATGGCTTTTCTTTCAATTTCAGAAAAGGCAACAAAAGCCATTTGATATTTTCTTTTTAGACTTGAGATAAAAACAAGTGATGCCAAGATGGATGTTTGTGTATTGGACAACAAGATAAAAATGTTCAGCAGAATTTCAATTATTTTTCTAAATACTGACATAGGAACACAAAATGAATGTTATACACACATGGAGTTCTAGCTTACTTACTGAGAATTATTGAAACAACTTTTTTATTCCTGAACTCCACAATCCAGCACCGCTCCAGAATTACCACTTCATAAGCTTCAGAACTCTGTAAGAGATAAAGATGACAAAATGTTAGGATTTTGAACCTACTGGGAAGTCCTTCTGTTAGTGCACTCACAGCCAACATATCCAACATGTTGATGTAGCCCTGAGGAGGCAACCCCTGCACATGTGCCACAGCACGGCACGTGAAGGCATTTTGCTTAGCACATGTACCTTGGGGCAGACCGTGCGGAAAGGGCCGGGACTGCACTGCCACAACAAGGATCAGGCCCCTAGCAGCTTCCCCACAGTCTGCCACTGGCACGCCAACATCTTACAAGTTGAGGTTGTGGGTGTTTTTGGCACCCTACCCAAAAACATTGCCAACCCCTAACATAGCCTATAGCTATAAAGGCAACAAAACATAATAGTTGCTAGGCAGATGGATAAGCCATCCTTTAATTACTCTTCTGTGTCATTCTGCTTCAACTCGATAAACTATTATGGGCAAAATTCCTGAGAAAAGATGATACTAGAAAAGAAGATGGAAAAAACACAGTAGTCAAATTTTCTCTTTCTTGTCCCTTTCTTAGTCAATATAAGATGCCAAGAAATTTCTAAACAATCAGCCTGTTTCTTTCCAAGTACTTAACTAATAATATTAAATCACATTTATTAAATAGATAGTATGGACTAAGACCAGATATTCTGGTCAAAAAGTAAAATATTTTCATACCAATAAAATTAATTCTGACATAAAATAGATAACCTGTAATAGAAACCTTCATTAAATCTCTTTTTATAAGAGATATTGTCATCTTTGAAAACTTGGATGCTGCCTCTATATTCCAGAATGTATAACTCAGGTAATGGTAAGTGATTTGGACCACTGCAGGGAAGGAAGCTGAAGTTACTAGTATAATGTTCTTTTCATTAAATCCCTTTTTGAGAGGATGAAGCTTCTTTTAGCTTTAATAAATGAGATTCCTATTCAGAAAAGTGAAGCTATCAATCATCCCTTCACAATTAATCTCCTTTTTTCTTGGAGTTTTTATCATCCATTCTTTATCCCCAACATCTGGTAATAAATAACCATTAGAGTACAGCTCTTCTATACATTTCTTCATTACTAGGATCCTGATGTCTTGCAGAGCCATTCCTCTACTTGACTGAGCTTAAGAAGTGCAGAAGTTAATTTTTCCATAAATGTGCTTGCTTCAGGCACTTCTATACTCAAGGAGATTCCAAGGACAGGAATGGATCTCATTTTAGACTAGTTTTCCAAATGTGAAATTTTTTGTACTTACTTTTGCTATTTTTAAGAGATTACTCCATAAAATACTTTTATATCAATAACAGCTGCTTCATAGGAAAGCAAGCTCATGTCTATTTCATTTTCTGTACTTATATTATGTGATTTGGCCTGTCAGATTCATATGCCAAAACTGTCATTTTTGCTGCAGACAGTTTTAAACGTATCCTTAAAAGGATGGCCTGATCCTGCATCCTTTACAAGGAGGTCTTTACTCCCATAAGAATATGGGACTTTTATGGGAGTACTTGCATGAGTGAATATTCTTTGTAGGGGGGGAAAAAGGTTAACAGAATAGGGTCTGGAATACATGTGCTTGAATGTTAGGTTTGAAATGGAACCAGGAAATTCTCAGTCTAAAGGAGTAAGATTAAATGTTTCACGAGGCACTTTTAGTTGAAGAAGTTCATATTGACTATTTTTCTCCCCTTGAATTTGTTTATAATATAGCAGATTTTGTGGCCAAAGGTACAATAAATACTGTGGGCTTCTATCTGTAAGTAATAGATAATCAGAAGAGGACAAACCTGGTACATTTCTTACTTTCTTTTTTCTTTAAGTCCCTAATCAAACTATCATATTAAAGAAAATGCAGCGGGTATGGTATGTAAATGTATTCAGAAAGCATTTACTATATGAAAAATTATTTAGATTGGCCTAGTAAGCTGCCCTGTCACACACTGAAAACCAGCCAATGGGATGTTAAAAAAAAAAATAAAAATAAAGCGGGAGGGGTGGAAATCATAGGACCACAGAAAAGTAGGACTGGAAAAGACCAGGCCCCCATGTCTCAGCCAAGTGTCCGTCTAAACCTGCAGGGATGGAAATTCCACAACTCCTCTAGGCAGACTGCTCTAATGTCTGACCACCCTCATAGTAAGAAAGTTCCTCCTAATCTCCAACCTAAAATTTCCCCTGCTGCATCTTGAGACCACTGCTTCTAGTCCTGTTCCCTACAGCCGCAGAGAACAGCCTGTCTCCATGCTCTGTATAATCACCTTTCAGGTATTTGAAGACGCTTACCAAATCTCCCCTCAGTCTTTTCTTCTACAGGCTGAATAACCTTAGTTCTTTCCACCTTTCCTTGTAGGTCTCATGTCTCAGGCTCCTGACCATTTTTGTTGTTGCTCCATACTAGACTCTTTCCAAACAGTCCATGTCCCTTTTGAAATATGGGGTCCAAAACTGGACCCAGTACTCCAAGCGAAGCCTCATCAGTGCTGAATAGAGTGGAGGAACCACTTCCAAATGATGCTTATCAATATAACCCAGGATGCTGTTGTCTTTTTTTGCAACAAGAGCACGCTGTTGGCTCATTAATCTTACAGTCCACTGTGTCATATTGAATGTAATATTTGAATGTTTGTAAATAGTTGCCCATTAGCCAGTTTAGGAAAAAGACAAGATTCATCTTCTTATCTAGGCCATTGTTTTGGTCTACGTGCAGAAGGTCCTGACTTTCCTCAAAATCTTAACTCTTGAATTTTATCTTTAGAGGCCTTTAACAAAGTAACATAAAAATGACCCTTAACCAAACATCCCACATTCCGAGAAATCAAACCCTAGGAGCCTTTTAAAAGATTGGAAAGAAAGGAAATTCCTCAAAGTAATTAAATGATCAACAAAAGAAACTGATTACCAAGCAAAGGAATCTGTTGAGTAAGATCTGAGCCCAAATTTGGGAGTAGTGACAGGTTTGGGTAGGAGGGGCCCAAGACGGCAACTCACTCAATAAAAACTGTAACCTACTGTCCCAATTTGGAGGTAACCTCACTTGCAGAACAATGAAGGAAGAATCGCAAGTGTAGGCTAGATCAGACTGATCACCTGAACCACCCTCTCCGTGAACACGAATCTCTTAGTTCACGCTGAAGCTGCAGAGCGCCCGAAAGGGACTGAAGGAAGAGGACTTACTCCTATCAGTATTGAGGCCAGCCCATTGAACCGTATTGCTGAGGTGAGCCCATTGAACCGTACTACTGAGGCCAACCCATTAAATTTTACTACTGAGGAATGAAACCACATTTAGGTGTTTGGCTTCTTGGAATTCTAAGATTGTAAGTATATTATGAAAAATAATAGTATTGATTCAAATTTAACTTTTAGTTGTAATTGTAGTTGTTTTAAGGAAGTGCATTTAGAGCATTGTTTCTGATATATGTAGTTATTGTGTTCTTAATGTTTGTGATATTTCTTAAAGCTAAGCAGTGTTATATGTGTAGCAAAGAATTTTAAAATAAAATTGTGTTGTATGAATTAAGTGTGCAATCGTTGTGAAATTGTGCAAGTAGCTAAAAATTTCCCCAGCCAGTGCATCAAATGAATCAGTAAGTTGTGTGGGATCTTCTCTATTCCATAACCCACTAGAGACACGCTGTAATTCCCAGGTCCTTCTCCGCAATTCTGAGCCAAGTCAGTTATTCCCTAGCCAGTATTTCTGGGTGCATTTATTCCATCCCAAGTGCAGGACTTTGTACTTGTCCTTGCTGAATCTCATCTCATCAATTGCAGACCATTCTTCCAGTCTACCCAGGTCATTCTGAACCCTAGCCCTGCTTTCCAGAGTGTTTGCAGTTCCACCCAATTTGGTGTCAGCTGCACATTTGCTAAGCATGTACTCAACCCCATCATACAAATCATAAATGATTAACAGCAATATAGTGAATCAGGGTATCAATAAAGTGGATTGTGTCACGTATGTTTTACTAACTCAATGGTTTTCAACCTTTTAAAACTCAAGGCACTTGTCAAAAAATGTCAGCTCATCTTTCATACATTTCTTGACTACAAAAAAATAATTGCAAGTCCTTGATTGTGCTATTTATACTTTTACAAATGTTCTTGCTCTGTTTTTTCTTGGAAGACAAAGACACAAATTTAGCTTTCTGCAATATGGGGAAGACTCGGGAAAGGGAACAGGAAAATCCAAAGCACACCGCAGGGAAAAACAAGTGATTATGCGTTAAAAAAATAAACTTTCTTAAATACTGGAAAAGCTCAGAAAGCATTAGTGCAAGTTAATTTCTTAAATAAAAATACAAAAACTATACAACAAGCCTGCAGTCAAAGTTAACAACTAAGTAAGAAGGAATAATAGAGGCAGCATTTATTGATGGCTGTTCTTCAGTGACATGCCCTTCAAGTATTTAATCCCCAGGCAGCAGCAATGACCAGATGAAGAACTGTGATTTGGCAGTGCTTTATACCAACCATGCACAGGCATATGGAACTGCACAAGGTATAAGGCACCAAAACAAAACAAAACATTTTCCTCATTTACTAAAGCTAAACTGTTTAACACTACTGATTTGAATAAAGCTAGAGGTAGAGACAGTAGCAGGCAAGATCTGAGCTCAGGGGCTAAGTACAGGCAGTCAAAAAGCCTGAGGCTGAAACAATTCAATCTTTGCAGGGTTTTTTTTAAACTGCATAAATTGAACCAATAAGCAAGTGACCTGACATTCACTTTTTAAACAGGAAAGGCAGCCAGCCCCCTGCAGTGGCCCATGCTAAGTCGGGAGGTGCTAGGGCACACCTCCCAGCCTGCTGGCCATTGCAGAGAGCTGGAGACCTCGGCTTCCCCAAGCCACGCCCCCTCCTGAGCCTCCCCTTGAGCTGAGCAAGGGGTGGGAAGGTGGGAAAACCCACCCATCCTGCCTGGCACCAGATCCCCAGCTGGGAACAGCCCAGGAGGGAGGAGGGGAAGCTGAAACTGAGGGCTTTACCCTGTGCCCCTCCCCCCCCTGAGCAGGGCTGGAATCTCCTTGCCATGCCTCCTTCTCAGCCTCCCAGTTGCCTGAGGCAGTAGGGGAGGGAAGTCTGCACCTGGGCCTGGCTCTGCCCCCAGAGCAGGGAGCTAGGAGCCATGCCCCTTCATCAGCCTGGGGCTGGCTGAGGGGAGGTGGGAAGGGAAGCTCGCAGCAAGGGCTTGACTCTGCCCCCACAATTGGAAGCTAGGAGTCACGCCTACTCTTCAGCCTCCAGGCTGATTGGGGAGGAAGCCCACAGCAGGGCTTGGCTCTGTCTCCCCCCAGACCTGCAAGCAGGGCTAGAGTCCCCTAGTCATGCCCCCTTTTCAGCCTCTGGGCAGGCTGAGCATAGAGAGGGGCAAAACTGCAGAGGACTTGGCACTGCCCCCCCCCCCCCCCCCCCAAAGCTGGCTGGGAGGTGGGAAGAACCCTGTACTGGGGCTTGGCTCTGACCCTGCAACCAGGAGCCACAGCCTCTTCTCAGGGCTGGCTGAGGGTCAAGGGAGGGAGGGAAGGAGGGAGAGGAGAGGAGAAGCCTGCACTAGGGCTTAGCTTGCCAGGAGTCATGCCCCCTTCTCAGCCTCCCACCTGGCTGGAAAAAGGGAGAAGATTACACAGGAGCTTGGCTCCACCCCCCCAGAGCTGGGAGCAGGGCTGGAGTCCCTTGCCACACTGTCTTCTCAGCCCCTGGGCCAGCTGACAGCGGGGCATGGCTCCCAGCTCTGGAGGGGCACTGTCAAGCCTTGCCGAGGGCTTCTGCCCCTGCCCTGGCCCAGAGCCTGAAAAGGGGACATGGCAAGGGAACTCCAGCCTGCTCCCAACTCTGGGGAGCGCAGCCAAGCCCCGGTACAGGCTTCTCCCTCTTCCCAGCCAACCGGAAGGCTGAGAAAGAGGTATGGTTCCTGGAGAGCCAAGCACTGGTGCAGGCTTCTCCTTCCCTGCCTTCCCCACTCCCCTCTCCCTTCAGTCATCCCAGAGGCTAAAAAGTGGCTGTGACTCCTGGTTCTGGGGGTGGATCCAAGCCCCGGTGCAGGCTTTTCCCCATCCCCTGCCCTCAGCCAGCCCGGAGGCTGAGAAGGGGGCATGTCTTTCAGCTCTGCGGGGCAGGGTCAAGCCCCTGCTTCAGACTCCCCCTCTCTTCCCCAGGCTGGCAGCACCCAGCTGGGGGTGTGGTGCTGGGCCAGAGAGATGAGTTCTTTTTCTTCCCACCCCCTCCTCGCCCACCTGGAGTGATAGTGCTTTGGCTAGGGAGCAGTAGAGTGAGGCAGACCCTACTTCCCTGGAGCAGACAGCACAGCCCATCCCAGGGATACAAAACATCATAGGATGCTGGGGGACCATCAGTTAACCTGAAATGGGAGGGGTCTGGGGCAGAAATTCCATAAACCAGTTTGACCTAAATCAGTTAAGTCTGATACTACATTCAACCAGGTTTATCCTAAACCAGTTCTGGCCATTTTGAAAATGGTTTATATGCACTGAACTTCTGTTGCATTACAGGTTTAAACCAGTTTCTGATCACTTAAAATAGGTTTGTGTGTAACTTCTGTTCCTAGCCAAGGTGACAACTGAAACGGACACTTACATGAGCAGGGGGGAAGGGGGAAGTTTCCTGCAGATGGAGAAAGAATGTGTAGCAAAGGAGAGCAAATTCTGCAACAGCTTTTGAAGCTTCTGAATGGCAGTAAAATAGAAGGCTTGTGCTTGGCTTTGAGAGGTATAGTTTAAACACATACCTAGTTTATTTTTGATGAGTTATTTTAATCTTTATATTGAAGTAGTACCTTTAGGTCTCACTCGCATTGAGGCTCTACTGTGTTTGGAATGCACAATCTGTTTCAATCAGCTAAGCAATGCTTACAGTTGTTTAAACCAGTGCTTCTCAATGTTTTTAGAGTCCATGTTCCCCCTCAAGAGACTCAAGGTACCTCATGGAAAATGCTAGCTCTTAATTTCACTTGTTTTTTGACTACGGTAAAATAACAGAGCAATTCTTCTGTTGCAAAGAACTCAAAGACCACAACAGGGCAGAATGTTTTAACACTATGACTTCCAATTTGAAATCTCTGGGTTCATCTTGTGGATCGTGTCTGAACACCTAAGCTTGAAATCCTCAAAAAGTGTCAAGTAGTGTTGCAGGGGTTTAGTGAAGTAGTGTTAGCACTCTTAGGTGTTCAGACATGATCCACAAGATAAACCCAGAGATTTCAAATTGGAAGTCATAGTGTTAAAACATTCTGCCCTGTTGTGGTCTTTGAGTTCTTTGCAACAGAAGAATTGCTCTGTTGTTTTTTGACTACGGTAAAATAAGTGAAATTAAGAGCTAGCATTTTCCATGAGGTACCTTGAGTCTCTTGAGGGGGAACATTGACTCTAAAAACGTTGAGAAGCACTGGTTTAAACAACTGTAGGCATTGCTTAGCTAAGCAGAGACTGCCCACTCCTGTTAAGTGGTATTTTCAGTCCAAGCTTAGGTTGTTCCATGTCATCCATAGAGCTCTCAGCAGCATGCAGAGGATAGTTAACATACTCAGAAAGGGAATTTGAAGAAGCTGACTAGGGACAGGGGAGCAGGGCCACATGGAACTAACTAAAGTAACTTTGAATGAGTAAGCTTGAGTACCCAAAGCACCACAGCTATGCTAGTGTGTCACTGTACAGCTGTTTATAAAAACTCAGCTGCATTATGGCATGTAGACATACTGAAGTGGTTGACTTAATCTGTCACCAAAAAAATCACAAATACAGGCACGTCGCTCCACTCAGGTTCAACTGCAAACCTTGTCTTGATGTTAGGTTACTAACAATGGTCAGCTGCTGAGGCAGTGATTCCTTAGCAGCTAAAAGCATCTTTTTACTGCCTCCTGCTCACTATACTCCTTCCCTCACTCACATTTTCCCCCCGTCCCTCCCGGTATGAATACTGTGTTACCCTTTATCTGACAGTAGTATATATGCAGCCTTCCTTTGGACTGATGTACAAAGCTCTTTAATGAGACGTAAATAACAAAAATAACTAACTAAAGGTATGCAATATACCTGAATATGCTAAGTATTTTGAGGTTAGAGTAACCCTCTGTAATGGAAAAGGGAGCATCTCTTGTTCCATGGCTGCTGGGGATTGATGTACTTGGGAAAGCCTGTACTAAAGAGTAAAGCAGTATAATCACCTCCTCTCTCCAATTTCTACCCAATAACCTCCTGGAAACTGAAGGTAATAGATCATGAAAAGGTAATAAAACAGCCAAAAGAATGGCAGAGGGTAAGCAGTCTCTTATGGTATTCTATAGGGTCTCTCACTGGTTGCAGCCTCCATGGAGGCTTTCATGAAAGCTAAGGTGTGTCCAAAGTGCTAAAGAATCAGTACACAAGTAAAATAGTTTCCAGTGGAGACAAAGATCTTCCAGTGGACACAACCTGGAGATGAAAAATCTATTACTAGAGGATAAATAGTCCTAGCCCACTTGTCCTCACCAGACCAACTCATTCATTGTCAGAAAACCTCACTCCCATGAAGTTCTATGTTCCTTCTTCCTGCTATGTGCATTCACATAAGCAGCTTCAACCAGCCCATCATGCACATGCATATGCATACATACATAGATTAGATTCTCTCTTGCTATAGTCCATTTGTGTTGTTTCAGCAGCAATGAAGAGTCTAGAAAGTCACTGGACCACCCTAGTTGATAATTCCTTCAAAGCAGCAGAGAAAGAGAGACTGGAACAATAACTTACCAGGCCAGCTAAGGTGAAAAGGTATATGTTTAGCAGTCTAACCAGCAATGAGTAATTGTGTATACCCAGTATAAACAATGTGGGACACTAAACCTATGAGAACTTTAGGTGTATTTCCAACTCAAATTTATGCCTTTAAAAAAAGTCAGTAGCTCTTAGTTGATGAAGGTCAAGTTCTTGATGTTTGGAAATGTATAAGAAAAGATGAAGCATGTAGCTAAAGATAGATTTCAAATACTTTTACAGAAAGATTACAAAAACTTCAGAAATGGCAATGGTGTTGGAGGCTGGTGGTTTAGTTGTACATGTGATTAACTACAAGCACAAGAGACCAAGGTTCAAGACTCTTCAAGTGTCTTGATATTTAGGAAAACTGGGGCTGTAGGCATTCTAAAGAGTGATATTGTCAAGTTTCTTTGGAGACATGAGTGCAATTTAGATTGTTCATCCACAGTACTGAAGCTTGTGTGACACAGCCTTGCAACCTCAAAGGAATCTGCTTGCCCTTCCACACCTCAAGATGATGCACAGTAACTGATCACTGGGTACAAGGAAGAGAAGGTGGCAGGAAAGGAAAAGATTAAATAAGAAGGAAAAAAAGAACATGCTTTTTCTGGGATTGTCCCAAAGCACCTTAGTTGCTGTGATGGGAAGTTGCCGTGTGCTCCCTGTCCCACCCTCCACGAGGCAAAAATTAAAGCTTCAGGGCCAGCGTTAACTACATGTTATTTAGATGAGATATGCTCTATGCTCTGGCACATAAAAAGATAATGAGAAATATATTTACAAGTGAAATGACAAGAGCTGTAATCAAGGGACACATTATGGGTGACTGATGGATATCAACTTTGTTTATGAGCATCTGAAGGGGCCTAAAAGTGTTATCTTGGTTTAAATACCTAGCCAGCTTGTTTGGATGAGATTTATATGATTTACTCCCATGAAAAGGAGATCAGAATCAGGGCTACAGTAGATGCTGGCATCCAAAGACATGGTTATTCCTACCATAAAAACAACTATGGAAAGCTTGTTCAGTGATTTATTTTATTAACACTGATCCAGCGTAACCAACTGGCATTGTGCTATTTCATTATGTTGCACAGAAATAACCTTAAATGAGAAGCATAGAGCCAAGACTTGGGTTAAAAGACCAGGCCTCCAGAATGAGGAAACTTTTGCAATTTTGGTTTGGAGGAAGAATTTACATGATTTGTGTCTCACAAACCTGTCCATGGGATGCCCTATAGCCCCAAGTTTCTCCCTGCTGTCCAACCCTTATCCCAAAGAACAGACCAAGGTTTTCCCTGGGATAAGTAGTTATCTCTGCAAACGTCAGCTCTACTGCCTTTATACCAGACCTCACCGATGCAGGAGGGGAATCTCTGCCTGCCCTAGGTGGCCTTTCCTTGGGATTGTGAAAAACAAGAAAAACAGACCATAAGTTTAGAGACAGAACAAAAAGACAAGTAAATTTTCGTACCCTCTTCTCTAGCTACCACCTAGCCTACCTGAAAGTCCTGTCAGTATCTCCAGAAAACAGCCTTCCTGCTTATTCTGCCAGCACAGGCAGCTGGGACCTTGGACCCTTCTCCATCCTTAGAGAAGTGCAGAAGACCCTGATCACCTTACAAACATCCTTATAATTAGAGTGACCATATGTCCTGGTTTGGCCAGGACAGTCCCAGATTTTATAGGTTGTCCCAGCATCCTGGATTTTTGGCTAAAATTGAAGCAAAAGTCTGAGATTGGTGGTGCCACCCTGCACACATGTGCCCAAACCCACTCCTCCCAAGTAACAGCTGGAGGCTGGGCTGGATTGAGCACCACTCCTGCCTGGGGCAGGGATCGGCCCGGCCTGGGCAGGACAAGCCTGGGGCTCTGGCACCTGTGTGGGGTCAGCCAGGATGGCTGCCCTCTGCCAGCAGCCTTGTGCCTGGCTGCTGGGTGGCTGCCAGTGGCAGGGGAAGCACTTTGCAGCCACAAATCACAGGCCAGCAGAGTCCAGGGCCCCAGGTCCAGTCTCCGTGTGCAGGGGACAGAGCCTAGCCTCAGACCTCAGCTCTGTCCTGTCCCACTCCACACCTCCACCAGGGCTTCTGGGAGGCCTGGGATCAGGGATGTGTGTGTGCACATGTGCACACACATGGCACCCTCCAATCCTGGGTTTCCTTACGCCTGTCCCAGATTTCCTTCAAAATAATATGGTCATTCTTATAATACCTCTAAACCAGGCCTCCCCTCCCCACCATCAATACTCTCCCAATTCCACATGGGTCTCCAGAATCCTCCAGAAATTTCTCCCTGGGACACGTGGCATACCTCTCGCTAATAAGCCATTTCTCACAGGTGCCTTTCTATAAAGTTAATTTCCCCATTACAGGCAGGCAATGCCTTAGGCTAGGGGTTTTCAAACTTTTTTGAGGAGTATACCCCTTCTGGGTACACATCTGGTGGAGGAGGGGTGGGAGGGAGGTAGCAGTGGCCGGACACAGAGCTGGGGGTGGGGCTTGCATGCGGTGGTGGTGCAGGGTGGTGGATGGCATGCAAGCTCCCCCCTGCCCCCGCTGCATCCGGCCAGCTGAGTGGTGCCTGCGCAGCCCGCAGATGTAAGCCGCTGCGCTCAAATCCCCCCGGCCCTGTTCCTGGGAGGCGGCAGTGCGGGGTGGCGGTTGGCGGCGCTGTGTCCCTGCCTGCCTGCACGTACCCTCTAGTCCCTTTCCAAGTACCCGCAGGAGTACGTGTACCCCCAGTTGACAACCCCTGCCTTAAGCATTCAGTCCAATAATGTCTCCTTCTACCTATGTCTGAGAGTGGCAATTCTTCTTACCCTAGTGACACAATGGCAAAAAGATATTTAGCAGTTCTACCCATTCCCTTTTCCTTAAGTATGCTTCTGACAATTCCTTGGTTAAACCATGTCCCAAATCAAAAAGGTATATAGTGACAGCATAAGAATCTATACAGTGATAACAGCAACATAATGGATATATCATAACAGGCTTTCCAACGAAACCAGACACACTATATCAGTGAAATAAAAGAAAACACTCATGACACCCCACAAACTCTCAGAGTATAATGAGGTCATGACATCATAAACCTAAATGAAATGTGCCAATCATTCTGCTTATGTCATTGGAACAAAGTCCAAAACTCTGAAGTAGTTAAAAGCTAGTTTCTCGATATATGAGCCAGATTTTGACACTGTTGCCCCATTGCAAATCCATCTATAATACCATGTATATTACTATAAATTTGCACCATTGTAACAGAGCTGAAGCAAGTCCCACTTTCCATTGAATTTACACCCAGAATTATAGGAACCTATTGACTGTTTAAAAAAAACAAAAAAAACAAAAACCTAGGACATGTGCATGCAGATCTTCTCATCAAATCTTATAGTATAGGAATTAAAATCCTTTGTAACTACTAGATGAGATCTTCTACCATGCAGGAATCTAGCTCAAATTAGATCATGATGCAAGGTACATATCAAATGGAAGAAGATCAGAAAACTGGCATAAGTGGTGGAGTAAAAAATACCAATTTGGCATTTTAAGGGTGTATAAAAAGAGTATAATGAGAACAGACTGATAGTGCAGGAAGAGGGTTTTTGATAGTAGAAGGAGAAGCACTATTATAGCTGGATACGTAACTTAATCAGATTTTATTTTATAGATTCTTTCTATCCCAATATTTTGATTCTTTGTTTTTTATTTTATTGTTTGAGCATATTTTTCCACTCCAGAGAATGACAGTTCTAGCAAAGGCTCTGAAAGTGGTCAGACAAGGCCAGAATGTTAGAGCTGTTTCTGTATTCCTGTTGATCTTCTTCCATGTGTCATAAAAGAAAAATGTGAAAAGGTGCTATAATCTCAAGTGGCTTTTGTGGATGTTTTGATGTCATGGAGAAAGATTGTCTAGTAGCTGTGTCAAGCGCTGAACTCAACCTATATAGTTCATATCCAAAATAACATTCCTAAACAATTTTTCAGTGTTAGAACAGTGTGTAAAGAAGAGAGGCTATGACATCGTGTAAAAATGTGAGCAAAATATTAGAAAAACCTTGAAAGCACAAGACTACTCAAAAGATACTACAAAAAAGTCATTCTGTCAACAGGAAAATACCACACAGAACAGTAAACATCATACATATTAAACAGCATAAGGCTACACAATTAAAAGTTAAACTTCATTCCATGTTATTCAGAGGGTGCCTTTTGTAATGTTTACACCTGAGTTCATTTTAATATGCTTCATTGCTCACGTGATCAAAAAACTTGCTAATTAGGGACTGTAAGTGCACTGCTACACTTGCCATTTTTTAAAGTAAATTAACTCATATGTGCTATAGCTTATTCACATTTTCACTTGTAAATATTACAGTGATGACAAGTTGTCAATATTAAAATATTTACTAGAAGTGAATTATAAAACAAAATTATAATTGATATAACTAGTTACATGTGGAACATGAGAGATGGTTACTAGAAACACGGTAAAATTAACTGTATTTAAAAAAACACACAAATATAGGAGGTCATTTTAGTTAGCGTGCATTTTTAAATAAAACATTTCACAAGACACGTTGGCTCTGGGGATTGGTAATAGCAGCCAGAATGCTTCAACTTTAGGCATTCAATTTATGTCAGTAACGGACATTTTAAAGTCAATATCATCACTTTCCAGTTGTTAATGACACTTAAGTTATTAATGAACAAATATCCACAAAACTACCAACTAAACTGACATCTACAGTGGGCAGTTTCAGTGGAAAAGTCACAGACTGAGGACCAGATTTACAAAGGTATTGTCAATTTACAGAAGTGTTTAAATGAGATAGGTGCCTAACTGTCATGAAAGTGAATGAGAGGTAGTACTTAACTAATTTATGTGTTTTTGTGAACATCACTAAGCACCTATGTGCATTATTAAAGTATCTAAGTGCATCTGTACAGCAGTCCAAATATAATTCTCCCACCAAAGAGATAAACACCTCAGAAACAAAGTGGGTTTGCTTAAATCAAATTGATTTAAATCAGATTGAAATCAGCAACCTAAAAGCCCAATTTAAGTAATTGATTTTTTTATCAACTTTAAGAAACAAAAAAAAATAAATTATGCAATGGTAAAGAAAGGTGTATATTCATTAGTTGGCATAATTAAAACCAGGGTTTGAATTACACTTTGACTCTTAGGGGAAGGCAGGGTGAGCAGTGACAGTGGAGAGAAGCTGCAGGGTAGCCTGGGTTCAGGCTCCAGGCAGCTGCAGCAAAAAGCACCCAGAAATGACAAGGGGGAGAAGCCTCTCCCCCCCCCCCCCCCCACCTTGCACTTTCTGCCCAGCTGCAGGGGGGGGGGGGGGGGCAGGGTTCTCATCTCTTATCTTTTATGGGGCGGGGGATCACGCCTTCCCCCATAATTCAAACCCTGATTAAAACAGTTTTTACAGTAGTAAAACATATGTTTTCTAGATTCACAAACTATATAAACATTTTAACTATATAGCTTAAGATAGTTGGATAGGATTGTTAGAAATCCTATCTTTAGTGTGCTATAAAATGGTAAAATATAGGTTCCTTATTCATTAGATGATTTTTGCTCATATTTGTATCAAGCTACATTAAGATGACAATTTGAATTTAAAGACACAAAACCAGCACTTAAAATTTATTAAACAAAAACATTAGTGTTTTGGATACAGAAACTTTCAAAAAAAAATTAAAATAAAAACATAGTGCTCATTTACAACTAATTTATTAAACACTGGTATTAATGGTTATAGTATTAAAATTATGAACTGTGTTTAGTGAATTAAACCAATTATTTCAGGTTACTCTGGGAGAAATTTTCTAAAATATGTAAGTGAAAGGCATTTGGGCTTAAGTTCCCACTTGTTTAAATCTCTTTAAAATGAGAAAGTCATTATCAGTGGCTAAGCCTGATAAAGGAGTACACCAGGGTGTCTGTTGGAGTCAGAGGTCAGTGTCCAACACCTGTGATGATTTTGCTGACCAACAGTACAGATGCTACATCCCTTGCAGGGTCAAGCCACATGAAATATTATGTCATACTTTTGAAGTCTGACTTCAAAAGTTAGATGTTTGCCCCTCTCCCCCCACCCATTCTTGCATAGAAGAAAATCAGAATTCTTATTTGAGGCTAGTTATTTTTAAATTATTTTAGTAGCTTTTTAAAAATTATTTTAGCCTATACTGTACTACATTCAAATTTCATTTTAAGCTGATTTATTTTAAAAAAGGAAAACTAAATTATAATTTAAATTAAAAAATTTAAAATCCTATCTAAATTTTAAAAAATCTGATTTTTAATTTTAAAAAATCATCAATTTTTATCCACTCTGTTCAGAAAGAATGGTAGGACACAGGGCACAGACAGAAGTGAAATTTTTCATCTAATCTGACCCCAGAAAGTGCTCTACAGCCATGAACAAACAGAAGTGCATGACTGCAAACCACTTTAAAAGAGCCTGATCCCATGAAAATCTGAACCCTCATTGCATGGGAGTGGGGAAGGGAGTGGAGGGAGTTTGGTCTGGGATTTTTACAGCCAGCGCTGGAGAATGGGGCAGGTAGACTGGAGCCCCTCACTCTCTGCTCCCTTCCCTGCCTTCCATTCTGTGTCCAGGCTGGGAGTAGGGAGTGGTATTCTTGTGGAGACCAGGGTACAGGCTCCAAGCAACTCCCAGACCCAACAGTGAACTTCTGCTCGGTCCAGGGAATCGTTGCAACTCATAATGCTTCCTACAAAGTTGCAATGGGGAGCTGCTCTTCGTCTGCATCCACAGTGTATTGATGATTCTGTTTCTGTCCATCACACTGTCAGTGTCTTGCAATTAAATGCATGTCTGCACACACAGGCAACCTGAACTAGCTCTAATCTAAGTCAGCACTGTCTAACTGGTAACTCCCAGGGCATCTGCATCCCCTAAGGAGTTAATCTGTAGCCTCTGGGCTCCTAGCCCAGGCACCACTCCCCACCAGCTGGTCTCCAGCTGCTGTCACCTGGGCTTCTCCTCTTGTCTCTGATTTCTGCTTCTTGCCTCACCCATGGTGGTGGGGTGGCATTGATACAGCCTGCAGAGCTGAGAGAGACTGCAGTCAAGGACCTGGGGACCTGTATGACACAAAGGACTGATGCAACACAGTGAGGAGTCACTTGCTGCAGCACGATGGGAGGAGTCACACAATGCAGCACAGGGTATAAAGGCAGCCAAAGCAGGTAGTAGGGTGGGAAGGAGCCATGTGGCCTATATAGCACATGGCCCAGGGGTGTACAGACCCTATAGCCTGAGGGCCCCAGCCACTCACAAGGTGGGCAGCCCTGGTCTAAGTAGCTTAGGAACTGACAGCAGAAAAGCTACGGTGGCATGGTCTTCAGTGCAAGCTGCACAACCCTGCCTAGGCCAGAGGGTGAAGGCCACTTACTTGGGAGGCTAGCCCACACTGAAGCCCATGCAGCTACTGCTTCATAGCTGGCTGAGACACCAATAGCAAACATAAAGCTAGTTCAAACATGCCCATTTGCTCTGCAACTGTTTAGACACATTTTTTATGTATAAATAGAGAAGTTCATATTGTGGTGTTTCTTGCACTAACTTAAAAAAAAACAAGGTGTAAAGAATAAGACTGCTGCAATCTATTTAGAAGTAACATACATATTTCAAAG
The DNA here is from genome assembly GCF_030867095.1 of Alligator mississippiensis. NCBI lineage: Eukaryota > Metazoa > Chordata > Crocodylia > Alligatoridae > Alligator > Alligator mississippiensis. Next base: position 103,141,183 of record NC_081825.1, on the reverse strand, counting down.
AAGAGCCAAACATGCTACTCTCTTTTTTTATGCCGTACAATCATTTGTTAATATGGGACTAGGTAAAATATGTAATTAAAAATCTCAAATGTTCTGCAAACAGAGTTCAGTGCGATATATTCAATTCTCAACATCCTGAAGTCTTCTTTAATACCCCACATCCCTGTACCAAATTAGTTTTCTTATGCTCTGAGTTAGTATCTAGAGTATTTTATACCTTTGTGATCCAAACTATGCAATAAGGAAAAATACTGTATCCAGGGTTCCAATGAGATAGTTTAATTAATCCAGAGTGGCAGTGACCTGCTGGCTTGCTACTATCTCCTTTATAGACTGTCAGCTCATTGAAAGATACTCCATCATCCTATGCAGACAGTGCACTATCCCCTGTGATTAATCCATCATGCAATGCCACCAGTTACCAACTTCATACTGACAATTTGCATTCACTTTGGATAATATTGTTGAGTTGCTACATCACTGAACAAATCTTTCAGAACAAAAAAGGTAATATAGATAATATTGCCTTCAACAAATGTGAGTACTTCAACAATAGCCAATTTCTTAACCTTTCCCAAAACAGTAATAACAATGTACAAACACAAATTCTATTAATTCATATCCGTATTGATGCATTTTATCATGCAAAACCATAATTAAAGGGAAAATTAAGCTCCTTCTATATTTTCCATGCAGCTTGAAAACCAATCTCAAATTACCCTACCTATATAAAGGTAATTATATATAGATCAAATGCAAATTAGTTTAGTTTCTCTGAGTTACATTTTATGACATAAAAGCCGCCCACAAAAATAGAACTTAAATAATATATTCTTAAAACCGTGTCCTGTCTTCATGTGTTTTCCAACTGCTTTGGCTGTCATTTCGAAAAATTTACCCCTGGCATAAACCTCAACATACTGCCATTTCCTTCAGAGGCAGATTTAAATGCTAAGAATTTTAATATTACTTATAATTCTGAAATAAAATTTTAAGAACTTAACTGCAGCTCTGATGAGTTTGAGTGGTGCCAGGGAAGTTAAGGTGGTAAGGATCTTGCTACAAGGCATTGTGGAAGACATGATACCTTTGGATATCTGAGAGGCAGACAATGAGGGATACTTCCTGCTAGATCTGTCACCTCTCACTATTTTATTGAAAGGCTCAGGTTTTTCTTGTAACATTCCAGCTTCCAGTTTCACAGTATATTTTTATTAACACTAAAGACGACAAAAGTCTCTAGTCCTCATGGAAAGAAAAGCTTGAAAAAAATATAAACCAAAAGATCCCAAAAACTTATTGCTTAAAACAAAAAATACTCAAGATGTTAAACCAATTTCTTTACTTTTTGAGGAACACTATTTCTGACTGCCTAAGACTGACAGCACTGTTTTTAACTCACCCACTGCTACACACAAGAGGCCATAGTTCTCCCATTTAGAAGTATCCAATCTGAAAACACTAACAGGAACTCACATTACTGCTTATCCTGGGGGAATCCACAGGGATAAGTAGCTGTGATGGAGACACCACTTTCCAATACCCGGAGATGAATCCTTTACAAAGTTTGTTAGCTCTCAATGATACAGCAAAATGCATGCTTTTTGGCAGGGATGAATCTAGTTTATTGAGGAGAATGGGAACGATGCTGTTACATTTTTCTTTAAGAAAAATATTACAAGTTAATCAATAAAAAATTAGCATTTAACTGGGGGGGGGGGGTTGTTACAGTTGGTTGCGGTGGAACATGGGGGAGTGTTCAGATCTGTGGCATGCTATTAACACAAATAAGATGCATGTAGTCTCTCCAGTTTTATATACATAGAATACAACATTTACCGCTAGTGAATGTCTTCTGGTTACAACAATTTTTAAATTTTCATCATTCTAACTCTGGGGAAAAAATATAAAATAAATCAAGTGAAGCATTTACTGTGACCCCCACAAACACAGCTCTATACCAATGATGTTCAATATTTTGACCCAGCTTGCCAGATGAGTGACATGGGGCCAGTCCACAGGCCAGACTGAGCTGAGCACACCAGTATTGGTCCCTATGGTTTATAATCACCCCCTACCTGCCCAAGCACCACTGCTCCCTCACTTACAAATTTCCAGATCTGTGGGGAGCCCCCAGGCCAGATGACACAGTGTCACAGGCTGCATGTGACTCACAAGCCAATGGCTGAGTACCCCTGCCTACACAATACCACTTTCACCCTAACCACAATTCACAGAAGTTTAGGGGCTGGAAGAGACATTGTGAGATCATCGGGTCCAGCCCCCTACTTTGGATAGGAAAGACTGCTGGGGTCAAATAACCCCAGCAAGGTGTGCACCCAGTCTCCATTTGAAGATCTCCAGGGTAGGTGCCTGCACCAACCCTACTGGGAGTCTATTCTGGATGAATGCCTTAATGGGCATGATCTGTTCCTATTGTTGATACTGAGGGGGACATCAGTGAACAGAATATATAGCACTCCAGTCTTAACTGAGCTTCAATGGCTAAGTGAAGTGATAATGTGAGTGAAATATACTCAACTTAGTGAGTCACATAACTAAAACATTGGTAGCAGGCAGCATCCGCCCCGTGACCCCCCCACAGAGTACACACATACCCACATCCTGCTGACAGCTCTGCAAGGCTCTGCTACAGCAGCTGCGTCACTAGAGCTGTAAGTGCTCCCTGGGAGCGACTGGTGGCTAAATGGATAATGGCAGCAGTCTCAATTCATTCAGAACAGGTGAAGTAATGCTAACAGAATGCTCTGCTACCGCAAAACAGTTTTAGTGCAAACATGCTCAAAACTCTGCCAGAAGAACTGTGATGGACAATGCAACAAAGAAAGAAATGTTCCGACCAATAAAGGAAGGGAATAATGCTCCAAAGGCTACATAATGAATTATTACAAGAGAATATTCTCTGTTACTAAGCAACTGCTATTAATTTGACTAAATTGGTCATCTCATTCATTCAGGAAAATTCGGTTTCTTATGGCTCCATTGTATGTTCTGCATTTTAGGTACTGATCACACAAAGGGCGTAGGTATAGCGAGCTTTTAAAAAAAAATCCTATTTCTTTATGCTGAGTGCCTACAAATATATAGCTTTAGAGTCCCTCAGATAACAGCTTTTACCAGAACCATGTAAAAAAAAAAAAAAAACTTAACAGGAATTTTGGCCTTAGATTTCAGAATTTATCCCATTCTCTCTCTTTCTATTATTCACTGAGAGATAATCAAATAAATAAATAAATAATCCCAATACATCAACACAAATATAAACCATCTAAAACTGACATATCACAAGGGGCTCCAACTGCCAGTACAATAGTTTCATATAATATACAAACATCTTTTCAAATTATCTGTTTCCTATTAACTTCATTACTTTACATGAGCAGGTAGATGCCAAAACCAACATATGTCTGAGATTTAAAATATAGATATAGTGTCACAGGGTACTATCTCCAAAGGTGGCTGTAAAACCCCTGGAGACCAAAACATTTACTTTTACTCTGCTCTATGGGCAGCCCGCCCTCCTCACCTACCATGTCTTGGTGGTAATTGCCATTAAAATGTGGGAGGCTCCCCTAGTCTTAACTGAATGACCGCCAGCTGTCTGTGGTCCAAGCCTTATGGGCTGATTGCACGGCTCCGATCCATCCATCCATACAAACCTTGCATATGTCATCCTCATTGATGTTCTCTCATTATGCACACAGGGCTTCCCTGGGCTGCCAGACCCCTTGACCTCTCACTCAGTCCCTCAATGGGCTCAGACACCTCAGTCTCTCACTTGGTCCCTTCTTTGAGTTCTCAGATCCCTTTGAATCACTCTTCCCCAGGCCTTTACTGGGCCTCCAGACCCCTCTGGTGCACTCTTTTCCCAGCCCCTCAGTGGGCCTCTGGACCCTTCTGGTCCCACTCTTGCTCTAGGCTCCAGTTCCCCCTGCCTGAGGGCTCCTGTTCTTTCTGTTGGGCTCACTCTCAGCTGCAGGGCTCTTGTTCTTACTTTCTCCTTTGGACCCTTCCCCAATTCAGATGGCACCACCTTAGCCACCATAATGCAGGACCACAGTCTCCTTGATCTCCCTCCTCTCAGGTTGTAGCCACACATGGACCTTTGACCTATCCATTCCAAGACCCTGGCCCTGCCTCTGGCTAATTGAGATCTCCAGTCTCCAGCAGTCTCAGCTGCATTCCCTCCTGGACCTTTTGACCCCTCTTGGGCCCTCGACCTACATGGGCCAATTGAGATTCTGTGGGTCAATCTCTGCTGCCAGCCCTTACTCATCCATGAGCCAGCTTACTCTATTAACAAATGCCTCTTCTGCAGGCTCAAGCCCTCTCAGGCCTTCCCCTGGGCTCCAATCTGCCCCTCACTGGGCCCATAACCCATGGGCTCTTTGGCTCTGCTGTTAACTATCCTGGCTGTGGTCCCTTTACCCAACTCCCTCTTGGGCTCTAGGACTGCTAAAACCTTTCAGTGCCTTTCTCTTAGGGTGTGCTCCCCTAGCCTTTCCCCCAAAAAGGGGTGACTTAACAAGGCAGTGGGGCCTGGGGTTTTCAGGCACCCCATATTCACCCTTCCCTGGGGTTTCCCACCGGTGTCACTTTATAGGGGCTACCCAGCCAGAAGCAGCCATACCACTGTGACCACAAAACTCAGCAAGGTGCAATTTTCAGTCCTTCTCAGGACCACCTATAGATTACCCTGTTCTAGCAATCCTGATGTTACATGTCCCTCCTGGGCCATGGGCTTCCATCTCCATTCCTTGCCCCTCTTCCTAGATTCCTAGATGTTAGGGTCGGAAGGGACCTCAATAGATCATCGAGTCCGACCCCCTGCATAAGCAGGAAAGAGTGCTGGGTCTAGATGACCCCAGCTAGATGCTCATCTAACCTCCTCTTGAAGACCCCCAGGGTAGGGGAGAGCACCACCTCCCTTGGGAGCCCGTTCCAGACCCTGGCCACTCGAACTGTGAAGAAGTTCCTCCTAATGTCCAATCTAAATCTGCTCTCTGCTAGCTTGTGGCCATTATTTCTTGTAACCCCCGGGGGCGTCTTGGTGAATATAACCTCACCAATTCCCTTCTGTGCCCCTGTGATGAACTTATAGGCAGCCACAAGGTCGCCTCTCAACCTTCTCTTGCGGAGGCTGAAAAGATCCAGTTTCTCTAGTCTCTCCTCGTAGGGCTTGGTCTGCAGGCCCTTAACCATACGAGTGGCCCTTCTCTGGACCCTTTCCAGGTTATCTGCATCCCTCTTGAAGTGTGGCACCCAGAATTGCACGCAGTACTCCAACTGTGGTCTGACCAGCGCCTGATAGAGGGGAAGTATCACCTCCTTGGACCTATTCATCATGCATCTGCTGATGCACGATAAAGTGCCATTGGCTTTTTTGATGGCTTCGTCACACTGCTGACTCATGTTCATCTTGGAGTCCACTAGGACTCCAAGATCCCTTTCCACTTCCGTGCCACCCAGCAGGTCATTCCCTAGGCTGTACGTGTGCTGGACATTCTTCCTCCCTAGGTGCAGCACTTTGCATTTCTCCTTGTTGAACTGCATTCTGTTGTTTTCTGCCCACTTGTCCAACCTGTCCAGATCTGCTTGCAGCTGTTCCCTGCCCTCCGGCGTGTCCACATCTCCCCATAGCTTTGTGTCATCTGCAAACTTGGACAGAGTACATTTCACTCCCTCGTCCAAGTCGCTGATGAAGACATTAAAGAGTATCGGTCCAAGGACCGAGCCCTGCGGGACCCCACTGCCCACACCCTTCCAGGTCGAAACCGATCCATCCACCACGACTCTCTGGGTGCAACCCTCCAGCCAATTCGCCACCCACCGGACTGTGTAGTCATCCAAGTCACAGCCTCTTAACTTGTTCACCAATATGGGGTGGGATACCATATCGAAGGCCTTCCTGAAGTCTAAGTATATGACATCCACCCCTCCTCCTGTGTCCAGGCGTTTCGTAACCTGGTCATAGAAAGAGACTAGATTGGTCAGGCACGATCTGCCCGCCACAAACCCGTGCTGGTTTCCCCTCAGCATAATTTGCTTTGCTGGGCTCTCACAAATGTGAGCCTTGATAATTTTTTCAAAGACTTTGCCAAGGATGGAGGTGAGAGTGACAGGTCTATAGTTGCCCGGGTCCTCCTTCTTCCCCTTTTTGAAAATGGGGACCATGTTGGCCCTTTTCCAGTCCTCCGGGACTTGGCCCGTGCACCACGAGCTTTCAAATATTCCTGCCAGTGGCTCTGCAATGATGTCGGCCAGTGACTTCAGCACCCTCGGATGGAGCTCATCCGGGCCTGCCGACTTAAAGGCATCCAGTTCTTCCAAATGACTCTGCACCATTTCAGGGTCTACGCATGGAAGTCTGGCGCCTTGCTGCTGCCTCTCTACAACCCCAGTGATAGACTTGTCGTGCCCCTCACTTAGGAACACCGAGGCAAAGAACTCATTGAGGAGTTCAGCCTTGTCCCCCCTGTCTGTCACCAATTGTTTCTGCCCATTTAGCAGGGATCCTATTCCTCCCTAGGCCTTCCTTTTACTCCCTATATACTCTTGGGCTACAGACCCCCAGGCCGTCTTACCCCAGAAAAGTCTCACCTCCGGGCCCTCTGACCCCAGCTCTCCCCACCCTGGTCTCTCTGAAGTCCCAAACTCAGCCTCTTTCAAACCTCTCATCAGGTCCAACACTCTTGCCTTCTCTCAAGGCCCTGGACCCCTCATCAGGTCCCATATACTTGGTGCCTTTCTCTAGGCTCACCTGGACCCCACAATAGGTCCCATACACTTAGCCCTTCTCTCCGGCCTCACCCAAACTCCTCCCTGGGTCTGCAGGAACCTCCTCCACTCCTTTAGTTCCTTCCCAAACCACCAGACTGCTTTAGGTGTTACCCTCCACCTTGACCTTCTGAAGCTGCAGCCCCCCGTTCTCTTAGCAGGCTCTAAGGTCTTACTGACAGCTTTGCTCAGGGCCCAGGCGTATATCTGCCTTAAGCCCAGCCCTCCTCCTGCATCAGATGACTCCCTCCAATCAGCCCTAGGCACCATCTGCAGGCTCCCTGGGTCAGATGACCCTGTAATCAGCTCTGGCCCCATGTGCAGGCTACTATGACAGCTGGTTCTCCTCTTGAAGTGTCAGGCACCCTATGCAGCCTGCCAAATAAAGTTCAGTATTGCTGTCATTTTAACATTGTCTCTCTGTCACATGCTTAGCACAATAACAAAATTGGATTTCTAATACTCAAACTGACCGTATACTATATGTATATGTCATTACTTCTGGCTACGCTTTTTAAAACCTTGTAACAAATCTCATGGTTTAGATGACTTTATAACCCGCATGAGTTTTATGTTCTGGTACCCACCAGTAGCTCTATGGGTTGTAAACAACTCAGAGCTAGCAGCTGCTCTGCATGTGTACAGCATTTTTATATTTTAATACAGGACTTTGGAGTGTTTCATAATAGTCATTTTCATAGATCAATTTTATTGCATTTTAAGTAAAATAATGTGAAATAATTTTATTAGACAACCAGCTGTTAATAGCATGCCAACAGTTCTGTTAACTATGCTAATTGTGTCATATTAACAACAGCTGGCTATTGAGCATTACTGAAGTAACTGGCAAATACCTCTTAACACTTGCAGCAATTCTAAGGTTCCCTGATTAAAATATATTAAGTTGCTCCCAAATGCATCATGTTATATTATATACTTCTATATGTTTGAACCCCATTATCAAATATTTCCTCCTTTAAAAAAATATGATCCTTACACCAAAGCACTGGATTACACCAAAGATGTACTGAGACAGCAGAAGCCTGAAATAGTGCATTTTACAAATTAAACAGCCTATAAGAGCAGACAATCAAATTTGCGATACCCAATTCACAATAATGGCAACTAGATACATCTTGCAACCTATTTTAAGCTGCCTGAAAGGAGACACCAATTTCTTAATTCAATATAAAAATGAACACAAAGTAGTGACTGATAGTTTAACAATTTGTTTTCCTAGTTCAGTAGTTTCCTGTTTCACGTTTTCCTATTCCTTATTTTTCCTTCCATACCGCTGAGTAAAAGCCATGAAAACACGAGAAACTGATTGATTATGCCAAGGGAAACAGTGAATGCAATGGATCAGAAGTATTAAAGTCACACTTCTCTCGCTCAACTGGCTCCCCACTTCTGTGCCCTGTGGAAGCAGAAGGTCTTCAGCCACCTTCGCTTAGATTCTGCACTTCCTAATTTTTCCATACCAACAATATGATAATTATACATGAAGACAAAATTAACGACGCTCATGCCTACATACAGAGGAATCCCTCTGCCTTCCAAGACAATACTTTCAACTATCAGGCAGGATGCAGCAGCTGTTTACCAGTGTATAACAATTCTACAAAACAGTTCTTGAGATAGAAGATTTCTGAAAATACATATGGAATTTAGACTCTTATTTGTTAAAGGGTTTTTCTGAAAAAGTATATAAATTACTGCTATTAAAGACAAACCTGTTTTCAAGTTTTAAATCTGATTTTTGGAAAAGATCCTCTGAACACACCAGAAGTTCCCCTTTTACAGCAATGATTTCCCTTCCTGAGGAGGCTACAATTACTTCTCTTGCACACTCCTATTACAGCTACAGATTACCTCTTAAAATGGAAAATCTAATCCATAAAATTTAAGAAACTGCTAGCACATAAAACCTAGACACAATCTTCCATAACTGAAAGCTGTGGAAAGGAAAAAAGTACACAGTATAGGTTCTCCAATGACTATCAAAAGTTTTTCTTCAAGAACCATAGCATAGATACACAGGTGAAGCACTGTTTGTACAGTGCTCTCTGGGAAGCACATGCTTTACCTGACCATTGCTAACACAATGAAGTCATAGAGTCAGTGTTGGAAGGGAACTAAAAAGGGTCATCTAATCCAAAACTCCAACAAAAGATTTTCTGTTCTTAAATCATCTCAGATAGATGACTCAGACTTTTCTTGAAAACCTCCACTGAAAGGAGATCCTATGATTTTCCCAAGCAGTTTGTTCCATTGTCCTACTGCTTTTACACTTAGAAAGTTTTCCTGACATTTAATCTAAATCTGTTTTGTTATAGTTTAAAGCAGTTTGTTCATGTTCTGTCCCCAGAGACCAGGTTGAACAATTTCCCATCTATCTTCTTTATGGCAGTCTTCCACATATTGCAAAATTCCTATTACGTCCCTACCCTACCCTCCACCTGGGACATAGGCAGACATTCCCTTACCTTGATACAATTTATATCAGGGTTGTAGACTGATGCAAATTGCATTGTGATAGAGTAGACAGACATATGGCTGTCCCAGAGTCCTAGGGGCTATTAAAATGGCTCATCACTAGGTGGCAGGGTTAGTAGTCTGCTTGGATTTAGCAAACAGCTACCCCCAAGGTAGAAGCAGAGAGACAAAACTTGAACTAGTGTAACTTAAAACTGTAGAAATTTACTCATGATTCTTCCAGTGGACAGACCTCCCGTGACAGACCTTGCCTACTGTGACAGACCTTGACCCTGGATATGGTCAGGTACACCACTGAGACACACTAGGCATATCTACACATGCACTTGAATGTGCATTAGCCTATTTTAATGCACATTAAAGTGCCACTAAAAATCCATGCTATTTAATGTTTATTAAAATAAGCTAATGCACATTAAGCATCACTTAAAAACCATGGGCACCTACACATGAGCACGGAGGCTTCTCCAGCATATGGGAAATAGTGGGGGTGTTTAATCTAAAGCTCATTGAACAAGCTTCAGTTCAAGCACTCCTGCCACCATTTTTAAGTACAGGGACGCTGATACAGGAGATGCAGTGGTGCTTTAATTAGAGTGGCTCCTAGAAACATGTGACGCTGGAGTCTGCTGGAGCACAGTAATTACCACACTCCAGTAGACTCGATTAACCGTAATTACAGCACATCAGTCTGTAAGATTAGTCTGTAATTACAGCACATCAGAGCAGCCTCCTGCACATGTATAGGAGCCCTTAGTGACACCTAACCAGCACTAAGTGAAGTGATACTATTATCTCCTATGTCTCGCACATGATGCTTCTGTTAATGAAACCCCAAAACGCAAGAGGTCTTGCCTTTGCTCTAGTAACTCCCCAGGCACTGAAGTCAGTATGACCAGTCTATAAAACCCCAGTATCTCCTTTTCACTGTTTTTAAAGATGAGCCCTATGTTAACCAATCTCTAGTCTCCTAGGATTGCAAAAATATTAACCAAGAAGTTATAAATATTATTGTCAATGGCTCCAAGACTTTTTTTCAGCTAGTTGCTTTAGCACCCTAGGGGCAAATTCCTTTGTGCCCTGCTGACTTAATCTTATTCCAGTTTTCATGTTTACTGACAGCTGCTTCTCTTATGAACTGAATCTCTCCCATTTTGTTTATATTATATTTTGCCAGTAGTCTGACTGTTTATTTCTTGTGAAGGCTAAGGCAAAGTAGGTACTGAGTAGGGCTGTGCAAAGCTTCAGTCACTGATTTGATTCGGTGGAGATTTGGCCCAATTCGGTGGGCAAATCTCCGAATCCAAATTGAATCAGGAGACCCTTTAAATCTCTCTGAATTGAATCAGAACCCTCCAATTCAGAAAGATTTGGAAAGATTCAACGATTTGGCCATAGAATGTTTTTGGTTTGGTTTGGTTTTTTTTACATAACTCAAGGTACCAGGTGGCTCATGAATGCTGAGATGGTGGAGCAGATGGAGCATCCCACAGGAGGGTCCCCAGCACACACAGCATCAGACCTGGAAGTGGACCAGAAGCATTACCGGTCCATTCCTGGGTCTGCCAAGAAGCATGAGGCTCCCCCCGCTCCCCCCGGCTTGGTGACTGGTGCCGAATCCAAATCAAATACAGCCCATTTCACACACCCCTAGTACTGAGCACCTTTGTCTTCGAATTTTTTTCACATTTCCATGGAGCAGCAGATCCATAGTTTACCTTGTCTCTCTCTTCTACTCAACACATTTGTAGAGCCTCTTCTTTAATATCTCTTGCCAGGTACAATTCTTTCCTACCATCACCCCCTTGATTTCCTCATCATCTCAACAAGTTCACACTATACCTTTCTGTACTTCTTAAGCAACATGATCTTGCTCACATTGCCTGTATGTCTCTTGATTTTCAGATAGCTAAAAAAACCTCCTGTTATAAAGCCATATGGACCTCTTGCTGTTCTTATCTCTTTCCACTGGAATAGCTTGATGTTGACTTCCTTTATGAACTGACAGCTCTCTTGGATTCAATTTTCTTTTAAATGTGTCTGTCCACGAAACCTTATCTACTACTTTGCCAAGTTGGTCAAAATCCACCTGTTGGAAATGGTGTCTGTGTTTGCTGTTCTTTTGTCTGCCTTTCATTAGACTCATGGATTCTATCCTATTGAGATTACTTCCTTATAAGATGCACTACTGTCATATTCATAATCAGCTAATCAGTACTGGTCAGAACCAGATCCAAAAATCAATGTTTCCTCACACTTCAAAGTTGTCTACTAGCCATAATGAGACCTTGCTGAACATGTTATATTTTGATGCATTTTTTTAAACAGACATCAGGAAGTAAAAAAACCCAATGCTACTAACTCATGCTTCTTTAAATATTTGTTGTTATCCGTTTCCCTCAACCACCTCCGCTTCCTGATTTAGTAGCCTATAGTAGATCTGCACCAGAAATACTTTTTCTTTTCCCCACTTTATTCATCCAGAGATGCAAGTGCATACTTCCTAGACATATATTGAAATATATACCCATTTTCCCCCTCATATCTATATACCAGAATAATCTATGCCCTGATATGCTGATATTTCAACTGCATAAATAAATTGGCATTGCAGACACTTTGTAGTTTAAAGCATTATTTACTTTATATATTATAGTAACTTACAGTCTAGCCTATTTGTCCCATATTATCTTTATGTTTTTACATATGGCATCAAAAGTACTTTGCAGGGTGTCCTGCTTTCTCTCCTTATGTCTATTTTTAGCTCTATAATAGGTTTCTCGCCTCCCCTCTAAAATTAAGCCTCATGTCCTTATCCTCATCTTATTTGCACATTGGCTGGCAGAGTTTTAAAATTCTCCTCATCGGGGTATTTATTTATTAATTTGCAGGAGCATAATGAGGAACGGGCAATTGGTACACCAGTTCCAGGCATCCACTTAGACATTGGCGACATGGGTGTACACGGGTACATGTGTACCCCCTGAGACTGGCTGCCAATGCTGGTGGCACCTGTGGGCAGTTGCTGCTCACCACCGCCCCCTCCCCCTTGCCGCTGACACCACCACGGCCACCTGCGGGAGCTGCCTGCTAGCTGCCACAACTCCCCTGCCACTGCTGCCAGTGGACAGCTGTCATGCCCCACAGCCTCCAGGGACACTTGTCGTTCATGCACTTAAAAGAACCTCAGATGCTGCCATTGCTGGGCCAGCTACTATAGCTGGCCCACCTCCTACTATCACCCCTTCTACCACTGCTGTCCAGGGCCCAGACACTGGTTGTTACAACTCTGTTTGTGTAATTTATATGCTCTTGTTCAACTACCACCACTTTACTCCTCCTCTCACTCTTCTTGCGTGTATGGAATTCTGATCCATAAAATTACATGAGTCCTACCTTCTTCTCAGTGGGATCTGCTTTTGTTCCCTTCCATCTGTCAAACTACCCAAGCTATTCTCAACAATATTTATTATGCTGAGAGCGTAAAAGCAATTTTGTATTTCTCTTTGCATCTGACGAACTCTGGTTCTCTTTCTTCTATAAAACCGAGATTGTACCTCTCAGCTCTTCAGCCTCTCCTGCCCCTTCTGCTCAGATGCACTGCATATTGAAAGCCCAATCCTGAGAGAATCTTTCCTTGACAGTTTCAAGTGTTCAGGATGTTACAAAACTGAATAATATGGGTATTTGTTTCCATCTGCTATGAGTCCATCCATCTAAATTTCATTATTCAATAAACTAGTGACCTCAACTTTCCATTTACTTAATAATTAAAAAATCTGTATCTTTACTTACTTAAGCAAAAGAATAATTGAAAGACACTAAAAGATATCTGGGAAATTAAAAAGCAACAAAAATAAGCTGGCCCAGGTTCTCTGCTGCACTAAATTTTCACATGGAGAATTACAGATGGAAGGTCACCAGAGAACAGGTTATAGTGACTCTGGCTAGTATTAAACTGCAGTAACCCTAGGGGAGAACTGTCCAAACTCTTCCAGCCGGTAGTAGTCTTTAAGGAATCGTCCACTAGGTAGGAAGTTACATACAGTACTTTTTAGAAGGAAGTATTATAGATACTGGGTATTGCATAGTTCTCATCATCTAACATTTTATAAATGATAACTTAACTTTCAGAAGCAAAGCTTAGTTTTAGGAATCAAATTAAGACCAATACTTGGCTGGCTGAAAAGAAATAAACAGAACACAGTATATTTAAGGGTAAAAGTTAATTCAAAATATAATGGGCTCATATACTATGTTCAGCCAATAATGGAAAGTTCATATTTGTGTTTCTTTTTCAAATAGCCACTTTATATTTTTCAACACTAACTGCAACATGCTCTTCTCAAGCAAATCACTGCACAACTATGATCAAGATTTCCTCAGGCTTTTTTCTTGCTTTTTTACATGTCTTTCCTATTAATGTTTAAGCTATACTTCCTATCAACAGTAGCAAGTAACTCCATATTACTTTGCATAATATTTCTCAAGGGAAAAATATGTATTCTCTTTAAGTGGTTGTCCAAGAAAGACCAAAAACCTGGAAAAATCCCTAAATTCCCAGAGCTATATCATTCCCCTCTTCTAAACCTGAATAGAACCCGAATTAAATATAAAATACCATTTTTTTAATATAACACCCCCCTGGATTAAGATATGCACCTTGTTTACAAAAGTCAGAGTAAAGAGAAAAAAAATATTTCCTTGTAGCAAGTAATTGAATAGCAGCAGCTAGGGAGCTGGGGCTGTTCACTGTCCTGCTCCCTGTGGATTGTATGCAGATTTTTCTCCCCCTTTTGCCCAGTAAATGGGCAATTCCCTTTATTATAACTGAAGCTGATAGGCAAAGTTTTGATTCAATGGTATTACACTAGGAAAAATATCAGTTCTTCAAAACAAAACTTCTATTGGAAAGGTCTGCCAGATTAGTGAGGTAAAGGTAAGGAGAGGTTAGGTTAGGGTATTGATTAGGAATGTCAGAGACCAAGGTGAGTATCCAAATCACTGAGCTGTTCTCCATCTCTGCCATGTGATTTTGTTTTCATTTGGTGGGGGGGAGGGTTGGGGGGAGGGTTGTTTGTTTCTGTAAATTCTCTCTTGGTTTTCTCCTGATAGGAATGGGAAATTAAAAACTGAAAAACCCACAACAATGAATTATCTAGGATCAAAAAACAATTTCCCTTCCAGCTCAATTTTTTTAACCCCAGAATTAGCTGCCTGATTTTTTCCCCATTCTTCTAATATTTCCCTGGCTTTGGTATTGAAACTAAACATACAGCTCAAAACAAATATTGCAGTACATGACAGAAAAAGACAAAGTATATTTCATTACCTCTCTTACTTAGTTTAGCAAAATGTCTTAATATTTTACAAAGTAATAAAAAACTGCAGATGGCTCTCACATTATAAAAACACTGAACCAATGTTAATCTTATTATATGTTAAAGCGTAATTCTAAAAGGAACTCACAAGTTTAACTCACAAGTTCTACAAATGCAATAGATTACACAACATTTTTTTTGCTATTAGTTCAAGACCGCACTTCTTCCATATTGATTTTTTTTTAATTCCATTAATTTAAATTCAGTACTGGACTTTCAGCTCTTTAGGACCACCACAAACACTCTTGCATAAAAGGGGACCAGTTGAACAGTCATATTATAAACAATAATAAATGAAGAAAGATAAAATGTTAAAGGGTTAGAAGAACAATTGAGAAAATGTTCATGAACACAGGCAGCAACCAAAAGCTTTCTGATCCAAACAAATGATGAAACCAGGGGAGGCATTTCAGAAACACTAATCTTATTTTTTTATTTTAATGTATTGTACTTCCATATCACGAACTGTAGATGCAATAAAATATTCTGAACAACTGTATTCCGTGAGGTATTGACTGTGTTTGTGCTTTATCTTTCCCCTGACTTTGCAATATTGGAAGTACAAGGAACCGTAACAACTAGAGATGGGTACATTTTAAACTAATTTTAGAATGACCTGTGTAGGAAGTCACAATTTTTAAAGCAGCATATTAAATAATTTGCAAGGAAAATTAACATGTGCAAACAGATCATGTGTTTTAGCAAATGGAGGCAAACAAATTTGTCTTCAAATGTATAGCTTGTTTGAAAATTTAATCTACAATGCAAATAATTTGAGCAAAATTCATCAGAGAACAATTCTGGATACTTCTGGGTTGTCCCATATTAAAGCCCATAATAAAGTAAATATATATTAATGAATACAGGCATATATACTCCTGTATTTAGGCCTGGCCTAGTCTTCTTGCATTCCCCTCCTCAACCCACATCCCTCTTATGTTAGCCCCTCACTTGGGCACTCTGTATTTCCTTTATGGCTTTGTCATTTTTGTTTCATGACTCTTAACATTTTCGAATAAAATTAAAAATGTTCTCTGTATTCATCTTTACAAAAAATCAGGATATATATATATTTTTAAAAATCAGAAAAATTCAGTCACTACCTCATTTATAAGTGACAACACCTTCAACAATAATTATTTGAAGCCAAGGGTAAACAGAGTTAAGCTAGGAGTTAATAGATCTGAAAAGCTTGGTACCATAAGAATGTATGTATAAATCTGCACACAACCTGGAAAAATTAGAACTAAGGAGGCATCATACAAATAATGTTTACAACATGCCCTTATCTAAAAAATAGGGGTGCACCAATAGAGATTTTGGGGGCTGATTTTTAAGGAGGCATAACGGCCGATACTGATCTGATTTCTGACACAGCTGTGTGCAGCTGGTAAGTCTGTTGTAGTGGAAAGAGAGGGGGAAGGGAAGGGGCATAGGGGGGCATATCAAGGCCCTTGCAGTGAGGAGGCAGTTGGGCTGGGGCTGAGGAGGGGGCTGGCATAGAGCGTGGGATGGAGCTGTGGCTCGTCCAGGGGGCACAGAGGGGGAGCAGCTCCTGGCACTGTGTGCAGCCCAGGAGGGCACAGGGAGGGGGGTGAGGGCCTGTGCCCCCAGATCTGCACAGGGCGAGGCTAAGCGGGATGCAGCTGCAGGCAGGGGCCAGGACTGCATTGAGCTTTTCCCAGAGAGGGCTGGACCAGGCTGCGTTTGGGGCAGGTGGTGGTGGCACTGGGAAAGGGCTACAGGGGAGGGGGCTGCAGCCACCCCAAATTTCACTGTAGCCCTCCCATAGCCACCCCCTCCCAGCACCAGAACTGCATCCCCCAAGCACAGCCTCAGCCCAACCTCCTTCCCCCATGCACCAGGAAGAGCCCAGCACAGCACTGGCTCCAGCCCAAAGCTGCAGCCCCTCCACCCCCCTGCACAGATCCGGGGGCATATGACCCCTATGTCCTCTTTGTGGGGCATGCAGCAGCGGAAGCCACACTCTGCCTCCCCGCGCCCTGCCATGGCTGGGTAGTGCCTGCCCCAGCCCCTGCTCCACTCCCTCCCTCACCGCAAGAGGGTTTATCTGCTCTCCCATGCTTCTCTCCCCTCTCCCCTCCCACCACAACAGACTTAATAGCTGCACGCAGCTTTCCAAGCTGCCGGGCTGTGCTCCTCACTGCCTGCATGCTGTGCTGCAGCTCTGCGCATGCACGGGCATTTATTGGCCAAATTATCAGCCACATCAGGCCAATTTCCGATGCCATCAATTTTCTTTATATCACTGCTGATCTGATATTGGACTGATGTATCGGTGCACCTCTACTAAAAGCCCTCATTATCTAGAATGGAGTTATGTTCCCTGCAGTGAAAAGTTACTCAGCTATGTCCATCTAATACCTTTTACTTCAAGAAAGTCTATGTATACCGTTATTTTAAGGAAACAAGGGTCTATGGTAAGGCATACTGAGTATAATTAAAAATAAAACAGATTAATAATAATAACTAAATTATATAATGATAAGATCATACTTGTCTTCAAATAAAACACCCCTCCAGAAACATTATGATCTATTCAAATATACTCAAAAACCCCAGATTCAAAGGTTGGATACATCTTTAAATAAAATTTAAAATAGCATTCTGCCTTTATTTTAGCAAGATGGCTCAAAATACCTTAGTTAAAATTCTTCAGGTTTACATAGTCATTAGGAATTGGCAGCTAGATAATTCGTACACAGACTTCCATAAGGTGTTCTTATAGTTTCCAGTGTCATAGATGACTATTTCTGGACTGTAAAGCAGTTCCCATGCAAGACTACCAAGCAGTATTTTTACACAACCATAGACAAAATTAAGTATCAGGTTGCAAAGAGTTACAACATGCACCTTCCACACACTTTTTAGCCTAAAACTGTAATTGTACAAAACACTGAGAGCATAAACTAGGACTCTCATAAAACAAAAATCCTATATTTCAAGTACAAGTTTCTTAATTAAAAATAAAATGCTGAAAAGAGGGATTTCCTGGAAAATATGTTACAACCAGCAGTTCTACAACTCAGGGTTCACTGTCCTTGGTATTCAGCCAGAAGATCAATTAATTTTATTTGCAGTCTTGTCTTCTGAAGTAAAAACTTCAAAAGATGTTGGGCAGGTTGCCTGAAAGACTATATATAAAAAACCAAACCAAACCAAACCAAACAAAACAAAAACTCTGTCTCATGTTGCTGATTGAACACATTTATGAAGCTTTTTCTGGACAATTTCTCTTTTATAATGGCTAAGCTGATGATTTTACTTTGAATGTTATTACAACATGATTTAAAAGAGTCTATTCTACACTTGAATAAAGCAGTGCTATCTTTGTTTAATATTATAATTGTGTTTCTTTTAAGAGCTTGTTCTTTAAGAATCTGCATGAAGGTCATTTTTAGTCAGTATTGCTAAATAATAGTGATGTATGGGCAAATTCTTCCCAAATGAATGTATACACAAGAGAAACAGGAAAGAAATATAAGAAAGTTAGAGATTATAATGCCAAAACGGACTCAGCACAACTATTCATTGACTGAAATATATGCTAGTCTGTAGATGTAAATTTTGCTTTTACAGAAAATTAAATGACTTATTTGTGGGGTTTTAATCATCAATTATTTAAAGCTGGGAAGAAAACAGAATTTTTCCAGTGTGGCTATAACGCAAAATGTGCAAGTAAAGGACAGAAGATTTTGCTAGCACTAAAGGCATAATTATGGTAACTTTTTTCTTTAGTCTATTTATACTATATACATTATTAAAATCAAAATGTTTGCAAGGAAAAACAAGACGAGGATTGAAATATCTAGAAATCTATATTCTTAAGGAAACAAAATATTACTCACATCAAGAAAATACGTTAAGCACCCATAAAAATTCAAGCTGCTCATTTCCTAACTGAATTATTTTAATAGAAGGGAAACAATGTCTACATCAATATGGAACGTTAGGGGAAAAAAATCAAATAAATACCCACCATATAAAGAAAACAAACTATGTTCCCCCTCAGGGAAGCAGAACAAATATCAGATTTCAAGAAATTTAAGAAGAAGAGGAAAAAAAAGTAATAACGGATTTTAAAAGTTTATTTTTCCACTGCAATGGACATGTGATTTCTTATCACTGGAGATTTGAGTGTAGATATATTGTGCATTAACCATAAACTGGACCAGGAACATACTTACCCTAAACTATATATTAAAGTAGCACTAGGGTTAAGTATTGACCCTGGCAGAAGGTGCACTTTACTTGAAATGCTATAAGTTAGAGTGGCAATGAACCAAACAGACATTCATCATTTGGCAAGGGGTACTCAGTGCCTGCCTACATTGACTGAGGCCAGCAAGCGGGAGGCGCTCCTGCATACCTCTAGGAAGCTGCCAGAGCAGCCACTCTCCCTAGCCCCACACCCTGCTGGTTGGCAACTGTCAACAGCGGCTGGGGGCAAAGGGGGGCGGGGGGGAAACGGAACCTCCCTCTGCTGCAAGGGCCAATCCACAGCTTACTGACTGGGGCCTTGGGAGTTCAAGGTGGGGGAGGGCCAGGTCTGAATGGGATGGGCACTCCCATTCCCCTCTGCCACCGCCTCTTGACAACTGAAGCCAAGAGCTGCAGCATGGAGCTGCCCAGCCCAGCTTTTTGCTATGTCAGGAACTGGGGCTCCCTGCCGTGCAGACCCAGCCCAGTGCCCCCCCACACACACACCCTGAAACCCCAGCCAGAAAGCAAGGGGGGGGGGGCGGGGCAGCAGCTTTTCACCAGGAACTGGGGCCAGGGAGAAAAAATGGAGCCTCTCTGCCATGCGGACCTGGCCTGACTCCTACCAAGACCTGACCCCACAAGATTTGGGTGGATATCCATGTGGCAGAGAGGCTCCGTTTTCCCCCACCTCTTCTGTCTCTCTCTCACAGCCTATGAGCAGGGCTGGGCTGCTGCTCACCTAGAGCAGACAAGCATTAGCCAAGGCTAGCAAGCTGTCCTGAGAGGGGCCCTTATGATGGCAGCACACTGAAGCATGATGGATGTGGTATAGATATTCAAAGAAGTCCTCTAACCTAAAGTGCTTTAGTTTAATACCACATTCATCAAGGGTTAACTTTGAGCAGGATCCACCATTTTTAAAACACTAAGTGCCATGAACATCCATTCTGTCACAGCTTGAGTGCTTTTTGAGCGCTTCATGTGCAGTAAGTGTAACGCCTGTACCTAGCCTATATAATTTACACACCAAAGTAATGTGGACACAGCAGCCACAGAAAGCCTATGAAAGAGCTTTAAAGCTTACCCCCTTATCCTGTAAAATTTTACAAGCTTAAAGCATTCACTGTGAATAGTCCTGAAGCAGTAAATGGGACACATCTTGTGCATAAATGACGCATACTTACGGGCTCCAGTGTCTAAGGAAAAGCATGCTATGGCTAATTTTATTAGCAGTATACCCAGAGCTTTATCTACAGTACCTAGGTTCTTCTGACAAAACTATGTACATCCACACTGGGAGGTTCCTTAAGGCAGGGATTCTTCTACTGACAGAAGAAAGCCAGCTCTACAACCAACACGAAGCTCCAGTTATTAAAGTTCCTAGAAAGCTCATGAAATTGTGTCTATACTGACTGCAAGCAGCTACAGTGCATCTAACATCAGGTGACTGGCCACTGTGCATCTTCTGGCTGTAGGCACTATAATGGAGTTGTATGAAACTACCAGAAGTCACACTGGTGATAATGCACTCTGGTGATAATGCACTCTGGCAACTTCCCTATGGCAGCAGCTATCTGCTGCCAGTAGGACTTTTACTAGCAGAGGGCTGTAATGGTTGGGGTGGACAAATCTGAAGTTTTGTATTTAAACCCAAGTATGAACATGTAACCATAGTAGCCAAATAGCAGTTATGAGACAACTTTAGCAGCACATCTACCATTGTATATTTTGTCATATTTATGACCTAGAAAACATCGTACTACTATTTCTTTGACGGTTCATTCTTATAAACATCCACAAGCAAATCATACACACATTGCAGAAAGACGATCAAATAACCTTAAGGACCTTCTAGACACTTAGTATGATCCACAATAGGAATGACACAAAAAAAAAAATCTCCTGGTTGACTCAAAGTTTTCTTGTTTTGCAAAGTTCTGGAACATTAAGCCTCGGAGACAGACACTTGTTGGTCAGTTACAATCACAAAAATCGCAGAAAATTAGGGTTGGAAAGGACCTCAGGAAGTCATCCAGACCAACCCCTGCTCAAAGCAGGACCATCATCCCAGCCCAGGCTTTGTCTAGCTGGGTCTTAAAAACCTCCAAGGATAGAGGTTCCACAACCTCTCTAGGTACCCTTTTCCAATGCTTTACTTCCCTCCTAGGGAAATGTTTTTCCTCATATGTAACCTAAACTTCCCTTGCTGCAACTTGAGACCATTGCTCCTTGTTCTGTCGTCTGTCACCAAAGAGACTAGTCTAGCTCCATCCTCTTTGGAACTCCTTCAGGTAGTTGAAAGCTGATACTAAATTCCCCCTCAATCTTCCCTTCTCCAGACTAAATAAGCCCAGTTTCCTCAGTCTCTCCTCATAAGTCATGTGCCCCAGGCCTCTAAACATTTTCACTGCCCTCTTCTGGACTCTCTCCAATTTGTCTACATCCTTTCTGTAGTGGGGGACCCAAAAACTGGACACAGTACTCCAGACGTGGCCTCGCCAGGGCCAGATAGAGGGAAATAATCACTTCCCTCGACCTGCTGACAATGCTCCTACTAATACAGCCCAGTACCTCGTTAGTGTTCTTCACAACAAGGGCACACTCTTGGCTTGTATTCAGTTTATTATCCACTGTAACCCCCTCTCCCCAGTCCTTTTCTGCAGAGCTGCTGCTTAGCCAGTCAGTCTCTAGCATGTGCAGTATGTGAGATTGTTCCATCCCAAATGCAGAACTTAGCACTTGTCCTTATTAAACCTCATGAGATTTATTTTGGTCCAATCCTACATTTTGTTGAGGTCTCTCTGAATCCTAGTGTGGCAAAGTACCAGTGGGGTGCTCGTGACTTAGGGGCTATGGCCCTAAGAGAAGCTTCCCCCTCAGGAACCATTTTAAGGGGAAGGTGGTAGCAGAGCACCTATGTTGCTTGCCACTTTAAGAGCTGAAGCAGGAAACTGGCAGGTGCCTGATGTGGGTGGCCATTTTCAAACAAAGGCCAGCCAAGCAGGGAGAGCAGTCTGTTTCCAGCAGCCAAGCATCACTCAGCTCCCTTGCTGCTCAGGGTTACTTCAGAGGTAAGGGTGAGGCTATGGCAAAAGAGGTCACGGACATGACCTGAAACTGCTCCCTGCTGGGAAAGGAAGGCGTGGTAGGAGTGCCGGTGGTGTAGCAGCCCCATTCAAATGCAAGGACCGCTCACCTTCTCAGTGAAAGGTGGGTTGGGGCACCTAAACCCCTGCCCCCACCACCCAGTGGGTTACTGTAACATCAGAGGGAAGTAAGGCCAGGCACACCCATGTGGGACACCTGAGCCTGTTAGGAGTGTCAGACCCCAGAGAGAGGGTAGTGGGGCCAGGCATACCCATGTGAGGCACCTGAGCCTGTTGGGATGTAAGACCCTGTAGCATGGATAGTAGTAGGGCCCACGCACGCCCGAAAAAGGGGCACCTGAGCCCTTTGGGTGAAAGACCCTGTGAGCATCAGAGAGGGGCAAGAAGAAGGGTGAGAGTTGGAGGACCTGGTGTGTGCCTCCACACAGGAGGTTGGGTGCTAGGCTGAGAGAGCTGTGCCCCAGGAGAGGGGCAAGTAAGTTGAGGCCCTGGGAGTGGAATGAGTAAGTTGAGGCCCTGAGAGGGTGTAATAGTTGAGGCCCCAGTGAGAGAGGTGAGTGAGTTGGGGCCCTGGGGAGAAGGGTTGGCTTGGTCCAGGTAAGCCTTAGGGCTGCAAGTGGGCCGAAGGCCAGTAGAGATGGCAGAGTGAGAGCTGCTAGTGAACAGAGGGTGTCTTCAGACCCTGAAGGGAACTGCTGCGGTGTGATACCTGGCATGAGACAGAAGGCAGAATTAGCCTAATGTTTTCTGAATCACTAAGTCCCGTTCAGGTGATGGCTCTGGGAAAGGCCCGAAAGACTGTGCCAGGGCTGAATGAAGGGTGAAGAGCAAAGCCTGAGGATCTGCATGAAAAGGGCGGTATGAGTGTGGCCCCAAAGAGGGCGGCATGATAGAGCCTGGGTGAGAGCCGGTGGAGTGAGAGGCCCTAGTGAGAGAGGGGTGGTGAGTGTGGCCTGTAGCAGGGGGGAATGAAAAAGGCTCAACACTGTGTCAAATTCGGCGTGGCCTCAGGCCGGAGCATTGCACAGCTGTGAGAACCATCTACGAGGCACGGGACATGTATAAGGGAAGTTCGAAGCATGTATGTTTGGTCCTTGTTATCAGGGCAGCCGAAGAGCAGCCTCCTGCCTAATTCCCAACTTCATTATTTACCCACTAGGCATAGCAGGAAAGCACGCAGGCAGCTTGCCCAAAGACGGGTGGGTGGCCAGTGCTGTGACTGGCTGGAGGAGTCCCACTTGTCACATCTAGCCCTACCTTTCTGCTTATCTACTGCTTCCCGCAACTTGGTGTCAACTGCAAACTTGCTGAGTTGCCAAAAGACATTTTCAAATCTTAAGAAAGTTTTAGAAATTAAGCCTTTTTAAATTTCTCGTGTACATCCAAACATTTTGTTGACATTTTTAGAACAGAAGACATACAAAACCCTTATTTCACTGTTAACAATTGTATGTCAGATGTCCCAACAAGCTAGTTCCCACACTCTGCTATAGCTAGATACGATGGCAGGGCAATCATAACTTTGTAAAATTACTTTAAGGTCAGCAACAGAGAAGAGTGACTAGCCATAAAAGTGAAACAAGACAATTTTGCACCAGATGTGCTAGCTACCTGTAGATTTCATTTACCACAAAACTGACAATCCTGGAGAACTATAGTTTCTTTAGTCTTAGGTGAAATTGCAACACAAAAAGAAAACAAAGTCAAATTATTTGTACCACAGTAAACCAGAATAACATTATCAACAAACACAGTAGCTATGTGAAATCTGTATTTTTGTAACGAGGAGGAAAACTTAGTGTAGCAAGAGAACAAATATAATTTTCAGCAGTACCATAGTTATTTTCTTAAGCACCTGCCCAAAATAAAGACACAGAATGAACACAGAATTCCATCAGAACTCAATGGGTTTAGATCTACTGATCACTGAACAACTATTTTTTTTTGAAGCAAGAAATTCAGGGGGTTCAAAGGACCTTCCCTGTAACTGCAGATCTAAGCTACTCCAGGAGGGGAGGGGAGTCTGCTCTCCAGTGTTCTCTGTGACACAGTACTCAGGGAAAACAGAAAACGTAGCTACTGGATTCAAATGGAAAGGAGACAGACAGCTGCTAAACTAATGAAAACAAGCCATCCAGGAAGCAAGGCTCATCTAGGACTGGAAGGGGGTGAGGGAAAAAAGGCAAGGCTGGCAGTCAAGAAGGGAAAGATTGGAACTGGAGAGCACTGAAATCAGAGGAGGCACTCAAATCTGCCTAGCTAAAAAAACAACAACAACCCCCCCCCCCCCCAACAACAACAGGGAGAAGGCAGAGAAGATTTGCATTTATAGACTAAAACAGGTGTATAACATGAGCACAAGGCTTCCTTCATCATAAGCTGTGAAGGGACTGCAGGAAAGCAGTGATTAGAATACAAACAGTAGGGAAGTGGTGGGAGATGGACGCTGCTGAGAGGTAACGCAGATAAGAGAGAGATAAAAGCAATTAACCTATTGAGGGACACATAGGTTATCAAAATTAATCCAGATAACAGGATAAAAGGGGCAATCCCTACATGGAGAAATAAATGAACACCAACATGACACCAGTTCCAGAAACAGAGACAAGCTTGTAGCAAATCTCTTATACCTCTCTGGACCTTTCATGCCAACCTCTCTGGACAGTTCCCATTGTTAGGCAGCAAAACTTTCAAATGAGCTTGAATGGAAATTGCAGAACAAGGATTCATCCACAGACTGGACTGTGAGTAGTATGGTCTAAACAAGGGTGTCAGACTCACCTCATGCATCATGCCAGATTCAAACTGCTGGGCTCCTTGCAGGATAAGGAAGCTGCAGTGGTGGCAGCAACTCCAGCTCTAACCTGCAGCTGGCAACAGTGGCTCCAATTCCCACATGTGCCCTGTGCTGCAGCTGGGGAGCCCAGCAGGTCGGAAGGTAGGGCCATAGCAGTGTGCATGAGCAAAGTTGACAGAGGGCAACCGGGACTGTCAGCCAGGGGTGGCACTAGGGGGAGCTTTGAGGGGCTAGAGCTACCCCAAAATTCACTTTAGCACCCCTGTATCCGCCCCTCCCAGCTCCACCCCTGTCCAAGTTCCCTGCCTCTCCCCGGGGCCAACGCTGCCTGCCCCACGCAGCTGAGCCTGCCCCATTCCTGCCCACAGCCTGCAGAGGCACAGCACTCCCAGCCTGTGGGGCCCGTGTCCCCTTTGTCTCCACAGTCCCCTCAATTTTTTGTCTAGCCCACCTCAGCTTCCCCACTGGGAAGAGGCTGGCGCCATCCCTGGTGTCAGCCCTCACTAACCCTACTGCAGCCAATCACCGTGTTCACCAGAGCCCGAGGGCCCCAAATTATGCAGAAGGCCACTCCTTCCCAGCCATGTCGTTAGCTCAGTGGGCTGGACAAAACAGCTTTGTGGGTCCCCTCTGGCCTGCTGGCCATATATTTGATAGCACTGGTCCAAAGCAAGATCACAGATTCTGATCTCATTTTGTCACTGAGACAAAAACAAAAATCTTGCCCCTGGAAACTGGAGATCATTGTCTCCTGTAGTACAGTAAACAGAAAAAACAAAGAGCAGGATGTTCATCTTCTATTTTTCTGTCTGTGCTGTACTTATAAACTGGCAACCCAAAATTACTTTATGCTCACTAATCAGGGATATGCTACTATAACCTTTATCTTGCCCTTCTGTGTTTCATTTTTCTTTCGTTTCAGAAACTCAAAACTTTTTTGTGACAGTTATTCAACATCCTTGATTATAGATAACAGTAATTAACTTATCAAAAAGTATGTCCAGAACAAAATTAAAATATATCCTGTGGCTGCTGTGAAAAGAAGAAGCATCAGAGAAGATTGGATTAAACATGATGAAAATTTACAGTGTTCTGGAAATGTCAAAGCGTATTGTGTCACATCAGCCCAGAAACATTTTTTCAGAAGCAAATTCAACCTTAATCTGGTCTTCAAATTCTGTCAACTGGAGCTCCAAGTCAGTTCCAAAATGTGGAAGATTCAACACGTACTTCTAGGATTGCTGACACTGATCTTTATTAGCAAATTAGATATATTTAAGCTTTTAATAAATTAATAAAAAGGGATGCTAGTCTCAGCCCAGAAAAATCCAATATATTTTCTAACAAATGGCAGCAAAGTAAATAGCAATCTTCTCCGGCCCCCGTTTTCAGAAACAAATGTTCACTTAATGTATACAAAATTTGCAAGGTTCTGTGATCACTCGTGTGTTCACAAAATAATGCAACTGCACTTATACTAATCTGTTTATAACTACATGGGAGTACTTTAGCATCTACTCTAAAATATTTGAGCTTGAAATCACATCACTCCTCTTCCATACCGATAAATCCTTCACACCAATTTCTATCAACAGCGCACGCAGAAAGTGAAAACCTGAATGAGCAGCAAACGCTGAAGTCCTTTCAGATATTAGAAAGCAGCTTATTTTTATGTTAAAAAAAGATGTTAACAATCCTCATCTAGTCCAATAATATAAAAATGTTCCTTGTGTCGCAATAGATTCTCAATAAATGAGAGCCTTTTCAGTTCTCAGATACCTCATCACTGCTTTGGCGTTTAATCACTCACAAAAGCCATTTGCCTCGTATACTTTTCCACTACAAGCATTATCCCTTAAACATTTAACATAATATTAGATGTTCACCACAAAATTCCTCCAAACCACACGACATAAAGGGCACCCAACAATCTAGAGTGTAATAAAATAGCAACACATAAAAGAAATAGCACATTAATAACATCCAGTTACAACAGGAACCTTATAAAAGGGCTTATAACATTCACTTTAGTACCTGATGAGTTCATCAGTATTAATATTATTGCAATAAATACCAAAAGGAATTAATAGTGATAGGCCAACTTTTTAAACGGTTACAATGGAAAAGGAAGATAAATGCATAGCTGATAAATTGTATGTTCATTTTGTCTCTAATTGTCCAAGAATAGTTTTATGCATATCAGTGTACAATGTCATTGTTTATACCTCTGCAAGGAACAAAAGGAGTGTATACATGGAAGCAGGGGAATACACAACAATCTGTCAAATGTTGTAGCATATAAATAAAGCCAATTTTGAAGTATGAGAGTTAAGTATCCACACCCACAAAAGGAAACTGGTTTGCTCTTTACTGCCCTAACTAGATTTTGGGGTATTACTCAGCCAGCATATTTGGAGGAAAATAATCTATAGCAACACAATAATGGAAGTACTTTTGCTCCTTTTGGCACAGGCAGGATAAAATTCCAGGAGTAGTTCAGAGAATACTGTAAAACCAGCAGTCAGCGCAGATCCTGTTTATGGGTATTTCACTAATGCTAGAGTTATATTTATTGCTTAGCCTCCACTGGCATATTGTGCTGATTACAAACTCCTTCATGCTGGTTGAGAAATCTACAGGTATAATAGGAAAATCCTGTTAAATAAGTCATCTCCCCTTTTATCATAGTCAATGCAGGCTCCCCCATTCTCCTGTTTATAAGTAAATCCCCAGCTACTATCTTCCTAGCTTTTCACAAAAACTCAGCAGTCCTGGTCACATCATTTATTTTCACCCATATTCAAGGGCTGTGAGACTTATATCCTCCGCAGTCTGTCTGACACAAGAGGACAAATCAAGAGGCGAAAAATGGGAGGGAGTGCCGCAAAGGAAAACGACAAAAAAAGAAAAAGAAAAAAACCCACAATCTTGGGCCTGATCCACAAGCTTCCCACTGAGCTTCAGATTGGACTGAGCTGACTCTACCTGGCTGAGTGTGGCCAGGATACCTTACTGACCCAAACAAGTATTTATATATATATATATATATATATATATATATATATTAGTTTTGATGATTTAAAGAAGTAGGTTTGGACTTGATGTATCTGTAACAGATTTTCAGGAAATGTGCATATAAAATTACATCTATAACTTCTACATACCTGGCTCAATTATAATAAAACAATCTGATCTTTTAACAAACAAGAGGACCTAGAAATCCCTTGTTCCTGCCCATAAAGTAATTTACCATCCTACTAGCCAAACCTGAAGAGTCAAACCAAACACACTATGAGATGGCTCCTCCAGACTTCCAGAGGTAGTAAGTTCAAGTGAGCCTCTGAACCAAATTCCGACCCTCCTCTCCCACACCTGGGCAGAGGATGACATTCTTGCCGTGCTAGGTTTGGAGTTATATCCATGGAAAGACCAGCAACAAGGTAACACAACAGAAGAAAGAATCCTGGGAAAAAGTGGGGTCATTCAGAGCATTTCAAATTCAGCAATTTTAGTGGCAGGCGTTTGGACAAGAAAAAGGGGCATTTTTGTTGTTATTGTTGTTTTGTTCTGGTTTTTTGTTCAATACCACTTTAACTGCAAGAAATTGAGAGTAAAAAAGCACATGCATTTGTGAGAAGCAACACCTGGACAGAAATTATGAAACAATATGCAAAAAAAGAAAGTGAAGGAGAAGGAAGAGAGGATAAAAGACTTTTATATATTCAATTGTTAATTATTAAATGGGCACAATATTTAATCCTGAAATTTATAACAAAAGAATCCATTTTGCAGTTGTAAATTATACAGGGCATGAGATGGGAAGTTCTGGCTTTACCACTGATTAACTAAGCCAGAGAAGCTAATAGATACTTCCTTGTCTGCCACCATTCCCTCATTTCTGAGTCATAAAAGTCAATAAACTGAAGAAAGGAAACTAAGCTTAATTGTAATTATAGTTACAACACATTCTTAATTTCTTCTAAGGATTCCACCTGCCTCGGTCTTTTCTGAGAAAAGGAAAAGATAAATTGGACCCATTTTACCTGCTCTCCCGCTACTATTGCCATCAATGTGCATGATCACTCTGTTAATTCTTAACTAGAGAACATCTCTTGAGATAAATTTATCATTTGAGCACAAAGCTTTACAAGAAAAAAAAAAAAAAGAAAAGAAACCAGAATCAGCTTTCATAAACATCACATCCAATGCAATATTAAGAGAGAAATGTAGCTAATGTTTAATCTCTTGTGCCATTTCTAAATTGACCCACGCTAAGCGATTTCTTAAAATTCATCTGAAGTTTAACCCAAGTGAACGGTAAAGAATATTAAACAGCAATATCACACCAAGAAGTTCTTACTTTTTTTTACAGAAATTAATCTTGACTTTCAAGGCTACTGGCTTTTTTGCATTCTTTTTCCATGATTAAGTATGGAGTTGATATCTATCCCTGTGAAACAACTGAAAAAGAGATAAAACTATTGAAGCCTCTAAAAACAAGATATTTTTCCATACTGCTAAAACAGTATACTGAACTGCTTATGTGCTTAAGGTCCACAGCTATTAATTGCAACCAGGGGGTGGGAGGGCTTTTGCTTTGCTTTTTTTAAACAAGTTGTAGGATGTACATCTCCATGGTACAATATGAGCAGGAAATCGGAAAATGCAACAGTAGCACCATGCATTGCAAGAACTGAATTTTTAAAATACATTCTTTCTCCACTAAAGTGTATAAAAAGGCCACTTTTGAAGAATCATATTAATGTGTTAGTAGTACAGGATTTTTTTATTGGACCCTACAAGTAATTACCACTTGCTTTCTTAGATATGTAC